>NC_034591.1:12645220-12723196 GCF_900095145.1 Mus pahari
ATAGGGAACTTTCGGGATAGCATTTGAAATATAAATAAAGAAAATAATAATTTAAAAAAATTTTTAAAAATCCAGTTTGACCAGAAAAATTTCTGGTTTCTTTCTTTTTCCATTGTATGTTTCTGGCCTCTTTATAAAAAAGAGGTATCCATAGGTTTTTAAATTTATGTCTGGATCTTTAACTTATTCCAATGATAAAAGTGTCTCCTTTTGTGCCAACACTATGCTGTTTTCATTACTACATCTCTGCAGTACAACTTTATACTTCTAGCATTTCTTCTAATATTTATCATTATTCAGTAGTTTTATATTTCCTGTGTGTGTGTGTGTGTGTGTGTGTGTGTGTTTCCATATGAAACTAAATTTTTTTCAAGATCTATAAAAATTGTGTTGAAATTTATTGGGAATTGCATAATAAATTCATAATCATTTATAGATTGCTTTTGGTAGAATGATCGTTTATATCAATTAGATTGAGAATGGAGGTCAAAGGGAAACAAATTGAAAGAAAGAAGTCAAAATATCACTATTTGCAGATGACATGTTAGTACACTTAAGTGACCCCAAAATTTTCCACCAGAGAACTCATAAATCTGATAAACAACTTCAACAAAGTGGTTGGATATAAAATTAACCCAAACAAATCAATAGCCTTCCTCTACTCAAAGGATAAACAGGCTGAGAAAGAAATTAGGAACACAACACCGTTCACCATATTTACAAATAATATCCAATACCTTGGTGTGATTCTAACCAAGCAAGTGAAAGATCTGTTTGACAAGAACTTCAAGTCTCTGAAGAAATTGAAGATCTCAGAAGATGGAAATATCTCCCATGCTCATGGATTGACAGTATTAACATAGTCAAAATGGCAATCTCACCAAAAGCAATCTACACATTCAATGCAATCCCCATCAAATTCCAACTCAGTTCTTCATAGAATTAGAAAGAGCAAGTTGTAAATTCATTTGGAATAACCAAAAACCCAGGATAGTAAAAACTATTCTCAACAATAAAAACTTCTGGAGAAATCACCATCTGTAATCTCAATGTGTATTACAGAGCAATAGCGATAAAAATTCCATGGTATTGTTACACTGACAGACAGGTAGATCAATGGAATAGAATTGAAGACCCAGAAATGAACCCATATACCTATGGTCACTTGATCTTGACAAAGGAGCTAAAACCATCTAGTGGAAAAAAGACAGCATTTTCAACAAATGGTGCTGGTTCAACTGGCAGTCAGCATGCAGAAGAATTCACATCGATCCATGTTTTTCTCCTTGTACAAAGCTAAAGTCTAAATGGATCATGGACCTCCACATAAGACCAATATACTGAAACTAATAGAAGAAAAAGTGGGAAAGATCCTCAAACACATGGGTACAGGGGAAATTTCCCTGAACACAACACCAATGGCTTATGCTCTAAGATCAAGAATCGACAAATAGGACCTCATAAAATTGCAAAGCTTCTGCAAGACAAAGGACACTGTCAATAGGACAAAACAGCAACCAACAGACTGGGAAAAGATCTCTATCAATCCTACATCTGATAGAGGGCTAATATCCAATATATACAAAAACTCACGAATGTATATTCCAGTAAACCAAATAACACTTGGGCTGGAGAGATGTTTCTCAATGGTTAAGAGCACTAACTGCTCTTCCAGAGGTCCTGAGTTCAATTCCCAGAAACCACACGGTGGCTCACAACCATCTGTAATGGGATCTGATGCCCTCTTCTGGTGTGTCTGAAGATAGCTTCAGTGTATTCATATACATAAAATGAATAAATCTTTTTAAAAAAATAGGTCACAGAGCTAAATGAAGAATTCTCAACTGAGAAGTATTGAATGTCTGAGAAGCACCTAAAGAAATGTTCAACATCCTTAGTCATCAGAGAAATGTAAGTCAAAACAACCCTGAGATTCTACCTCATATCAGTCAGAATGGCTAAGATCAAAATCTCTGGTGATAGCAGATGCTGTCGAGGATGTGGAGAAAGAAGAATACTCCTCCATTTTTGGTGGGATTGCAAGCTGGTACAACCATTCTGGAAATTAGTCTGGTGGTTCCTCTGAAAATTGGACATAGTACTACCCGAGGACCCAGTTATACAACTCTTGTACCCAAAAGGTGCTCCAACATAAAACAAGGGCACATACTCCATTATGTTCATAGCAGCCTTATTTACAATAGCCAGAAGCTGGAAAGAATCCAGATATCCCTCAACAGAGGAATGGATACAGAAAACGTGGTACATTTACACAGTGAAGTACTACTCAGCTATTAAAATCAATGACTTCATGAAATTTTTAGGCAAATGAATGGAAGTAAAAATACTGTCCTGTGTGGGGTAACCCAGTCACAAAAGAACACACATGCTATGTACTCATTGATCAGTGTATATTAGTCCAAAATCTCGGAATACCCTAGATACAATTTACAGACCACATGAAGATCAAGAAGGAGGAAGAGCACAGTGTGGCTGCTTTAGAGGGTGAGAAATTTTAACAGAGGTGTGTAGCAATGTGGGGGTGGGAAATTGGGGTTAGCCACCAGCAACTTCCAGATGCCAGGAAAGCAAGAGGCCCCCAAGACCCCACAGGGATGAGATTAGCTGAAATGACCAATAAAGTGGAGAGAGAACCTATAGAGACCATATCCAGAAGTTAGGCAAGGACCCCAGTTGGGGAATGGGGCCACCCACTCATCTCCAAATTTTTAACCCAGAATTGCTCCTGTCTAAAGGAAATAAGAGGACAAAGTTGGAGCAGAGACTGAAGGAAAGGCCATCCAGAGACTGCCCCACCTGGGTATCCATCCCATATACAGACACCAAACCTAGACACTATTTTGGAGGCTAAGAAGGGCTTGATGACAGGAGCCTGTTATAGCTGTCTCCTGAGAGACTCTGGCAGAGCCAGACAGATATAGAGGCAGATGCTTGCAGCCAACCATTGGACTGAGCACTGGGACCCCAATGGAGGAGTTAGAGAAAGGGCTGAAGGAGCTGAAGGGGTTTGCAGCCCCATAGGAATTACAACAATATCAACCAACCAGATCCCCTAGAGCTCCCAGGGACTAAACTACCAACCAAAGATAACACATGGAGGGACCCATAGCTCTAGCTGCTTATGTAGCCAAGGACGACATCAACAGAAGGAGAGGTCCTTGATACTGTGGATGGTCGATACCCCAGTGTAGGGGAATGCCAGGGCAATGAGTTGGGAGTGGTTGAGTGGGTGGAGGAGCACCCTTGTAGAAGCTGGGAGAGGGGGGATGTTACAGGAGAGTGCGAGAGGGTAAAGCAGGTAAATACTTCACATATCCAATAAAGGAAAGGGAGAAAAAATATTTTCTGTGTGTTTGACCTGGTTTTCTTCTCTTTCATCTATTCATATTCTCATTTTGACTTATTTTTGTTCTTTTCATATTTTTCCCAGATTTTCTGATTATTTTGTGCCAGGAGTATTTTTAATATAACATTTTATTTGATGGATTTATCCAATTTTTTCTAACACGTCTTCAATATCTGACATTCTATTTTTAAAAAAAAATCTCTTGTATTTCTCAGATTCAAGATCTTGGAGTGTTATTTCTATTTCAACTTCTATCATTGTTTTGTCTGCTCACATAGATTTTTTTTCTTACTGCATTCATTTGTTTCCCTGCATTTTAAATTTGCTACAACATCTATAGGTCAGTTATTTGAATTCTTCCCGAGCAGTCTGTTCACATCTTCATCTTTGCACACGTCATGCTTCCTGATGGTTTTAGCCACTGTGGTCATGCACCAACATCCACACAACTGAGGAAGGTAGCACTTTTTCCATTCTTTATAGACTCTGTGTAAAAATATTCTTAAATGCTATGCATCAGAGCTGACTACCTGTATTGGGACCACTCTGTCTGTTTCAGTGTTATAAGATGCTTCAAATCCATAACACTACACAAAGAAACCATGTGACCACTATGAGAGATGTCTGAAGCTCATACCGAGAGAACTCTCCCTGTCTATAACTTTCTCCTGAAGTCTAATGCCACTGTAACTTCCTAGTATTGATGCCTGCTAGAAATAGAGTCCACCTTCATGGAACTTTGGGTGCTTGACTGATTAGTAGTGGAAAATTTATCAGGTCCCCTATGAGACATGGAAGGCAGGTATCTCCCAATACTGACGCACATCTGCTGCTAAAGTCTACAGCAAAGTCTAATGCTCCTTTCTAGGTAAAAATTCTTTCTGTCCATGCTTTGCTCCATGAATTTGCAGAGAAAGTGACGTGGGTGATATGAACTGTTCTTACTATTTTCAATGTGTCTTTTCTTAATACTGTACTGCAGCCATGTGTTTCTCAGCCTTGTTTCTCAACTCTGGTGAAGCTATGTCAGTATCTTAGAGCAATGATCTCCCCATTTCTTTAAAAGATCACTACGCTTTGAGTACCTTCAGATAGCTGAAAGATTCCTCCTAAGAGGTGTTAGCTTAACTTGAGGTTTTAATGGGGTTTAAAAAATAAAACTAAAAACTAACACCTAGATGCTATGTGGTTATTTTTAATAGTTCTTTAAATTTTACCATTTGTTTATTTCAATTGTTTCTTTGGGAGTGGCACAAGCCTCTAATACCAGCACTCAGGAGGCAGAGATGGGCTAATCTAGGCCAGCGTGGTCCACAGAGCAAGGAGCAAGTTCCAGGACATCCAGAGCTACACAGAGAAGCCCTGTCTCAAAAAGCAAAAACAGAAATAAAAAGAAAAAAGAGAAAAAAGAAAGATTCTTTTAAATCTGATTTTAATGACATCGTTTCCCACTCTCCTTTCTCCCCTACAACCTTCTCATACACTCCTCCATCCTCTTTTTAAAATCCACGTGCACATGCATACTAGAGTGTAGAAATGTTCACCACATACACTGCAGAAGGGTGCACAGGAGAGGCAGGCATTGTATCAACTCTAAAAGGAATTATATGAGGCTGTGAGCAGATATATAGAAGCTGGGAACCAAATGCAGGTCTTCTGTAGGAACATCAAGTACTCCTAACCACTAATCCAGCACTCCTGCCCAAAGCTGTCATGTAGTTTTGATTATTTTTATATCTAGACAAGAGAGTTAGTTGCCTCACCTTTCCTTTTATTTTTCTATGTATAGAAAACAAAATGTTTGTTTTTATTTTGTGTTTTATACCAGAACTTATTGGGACTAATACTCAGTGAAATTGATTATTCTGCTAAAGGAAACAGAACAACATATCAGTATGTCTTACCCTGGAAAAAAAATGCCTTCAGTCTCACACTGCTGCTATAAAATTATAGCAAAATGTCTGTGTTCAATTGGATTAAGACATAGCAGAAACGTTAAATGATTCAGAAAGACTCGGGACTTCAGATAGAGCACTTCCACAAACAAAATAATAAAATAAATAACATACTGTGATTCAATAGTGACTAGACAAAAAGTTTGATTTTAAGGAACAACATCTTTTAATGTTAGAAACCAGTCTTTTTTAGGGTGAGTATGAAAGCAGGAGATATTACCACAAATATATATTAAAGCCCATTCTTGCTTTTGTATGATTCCATACAATAATTCATTTATTATCATTTACATCTTTTAACACTATAACAGCTCTCCAAGGTTATTAGTTGCAGCTGAGCAGAAAGAGAAAAACCTACTCAGTGTTTTAAAGAGCTATGCAGCATGGAACAGGACAACATACTTAAAATACGAAGAGCTAAGGTATGCTAAAAAAATGTCCATTTCATAAGCTCTGTGTCAGAGAGTAATAAAAAAACAAAACCAAAAACAACCAATGTGATATCTGGCCTTGCCAAGAACTCCAGAGAGGGAGAGACTTAATATATAAGCAGTGGCTCACATGTGAATTTTTCATTTTTCATTCTTAAGTCTTTCAAGATTTCATACTTATGCCATGTGCTGAGAGTTGTAAGCCATATTTGCTATAAACAAAGGGACCACCCCATTCATGATCGCAGTTTCATCCAGTGAGGAAAAGAAAAATTTCTCAGCATGCACATTCTTGAAATTTGCCAACAGGGAACAAATCAGTAAATCAGAACCAAATAAGATAATTGGTTCTACAGAAATTGAAGTCTACTCAGTTGCAAATGATGGACTTTTAATAAAAGTGCAAGATTTTATTAAAAAATATAGGCTATAGTGATACATTAATCTTTTGAAATATGCTGTGACTTATTGCATATATATATATTTACAAATAAATATATATCTGCAATAAGAGAGAGAGAGAGAGAGAGAGAGAGAGAGAGAGAGAGAGAGAGAGAGAGAGAGAGAGAGAGAGAGAGAGAGAGAGAGAGAGAGAGAGAGAGAGAGAACACCACCATTTCTTCACCTACAGACAGGTGTGTGTTGTAAAAATAAAGCATATATTAAGTCTTCATTAGGTAGATTGGCTTTACCAACGATGTAGCCAGTGTATATGTAGGCTCATTCACTACCTGTAAAGTAGAAGAGACATTATCAATCAGAAAGCAGTGAGATAATAAAAAGACAAAATATTCTTATATTATATCATATATATCATATCTTATTTATCATATCATATCAAGATAATGATACTTTCAGTTATGCAGCTCAAGCTAAAGAAAGAAGTCATGTAAGAGCTTCATTACAAAGGAGACACATGTTCCTATTCAAGAATGACACATAGAAAGCTGCATCCTGACTCCCAAGAGCTGCCAATAATAAGAACATGGAGGGTAGTTAACTAAATTTGCTGTCGAGCATCACCATACACTCAAGACTGTCTTTCATGAAGAAGCGCACATGCACAACATGAAAACTGAGCTTGGTGTATTCTCACAATCTGTAAGCAGCAAGTCACTTTCTCCCTAACATGCTACCTTATTCCATTTTGTACATTTATCCTCTTTTAAAATTATGCACACATTTTCCCAGAGACTTAAACCTTTAGAATATTACAAGATGATTGTTTCAGCAAAGCTGCCTCTTATAATTCTGAGCCTAGTAAAGTCAACGTATTGCCAAGGAAAAATCTGTTTTGCAGGAACATGGCCTTTAAAAGGTGTTATTTTTCTTTAAAACAGTGGAAAGTTTGAATAAAACAGACACTTAATGATATAGACACTAAGAACTTTTAATTCTGTTATTAATTAGTAGTCTAAACCCAAGAAACCTTATAATTAAGGATCATTAACCAATGATAAAGTTATTCATTTAACTAAATAAAATAATAACTTGTACAGGCATGCTTTTTTATTTGAGCAGGGATTTGAAACATTTTTAGTGGACATTCTGTTTATGATATTGACATATGTTCACATTTGTTCCATTATAACTTGCTGGGCTAATGAGAAATATTAAAGTATTTTAACTTTGGAGGAGACATTAATTTTTCTCATATTTTTATTGAAAATGAATCTTTTACACAATAGATTTAAAAGTTTTCATTTTATATGTATGGATATTTTGCCTGCACGTCTATCTGTCCTTCATTATGTGTGTGTAAAGACTGTGGAGGCCAAGAGAAGACAGCAATCAGTAGTACTGGAGTTAGCAGCCACCTGCTGGGAAAGGGTTCTTTGGAAGAGCAATGGTGCTCTTAACCACCTGTCATGGCTCCACCTCTTATTTTAAGCATTATAATGTATATATGTCTTGCCAGCCTTTTAAACAAATGTAGTACAAACAAATTTAAATAGGGTGACACAAATGATCCAGAACAAAACATTGAGTTGCTACATCATTAAGATGCTCAACTTCCACTAAATAAATAAACAAACAAATAAAACTAATTTTCAAACTACTTTAGAAAACATTAACATGGTTATCTAAGACTTCAATATGGATAGTTTGATATCTGTTATAAATTTCTAGAATGTCTCCAGAAGATATACCATGGTATTTACTCCAGGTTATTGGAAACATACATAGGGGTAATGTGATAATTCATGTAAAATGTTTAGCATTGTCACTATTTGTTCAATATCAGTTATTAGAATTAAAGTAAAATTTTCTGAAAGATACATATTATGGTCAATTTTTGACTTAAGTAGAATAAGTTTATTTATTTTGAAGTGATTTTTCCAAACCAAGCATTTTCTACTCATCCTTCCCTTTTCTGACAGGGATTCGAGACTTCTGTTTCAAAGTTCACTTCCATTTAGGCCAAGGAAAGTAGCTTAAGCTTCCATTTTTGTTCATGTAGAAAAATATGGATATTAAAGTCTAGACACAGTGATCACTAATATCTAAAAACCCCTGTACAATTTTGCCAATACTCTTAAGTATTATCCACAATCATGCAATTTTTCTCTAAACTGACTCAATTAATTAATTATATTATTATCTTGTAATTTTATATTCTCTTAGTGATTTTTAATTCATCATCAGGATGCCATACTATTAAGCCCTGATTCGGAAAAGGCATGGCTAGCGCCTACAAGCATCCCTCCAAGGTTTATGATGATAATTTCTTTTACATCTGTGTTTTATCAAAATCTATATATTTCTACATCTTCATGTTGCTCTTATAAATTGCAATCTACTAAAATTTTCATAATTATAATTTTTATAAAGTGTAATTTTAATAATTGTTAAAATAAAAAAATTAGAAAGTCTAAATTTGGACAGAAATTATCATCATGTTCATTTTCCTATGGTCGTGATTTTAATCATAATTTTTTTCTTAATTTCTGACAATTATATCAAAAATTAGGATATATTAAGAAATTATAACTGGTTAAGCATGTCCAGAAATATTTGTGCCTTAATTTTTAATCACTTTTTGATAAGATGAAAATAGTTAAATAATACATACTTTGCTTAAGAGCACTTACTTATTTTCCATTCTTGGATCTGCAAGCACAATATGAAATCATAAAAGCAACAAACATCACCACTCCAATCCCAAGTAAGGCCATCTCTACCGTGCCAAGGAGCTTGATTTTCCCAGTCACTTGTGCTTTAAACATTTCTGCTTTCTCGTCACCAATGGTCGCAGTCTGCAATCAAAGTAACCATTAATATTATTTGAGTAAATTATCGAACAAAATAATTTTATATGATTTTCTTCTTTAAATCTACATATAGGTGTCAACTACCTGTGTCAGCAAGACAATAAAATTCACTTTATGTCCAAAGTGGGCATGCTGGACATGCTGATGGACATGTTGGTGATGGGCTACGCATGATGATGGGCTGCGCATGATGATGGGCTACACATGATGATGGGCTGCACATGCAGATGGGCTGGCCATGCTGCTGCACATGCTGCTGGACATGCCAATGCACATGCTGCTGGACATGCTGCTGGACACGCTGCTGTACATGATGCACATGCTGATGCACACTGCTGTACATGATGCACATGCTGATGCACATGCTGATGATGCACATGCTGATGGGCAGGAATGGCTCCTTTCCTACTGTGATCATGCTGCCTGGTACTCAGTAGTGCACAAGCATCCATTTGAT
This sequence comes from Mus pahari, assembly GCF_900095145.1. Lineage (NCBI taxonomy): Eukaryota > Metazoa > Chordata > Mammalia > Rodentia > Muridae > Mus > Mus pahari. The sequence continues at coordinate 12,654,703 of NC_034591.1, forward strand.
CTTTCAGATTTTTTGAAATATTTCACAACTTTCCAAATGTTTCCCAGTATCAGGGCGAAATTGCAAAGGTCAACATCTGTACTTGGTTTGAAGGTTTGTGCAGTGCATTTTCTAATTCTGTGACTAATCATCTCAGTAGCTTACATTAAGATAGTTTATTAAGCAATAGGATTGTCAGTCTTATATAGATTATCCTGACTCAGAATAATTAGTTCTTTATTATCACTGTTATATACAATAAGCCATGAATTCTGTGGTATTACATATATGTATGTCTCTTTCTTGAGTACTTGAGTACTCTTGCTTGAGTATAAGTAAAATATGTAAAATTATTTGTCTGTCTGAAAAGTAGATCTTAAACTTAAAAAATGCCTGTATGCAATTTAGCTTTCTTTCTAATAGATGTATCAAAGTGTAAGAGCATATATACAGGCAATATAAATACATCTTTTATAGTACCTATGTCATTTTAAATACCAAAAGCTTTTATATAAAATTGTTTTAATGAATAATGAAATACTAACCTCATTTAGCCACAGTATAGGTACAATATAAGGTCTCTTCAGATTCTTTAATGCTCTATAATACACATCGAAAATAATTGTGAGTATATTTATACATACGTAAAATACATTTATAATAAATAAACTATCAAATATCAATTACTCTTGTATATTGCTTAAGTTCTTGGTTTTTGTCCTGTTCAATGAATCAATTTAAATTCATATGTCTCTCATATTCTTCACTCACATATCTAATGTAGGTTTCTAATTATATTTTATGGGTTTATAGGTACATATTTTGATCTATAAAAGTATATGACCTAGAAGTTATAGTACTAATAACTGGATATAGGGTACATAAGAAGTACCCCCAACAATATCCAACAAATAGTAGTTAAAATAGACCATTTTAATAAGCATCAGATCTGATTTTTCTTCAAGTAAAATTTGTCCTAGATAGTTAATAATTCTATAATGGCATAAAGATGGAAAAAAAAAAAACAAGACACTCCATTTTTGTTCGTCTACTCACATTCTTATGAGAAAATGCTACTAATGTCAAAAAATATCAACATTGTTAGGGGGACTCACTCTATTTTTCTAGCTGGCTTGACCAATATGTTGACCTGCAGTCGTTTTGCAAATTGTAGAGTGAATCCAGTTATCTAAAAATAACAAATTTAAATAATTACAAACTTATAAAACATTCCTTTATAATAGCCAGATTTTAGCTTTGCTGTTATATAAGACAGCCATTTTGTATTTAAAAATGGAAGAATTCTTAAGGCTGAGAAATTAGAGTCCTTTAAACTTTGTTCATAAGTACGTACATAAGTAGTCATGTTTTACATGTATTTATATGCACACATTATATCTACATGTATAACATATACATGTATATAAATATATATATGGAAAGAGAATTTCTTTGTCTTAGCTAATATTATAGTTTTCTTTAGATTATGAAATCAACATAATTTTGTTCAGAAAAAAAGAGCATTAGTAAAACAATATAAAAAGGCCAACTCAGTTCATTTTGTTACTGAACTATATGTCCAAATATTTATTTATTCAGTCCACAGACTTTCACTACGTGTGGAGAAATGTGTCTCCACAGCTCTCAGATGCTGATAGCCAGTTCCAGAACATGCATGCCTAGCAAGTTTTAGACCATTGAGCTACATTCATTGTCTCCTTTCAAAGGTTCAAAAAGAGCATCAAGATAACTTAAATGTTAACAGTACTATAACAACTGTTATATATTACTCTCATTACATATTTTGTTGAAACTTACATATAATCATAATTGTTTTAATCACCAATAGCAGTGATTTCTCACAAAAGCAAATCCAGTTAAGTGTAACAACAACAACAATAATAATAGTAATAATAATATAGGGTAATTACACTAACTTTTATCATTAGAATACCTTGACTCTGGTAAAAGAATTATAAAGTCCCTTGTATTGAAACCAAAACTAAATTTCATGCCATTCATACATCAGAATAGGAAGAAATAAGTTTTATTCTCCTTGACAGATTCACTCATCTTAAGGACATGATCCAAGAATGTATATATATTTTTTATTTAAGAAGAATACTAGCTAAATTCATCAACAAGACAGTGACTTACAGGTTCCACATCCAAGTATGTCCTATGCTCATCTTCATTTGGATGTAAACCTTCAATAGGTTCTGAAACATCAGGACTTGCATGTAGGAAATGTGGAAGGGAAATATACACAGGCTTTCCTGAAGACACATTTTAAAAGACAATTGGAAATAGATTATTTTATAGCTCATAAATTATTTAAAATATTTACTAAAGGGTGAAGCTTTTGTAGATTAAAATATAGTTGTTTTTGAAATGCTGATAAGAGCATTACATGTGGTTATCATTATGCAAAATAACATAAAACTGTGACATTTTAAGCAGCCAGTTATTGTTTCTTCATACTAATTTATAGAATTAAAAAGTTCACTGTTGAACCAAATTAGAGCATGTTCAAACTTCAAGTGATGATAGAACTACACTGAGCATCTTATAGTTTGTTGTTCTTTATCCTCCTTATTTTACAATAAATACAAACACAACAAGGAGGCCTCTGAGGTCTGTGCTTTTCCATTCTTACTGTAGGGACACAGTAACAGCTTATTTTATTCTCTGTATTCTAGAAGAAGGGGAGCTACAACAACAGCAGATGATTAGAAAATTTGTTGTATACCGGAGCTTTTTTCTTTCTACCTAACCACCAAACCAATATGGTATAAAGAAAGAAGGAAAGCAGGAAAAAAAAAACACATAAAATCAAAACAAAATGCACTACCACCAAAGATTATGTTCTGTTATGATTGCTTTCTTTCATTTTAAATGTCCAATAAAAAAGAATTATGGGTAAATATTACATCAGGTGCCTGGATACTTTATTTTCATTCATCCATCTCCTCTTTCTTCTGTACTCTTCCACCCAACGCAGCCCTTCTCTAAGCTTTCTTGTCATATGAATTTCATTACCAACTCTTTCCCAGCTTAAGGTCTCATCCTTTCCTATTGTGATTCTTATTGTAGTTTCAAGACCATCCCCCAACACACACACACACACACACACACACACACACACACACACACACTCACACACACACTCACACAGAGAGAGAGAGGGAGAGAGAGAGGGAGTAGGAGATATTTAGCTTTACGTTCTACATATAAGAGAACATTTATGTGATATTTATCTTTCAGAAAATGACTTATTTTGCATAATACAATGTTATCTAGTCCTATCTAACTTTTACATGTTACAATTTCAGGAATAAAACTTTCAAGCATAATAAATATAAATTCACATGAACTTTGATAATAAGCATATCTACACACCTTCTTTGCATTTGCCAATGTCTAGCACACCATAAGATGTACAGTTATTGGAGATTACTTTTTCAGTGCAGAAACAATGGTTGTCTGGATTCTGGAGGGGTGATGCAAAGGCATTGGCTGGAAGGACAAATCTGTACACGGGGATTCCTTTAAGGTCAATTTCAGATCCAAACACAGCGTAGATAGACCTACATGGGTTTTCAAGAAAAGAGCTTCATATTAGAGAACTCAATCCTGTTCTGTATATCTAATTCTTTTTGATTAAACAAATTTATATTTTTGCTTTAACTTATAAAAAGTCATATATTCCTGGTAAAATTTTAAATTACACTTTAATTCATAGGAAAAATTGTCAATGTTATTTTTACACTTTAAGACATAATATGGTTAAACACCTGACTATAAAATATACATTCTTTGGTTCTTTAAAAAAATCTTCTAAGGTCAAGTTTACATGTAAACTGTCATGGGGGATAAATGTCAGAGAAGGTTTTTATACTAAAAATTCTTCTAACAAATATTTATATGTCTTACTCAAATTATATACTTGTGCTCAATTTAGAATTTTCCATCTTTGAAAAATGCTTAAAGGAAGTGCTACTCACTTGATGGAATATGTGCATGGTAGGCTTGGAGCAGATCTCTGTCATCTGTCATGTCTACCATGCATAATTCTTTGTGTCAGAGCTCATTCAATATTCTCTCTGATCCACAGCTACTCTTATATGACAAGGCACTGTTCTCAGTTATTTTATACATAGGGTAATGATTCTGGGGTGTGTAATCAATAGATCTGTCTATAGTCTCCTTTTCAGGGATAAGACTGTAGATCAAGGGTAGTTGTATGGACTTCCATACTCATGGTTATACTCAATACCACCAGTTCAAAAACTTTGCTGTGTGAATTATTAACATATTTCTGCAATAAATGTGTCATCTTCTTTAGACATCTTCAGAAAGATAAAATTCCCTTTACACTTGATTTCTATATCTTGAAACTTTATCATCAGACAGGATAAACATTATTCCAAGAAAATGGCTTGTACTATAAATGTTGAAATGTATAAGCTAATTATGAAGAATCAATAAATATAAATTCAATTTACCATACTTGTTCTTAAGAAATCAAGAGAAATATTTGTCTATTTTTAAAAAGAGTGTAAATAATTATGCTTCCGATATTTTGTTTTAAGACAGGAATGGGAAATATCTAATATTTACACACCAGAAACTTACCTGCAAATGTCAGAGGAAAAGAATCTCAATGTCCGAGACTTTTCAACAAAAGGTGGAAAGGAGGCTGCATCTGTTTAAAGTCAAGCCAATGACAAGTATTTTTATGTGATGTGAATTTTAGAAAAATCTGTACATCTCTTTCTAGTATAGTCAATAGAAATAAACATAAACTGAATATAAAATTTCCAAGTTACCTAGTAGGGTAGTCACTTTTAGGAAATAAAAAAGAGGTATATTTTACTCAAGTATATACAAGGTAACATTTTCAACATATAATCAAAGTATCTTTCATTGCTAATGTTTAGCATATGTAGTCTTACAGATCAGTTCAATCACAATGGATGTCCTAGTTATTTTTATCAGTTGACACAGCCTAAAGTGACTTGAGGAAAAGGCCTCCATTGAAGAGCTCCCTAGATGATATTGGCCCATGAGCTTGTCAGTAAGGGAGTATGATTTGAAAAAGAATTGCTCCATAGATTAATTTAAATGCTTAGGTATCAGGGAGTGCCAAGACTAGGAAGGGATTAGTAGGTGTGGCCTTGTTGGAAGGAGTGGATCATCTGGCTGGGCTTTTAGCAATAGAATGTTCACGAAGACAGAACTTGGTACCAGGAAGTGGAATTTTGCTCTGACTGCTTGTTGGTTGAATGTGGACTTTGGGACTTTGGACTAGAAAAGCAATAGAGTGCTTCAACTGGGACTTAATGGACCATACTCACAGGAGTATGGAAGCTGGTCCTGAAGAGGACTTGAGCTTTGGGGGCCTGACTCAAGATATTTTAGAGGAAAAGAATACTAGTAAGTGGCCTAGTAGACGATTTTCATGATATTTTGTCAAAGATCAAAAAATAAAATCTGTCTAAGGCTAAATTGTTGGATTAATAGCAATGGCGAAGGAGATTTCAAGAGCATCTCTTGCTGACATTGTCATGTGGTTAGTAGCGGTGACACTTATGCAGAGCTATCATGTAAAGGAGCACATAGAGCAAGGAAATATACAACATATTCAGTCTGAGGAGAAAAGGAGCACCAGCAGCTAAGTCCTAGCTTTTAAAGAAAAGACTGATGCTAAATGGAATGAGCGATTGGTGCCCACAGGGCATTCCCACCCAGCTAAGCTTCCAACTGGTGAAAAGAAATTAAAGAAAAACACACACAGTGAAGGAAACCATCAACTACAGAACCTGATGAAAATGTAACTGAAAGAGAGGGCCAAATTCTAATCCCAGCAATCAGTAGAACTTGGCAGCTTCAGCTATCTCCTGGTTCTGGCTTAAAAGTTAAGGATATAAGAAAGAGGTTATAAAATCTCCCTCTACAACTAACCAGTGCTGCTGAAGCCAGGCGTATGTCTGAAGGCCTAGGGGAGCTATTGCAGGAAGCTGTGAAGGTGAGGTTTGGTTTGCCTTGCAGATGCTAAGATGTTGGAGATGCCAGACATGGGAGAAAATCCAAGAAGAATTGGAGATGTGGTGCAGAACCAGAGAGAAGCAGGTTACTATCAACAAAGCTGAAAGGAGTCAGTCTGAAGTGCACTTTGAGGTCAGACGTGGCAATGCAGAATTTGGAGTTTCCTCATCTGGTTCTCAGTCTTTTTTTTTTTTTTCCAATTTTTTATTAGGTATTTTCTTCATTTACATTTCAAATGCTATCCTGAAAGTCCCCTATACCCTCCCCCTCCCCGCTCCCCTACCCACCCACTTCTACTTCTTGGCCCTGATGTTCCCCTATACTGAGGCTTATAAAGTTTGCAAGACCAATGATGGCCAATCTCTTCCCAATGATGGCCGATTAGGCCATCTTCTGCTACATATGCAGCTAGAGACACGAGCTCTGGGGGTACTGGTTAGTTCATATTGTTGTTCCACCTATAGGGTTGCACCCCCCTTCAGCTCCTTGGGTACTTTCTCTAGCTCCTCCATTGGGGGCCCTGTGTTCCATCTAATAGTTGACTGTGAGCATCCACTTCTGTGTTTGCCAGGCACTGGCATAGCCTCACAAGAGACCACTATATCAGGGTCCCTTCAGCAAAATCTTGATGGCATGTGCAATAGTGTCTGCNTTTGGTAGCTGATNATGGGATGGATCCCTGGGTGTGGCAGTCTCTGGATGGTCCATCCTTTCGTCTCAGCTCCAAACTTTGGCTCTATAACTCCTTCCATGGGTGTTTTCATTGTTTCCTCACTGTGTTCCCTTTCTCCCACTTTGCAATGGTAATATATTGGTGCCCTTGTAGGCTGGAAATGCATGTGATCTGCTCTTTGATTTTTGATTTTACAGGGACTTACAGGAGAGTGGTTACTACTGATCACATACTGCAGCACTTGGGAAAGTGAACCCTGCACCTTGCCTGGGCAGCATAGTAGACCTGACCCTGCATGTGGGAGCTGCAGGTGAGCTGCCCCCAACAGTATGAGCACAGGAGCCTGTTCTGCCTCTTGTCTGCTGGGATGTGGCTCAGACTTGGGAAAGACAGCCCCTCCCTTTCATCATCCCTTCACATCTACGCCAGGTGGGAGACCTTGCCCTGTGGTCATGAGAGTGGGAGAACTGGCCATGTCATTTACCAACTGCGAAACTTGGGACAGCTGGCCCTGTACCTTGCCTAGCCACAGGGTAGAGCTGGCCCTTTTTGTGGTGGTTGCAAATGAGCCAGCCCTGTGGGTGTGAAAGTAAGAGAGGTGGAGGGTTGACCAACCCTGATACCTCTCAGGCCCAAATCCAGGGCTTTGAATGGGCCCACAGTAACACCTACCCTATGAACCACTTGAGTGCATGAAGAGGTTGGTCCTACAGATCTAAATCTACAGGCTATCCATGACATAGGACAACAACAGGGTATCCAAAAGGAGTCCTAATGAGGTTCCAGTACTGACAGAGTATCAGAAATCAAAGGCTTAATACCAGGACAATGAGTCATTGCAATGAACATTTGCAATGAAAGAAAGTGTTTGTAAACCAAAGGCTACATGGCAGGACACACCATGACACATTACAAATTCCACAAGTAGAGGTTGCAAGGAGAGAGGGTGGGTATGTGGGAGATGAATGGGATTGGGGTACACTGTGTGAAATTCACAAAGAATCAATTAAAATTTTAAGAAAAGGAAAAAAAGGGAGCGATTACCTTGAATCTCAGAAGAGACATCAAAGTTTGAACTTTTAAACAGCATTGAGACTGTGATAGAATATGGGGGCTTTTAAAGTTGGACTTAATACACTTTTATATTTTATGATATGGTTACAAGTCTATGGGTAGAGGGAATAGAATGTGGTGGTTTAAATGAGAATGTCCCATAGGCTTATAATTGAATGCTTAGTCATCAAGAAGTGGCACTGCTTAGAAGGAATTAGAAGGCCTGGACTTTCTGTAGCATCATGGGGGATATGCTTTTAGGTTTCAAAATCCCAAAGCAGGTCCATTTTCTCACACTTCTGGCTTACTGTCCATGCAGATGTAGAACCCTTAGCTACTCTCCAGACCCATGTCTGCTTACATGCTATCATGCTATCATGCCATGATGATAATGAACTAAACCTCAGATACTGTAGGCAAGTTCCAACTAAATACTCTCTTTTATAAGAGTTGCTGTGGCCATGGTGTCTCTTTATAGCAATAGAACACTAAGACAAAGAGTTTCTTGATGATTAATCAATGGAGGGGGACCCAGCCTACTGTGAATGCTCCTATTACCTAGGATGATGGTCCCGGGCTATATGAGGAAGTTAGCTAAGCAAGAACCTAAAAATGAACTTGTAAGCAAGCCAGTAAACAGCTTCTATACATCATAAAATTTGCAAAAAAATTCCTGCCATTACTTCCCTCAGTAATGAACCAGAAAATTAAGATGAATTTCTTATTCCCTGTGTAGATCTCAATCAGAGGGTTGTATCACAGCAATACAATGAAACTGGAATTGTAGCCATATTTCAAGCTCCTGAAAACCACACTTGGGTGGGGGCTATATAAATTACTGACAGATATATACAATATATATTCACTGTTATGAAATAGAAGAAACCCTAGCATAGCCACCATTAAAGTTGTGAATGTGTTTTTGAAGTATTGCCAGGTTGGCACTTTTCTTGTCATAAATGGCTTCAGATTCCCTATTACATTGTTCTAACTTTAGCAGTGATCTGTTCATCTGACTTAATAATTTTTAATTTTTTTCTCACTAAAATTTCTCATAAATGTTTAAAATATTTCTATACTTAAGATATATTGTTTATTCAAATTTCAATGTAATTATCTTCCACGGCAGACACCAAAGAAGCAAAGAAATAGCTAGATAACTCTTCAATTTGTTTCACTAATGAATAAGTCCAAAGTGAACCACCACTGACTGTATTTGATTAAAACGGTTTGCTGTATCCTTCAACTACATGTTCATGTGGTTTTCTCATCACCTTTTATTTTTTTTAACGTAATGATGTGTTAGTATTCATTTATGCTTCGATGAATAAAGAATCAAGAAAATTATAATGTCCTTGTGACCGATGCTTTATTAGAGGACTAGATAGCAAATTTTAGTTTAAATTCTCCATACCAGTAGGCATTATCTACACCATAGTATCCAGTCGTTAATCAACTAAAGGATTATATATTGCAAACACTTAAATTATTTTTTCTGAAATATCATTGAAGATATATAACATAATTAAATCCACACATTTCCATAGTAAAGAAATAGTTATTAGTAGAGTCATTGCTTTCTTTTGTTTACATGTTCATGTATGTGTGGAGACCAGAGAAAAACTTTTTTCATAACTCTACAGACATTGTTCATCTTTAGTTTTGACCTGAGTTCTCCTACTTGGACCTGAAGCTTACTCATAAGGCTACACAGGTCAACGAATGAACTCCAGGTATCTACCCATCTTGGCCTACCCAACTGTAGAATTACAACTACACTTAACCATGTTCAATGTTTTCCCACATGGTTTCTAAGAGTCTAACCCCAGTTCTTATACTTGTTATCCTACTATCTCCTAGCCAAATTATCTCCCCATCTCCCAAGATTTACATTTCTGAAAAGAAACATTCTAAATATGTATCGTTTGTTTTAGTGGATGGGTTTCAAACCACAAGAAGATGCAATTTTAGATTATGACGGACACGTGTTGGCATCTTTGTTTCAATGGCATTTGCTCCCTCCTAGTCCGATATCAAACCTCCTACTCACAGGGATCATTTCCTAATTACTTCTTTCTCTTTCTACTCCTTTTACCTCTGGAGTCTACCTCTATATCTTTGATTTCATTACTGAAGTTGCTGTAATTATCACTAATAAATTCTCAAAGCTCTGCTCTCTTCAGTTCAACTAATTCCTTAGATCAAGAACCGAGTTCTTGGTGATTTATCTCTTAAAAACAAAGCATCCATTACTCTTTAGGAACAGCGAGCATATTACAGAGCATTAGGCTTATATAGCAAGTATTGAAATACTTGACAATTTACTTGGAAAAGTGTCCTTGGAAAACATTACTGTCATCACTCATGTTTTTCTACCCTGTGGGACAGAACAAAAGTAAGTAAATTTGCAATTGTGCCTTCTGAAAGGTAGCCCCAGGCTCCCTTTGTTATTTAAACTTTCATCATCTTCATTGTATCGCTTTCCTATTGAGCAATCCCTCACCTACTTTGTAAATATTATGTATGTGCTTCTGACTAATTAAAGGCTTATCTTTGATTTACATTGCATCATGGTACTGGATTACCATTGTGTTGTACAACCATAGTTCTCACATGGAAGGACATTGTGTACTTTGCTTCTCGTTAAGGACAATAATAACCCCAACCTAACTATAGCGTAAAGCAAAGATTTTAATTGTTTCTTTGCATTCCAAGTCTAATGTAGAGAACACATCTTGGCATATATTCTTCCTGATAGTAGATATCTAACCTTGATTTATGTTTATTTTTCTCCCTTCACATGCTGACCATTTTGCCCTTCTGTTCCCCAACCTCACTGGGGGTGGGGGATGTTCTTCTTTGTGAAATTATATTTCTTCACATCTACATTGTCTACTATTGAGGAATGATTGACTAGTAACTATACCTTTACATTTGTTTTTACCAACTTGCTGAGTGACAAATCCCTAAGTGAGATACTTTACAAAGAAGAACTTTTCTTGTAATGAAACAAGGCTTATTTTCCATGGTTAATCTAAAAAGTCCTATCTCATTAAGGAGATAGTTCATTCCTACCCTACCCAAAAATAGACTGAATTATGCTGAACAGTAACCATAGTCCCTTAACCTGGATTTCTTTGGCTGGGAGAGCAGTAAACTTGTGTGGAAAAGGTAAAATTTTTCTCATTGTGGTAATTGCAAAAAAGATTCTTACCTGTGCCATTAATCATGTCGCAATAACTTGGCCAATAGGACAAATTCCTTAGGAATAAAAGAAAGAAGATGAATAAATACTCTTATTTCAAAAACACCATATTCACATTACTCTTTCAACTTTGAAACACTACTTTCATCAACATAATAAAGAATAGAGGTGTTGACAGCAAAGACTTAATAAACATTCCACCTCACTCAATCCATGATTGTTTGATCCCCTAACCTTATGGCTATGAAGGAAGTACTGGGTAACTTAAGAGGACAGACATGAACTTAAGCAGCTAAATGCCAAGCTCATAAAAACTACTCAGACACGGTTCTGGAAGACAAGAAGAGAACTGTAGATCTCCAAGCAGGAATTGGTTTCCTTGGGAGAAATGAATTATGTGGTAATTTGTTCACTGTTCATCCTGATAGAAGGTACTAAAGGCATTCCTGACATGAATGCCATATAGAAGTGGGGAGAAAAAAAGGAAAAGAGGGAGAAAGCACAGTCGCAAGCGTTTGGATTTAGAGAATTCAAAATATGTAAATACTTAATGTTGACTTTATCCTCGTTGTACTTTTAACAGGTTTTTTGCATTTTTTTCCCATTTTAGCATTATCAGAGACCCATATTAGAATGAGACCGGACTTATTTATCTCTTATTATCTAAATTATGTGTATTTATATATAGGAGAGATTTAAATGATTAGCATTAAATCTCTATTAATCCTTTTTAGTCATTTGAGTGAAAAAAAAATCTAATGGTGTCTACTCCTAAAAAAGTCTACTAGGATATCAAAATATACTGTAGATTAATTTATTTAAAGGAAGTGGTACTAGTTATACTCAGCCAAAACACACCCAGTTAAATCAACTGCATAATTCAACAACCTCAATTATTCTGTACTCCCGCCACTTATTAGCTTTCTTTCTATTTTAGTGATACCAAAAATTAGGCTTCTTTTGATGAATTATCAGGAACTGAGGCACAGAAAAGTTCAGGTTCATAAACCTATTGTGTTCTTTCACCTTTTCAAATGTGATATACTGTATATTGTATTAATTTTCCTTGAAATACTAATTTCATTTTCTGTCGATAGAAAAAGTTGGCATGGCAGTAAGTTTGTTAAAGTGCATGAAATCACTTTAAACACTTATCTGTTTTGACTCATTTGGAAAAGATTGTTATGTATATTTTTTCATACATTCATTTTAAAAAAGCATAAGATATATTTGCCTACCTCATAGATTATATTGATGTTTTACTTTGTTATCACTGAATTGTATGGATGTGCTATAATGTTAGATGTGCTGCAGAGGAAAAATTAACTGCATTTTTCTGACAAAGAGAATCTATGAATAAAGGCAACGATTTCATGTGTTCATACCCCTGTCAATCAGGCTGGTTAGGAACAAGATGGTGGCATGAAGAGTTTCATGTCTGGCAGAAAGGAAAAATAAAAATAAAGTGCCAAGATTGCTCTTTAGCCATGTCTCTTTTATAGGTCAGTACTTGTGCCTTAAAAGTAAAAGTAAAGTAATACAAACAGCACATTAGAATATCCTTGTCTGTCTGTCTGTCTTTCACTCTTACGTTGTGTGTATCTCTAATTTTTCTCTGTTTCTGTTTCTTTATGTTTCTATTTCTCTGTGTCTCTCTCCTTTACTTCTCTCTGTCTCTGTTCTCTCTCTCTCTCTCTCTCTCTCTCTCTCTCTCTCTCTCTCTCTCTCTCTCTCTCTCTCTCTCTCTCTCTCTCTCTCTCTCTCTCTCTCTCTCTCTCTCTCTCTCTTACACACACACACACACACACACACACACACACATTACTTACCTTTTCCCTTTATAGGACTCGATTATGGCAACTTTGCTTATGTTATCCTTTCCATTGAAAACTTTATAAACTCCATCTACAGTGTCATTGTACTGAAAAAATATGAATAACAAATTACTCACGGATCAAGTTTTATTTACTATGTCATAGCACATATGACTAACACATTTTCAGAAAGGGGTCATTCAGAATCATTTTTTTTATCATTTGTGATTTATAACACAATATGAGTTTTACATTTGAGCTTTAAGTATTTTAAGGTTATAATATAAAAATTGCCTACAAATAAGTGTTATATGCTCACACAAAATATAAGAAAATAAGTAACTGTGGCTATAGGTGCCTTTCCAGCATTGCATGAATTAACCAGCTGTAATGATTTGGTTAAAACAAAATTGACTCTAACTCCTTCTAGCTTTTCTGTTAATATTTAACTAATATACCACTGAATAATCTGAAGCATTGGCAACGAGGAACTGGAAAACATAAGCAGTATTGCGACCCAGTGTCAGACTATATAGTGATCAAAACTGAGACTTGGTTAAACCATCTCATTCTCATCCCATTTGGAATCCAAACCTTAAAAGCTGAAACTACCTGCAGCGAGGAGTCCACACCCTCTACATCCTCTTAATCACCTAACTGCCATTCTCTGAAGCTGCCTGGCAGTCCTCGCTCAGTGAAGCTTGCTGAATATCTCAAGGGAAAATTTACAGTAAATTTTTAATTGAAATTTTACTAAAATTACAGCTCTAGAAAATGAGGAAAGATATGATCAACATGTTTGATTTTTAATGCAAAGACATAATTAATCTTGATTCTTTAGAAAAAATAAAAGTAAATACAATTTATAAATATTTACATATTTACAAATGCATTTTCAATTTTCTATAAGAATAAAATTTGATTAATTTTTAAATTAAAATTAATTTAGTCAAACATATTAAGTAATTTTTCACTATGAAAACTGATAGCATGTAAGATTTAGACTTTAAAAATAATGAATTATATGTTCTCAGGTTAACTAGTAAGGAAATATGCAAAACTATAAATGTTTCCATTAACATTTTATTTACATATTTAAAAATATAGTTAACATTTATATTTGGTACTTACAGGGTAAAACACACCAACCGTGGTACTTATAGGATATGGAACCAAACTCAGGAATGGATCTTTGTAACCCCACAAGAGCTCTTTCAAAGATCTTGTTTGGAACATAGTAGACTTGGACTTTTTCATAAGAGAGTTGAGCACAGATTGAACAAATGAATTTTGGTAGATATGTGGTGCAGCCTACAATAAAAATAAAAATCACTAGCTGAGAAGTAAGTCCATTGTATTTCTTAAATAAATGGATTAAATGTAACAATCAAGTTCAATTAAAATCAAAATAAACATTCAAAACCTGCCAAATCCTGCCTAGTCTAAAATTATCATTTCTGCCATTTTTCTAATTCCTTATAGGATTACTTTTTTAAAGAGCTGATTTTAAATGAGACTAATTAATCAATCAATTAAGTCAATTGATTATGCTGATTGGGTCATCTCTCCAGATGACAAAATAGCATGAAACATGGTTTTTATGAAGTGGTAAAAAAGCTAAGGCCAAATGGTGAAGGTACTTATGAGATTAATTGCGATAGGCTCTGAAATGGTCCACACAACAGCTACTATCCACTCACCGCCACAGCCAGATTGAGAACTGTGAAGTTGTCATCCTCTGTTCCAACCGACAGTGAAGGCTCAAAGATGGCTCCATTGGGCTGTACAAAAGACACAGTGTGGTCGATGGTGTTCTGAGTTATATTTTCCTTGGCTAGATAACGAACTCTGAAACAAACATAAGTCAACAAAATGAGGGGGGGTCAAAATCTTGCATAACAAATGTCCTGATTTCTTCAAAAAATACTATTTTGAACCCAGAACAAATCACAACTCATACTAACAGAATTTCATGGTAAACAATTAGCTATTGAGACATCTCTGGCGAAGGCTGTTAAACCTGGGATAGGAAAGTAGAATAGAATGAGCTGAGTTAAAATAGACACTGGGCTTTGGACTGGGTAAAGTGGAGTGGGTTGGAAACACATTTTGGTAGCAGTTCCATGTGGTGGTCTAAGTAAATGTAAGTATACATAAGAAGGACTAAAAGTAGCAAGTTTAAAATACTGACGATCATGATAATGTGGTTTGAGAAATGCAAGTGCCTGAGTGCTGTTTGGTTAAAGAGTGAGAGAAAAACAGGTGGTGAAAATAAAAGGCACAAAGTGAATTAGAAAGACCTCTGGAGTGTGTAATCTCTCCAGCCTACGTGTTGTTAAGTACATTCATGAAACCACCATAAGCAACCCATAGCCATTTCCAATTTAAGGGGTCCAGACCTAACTCTTTCCTTCATTTTACATACAGAGTTCTTAGTCCCCCCTTTTTTCCCTGGTTTTTCCAAGACCGGGGTTTCTCTGTGTAGCCCTGGCTGTCCTGGAACTCATTCTGTAGACCAGGCTGGCCTCGAACTCAGAAATCCGCCTGCCTCTGCCTCCCAAGTGCTGGGATTAAAGGCTTGTGCCACCACTGCCCGGCTGAGTTCTTCGTTCTTAATCTCTCACCTTTACCACTTGTAATAGTTTTCATCACTGTGTTAAATGGTGATTGTGTTGTAGAAAAACATTTTGACGGCACAAAGCAGACATTAAAATGAAATAGGGTAGATCTCAGTCAGCACACTATTCTATTGCTGGATATCAATTATAAGAGCTGAGTTATATAACTACACTCTTGAAAAACCATGAGCCTACACGTTTGATAGGAAACTTTGATTTATTATCAGATGCAGATTACAGGTCCCCAACATGACTTTGGGGTACGTTCAGTACTTTCTTACTTCTTGGTATATTTTAGCTCAGGCTTAAACTAAGTAGTTCAAGTAAGTACAGAGGTGAGCCAGGATACCTGGCTCTCAGTGCTTCATGAAATGACCATATTATTTAAAAACATGCTCATGGTCTAAAAGACAGGAGCAGTATTTTAATAGACGCTGTACAAAGCTTTATCATTTATACTCTGTTGAGTAAGATGCTTAAACAACCTAACAAATCTGAAAAAAAAAACTCAAGGCACTAAATTCCTAGTAATGCCTGTCTTACAAAATGTCTATTTTAAAATTAAAGTACCTACTAACACCGATTCAAGTAAGGCTACAGCAATTTCAGAGACTTCAAGGCAGGTATGACTAAGTGAAACTAAAGCTAAATCAGATTCATTTTATTTCCAGTAGATGGCGCTCAGGAAGAGGAAAAAAAATCAGTAAAACATGCCTTACCTTAGGAAAGTTCTTATGAAAGAGCAGAATCACTCAATTTTTAAAATTAAAAAAAAAAAAAAAAAAAGGATGTCTTCAGATGTATTGGTTAACAATATCAAGGGCAACAGCCTTTTTCACATGGTTACATGATGCCTTTATTACCACTCTTGGCAAAGAACATAAATTTTAAAATGCAAGATATCTAGAAGGAACTCCAGTAATCAGAATTATTATAGATTGAGATATAATTTTGATATTAAACCATGCAATTTTATGCTTCGATCATGTCTTGTGCTGTCAATTACTGCTTCATCAATATCATTTTAATAGTCATTGGCCAAATCAACCAGCGGCTCTGTTTTACGGGGCATATTTTCTATAGCCCCAAGTTAAAATGGATTCAGAGTGTCATCAATGGCATGTCATGCTCACCCCCAACACATAGAAGAACCTCAACATAGTAACCATGTTTTTTAAGATTTCTTAAATCTGATCTTCATGAGGCACCTAGGCAAAGCCAAAGAAACCCCAGCTTAATGGTCTCATGAGGCAAGAAGCGCACTTAGCAAGGACAGTGTGAAATTGCCATACAAAGGAGAACTTGCTGTCTGTAAATTGTACCTATAAATTCTACCTCTTCCCAGCTTTCTTTGTTGCTTTCACAAGCAAAACAAATATATCTAATTTATCCCCATACATATACATATATATATATATATATATATGGTATATATACTATATATGTATGTGCTTTAAAGGAGAATATAACTAGGCTAAATTTGTATGTTTACAGTCAATGTAGCTTCACAAATACCTTAAAAGCAAAAATCATTATCTCTAAGAAAACAAAAAATTAAACACTAAAATATAAACCAGAGAATCACTATCCTTAAATGAGAGAAATATTCATGAAAGATCCTTAAATAATAACAAGTTAAAATCTTAAATAATAATAATATAAATTCTAATTACTATCCTCTTCTCCTTATCCTTGGTTATTTTATTCATGTTATACTTCTTTGGTATATGTTTAAAATTTTATTTCTTAGGTCTTATAATGGAATACAGATAGGTATAAACTATAACAATACATTTCTTCATATTTCTTAGATTATGATACTCACACTATATTTTGCTAATAAGTAATTAGAATATCATGAAAAAACATTTTCCTTTTCAGTAACAAAAACAGTCTTCTTTGGCAAAATTGTATATTGTTACAGGTTTAATTCAGAAATATGCTTTGGAGAGTGACTGGAGAATGACTGATTATTTCCCCTAAATGTATTTATTTAAGATGCTATCTATAACTTTATTAAATAAAAGTGTATCAGAGCAAAATATTATGTTTTAAATTGCTATTTAAGCTAGGCAGTGGTGGCGCACACCTTTAGTCCCAGCACTTGGGAGGCAGAGGCAGGCAGATTTCTAAGTTTGAGGTCAGCTTGGTCTACAAAGTGAGTTCCAGGACAGCCAGGCCTATACAGAGATACCCTATCTCAAAAAAACCATAAATAAATAAATAAATAAATAAATAAATAAATAAATAAATAAATAAATTGCTATTTAAGTCTCAATACATAGCTGACTTCAACACTTAGTAGGAACTACAACTATGCAAAATCATTTTAGCCCTGTGGTTCTCAAAACTGAGTATTTATCTGCAGCACACAAAGGACTTTAAAATGGAGAGATGGAGTCTTTTAGATCCGCTTGCTGTAGTGGTTGATGGGGGTTGCTATTCTTTCTAGCCTAGAAGCCACACCAGGATAATCATGTAAGTACGATACCTGTTTCATTTTAAGACATAGCCATGTATTCATAAAACTCTCAGCATGCCAACTACTGCACAGTTCGGGACATGACAGAAGTGTCAAAACCAAAAGTTTTTGAGGAGGGGAGTTATTTAATAGCTTTAAAATGATAATAAAGTCTATATTTCTTTTTCATATAATATATGATAACATTTGGGTAGCACATATAGATAGAATCTAAATCCATAGACTAAGAGTCTTCACTTGTAGGGAAAACTTTTGATATAAATTTTGTTGGCAAGAAAATAAGTACACTTCAATTCAATGGAACTCCTAAGGAAGAACAGTTCTCAGAAACTAAGTGGGAACACGACCCCTTCTCAAGAGCTCACTCACCGGTATGTGTAAGGACCTCTTTGCTTAACCTTGATTTTGCTGCTGTTCTTTGCCACGTCATCTGGGTTTTGCACATCAAAGATCCAAAACTGTCTGTACACAGTGGTGCCTGTTTTAACCCAGTTTTGGAAAGCAGTGGTTCCTTCTTCAAGGACAACTTCCTATGGGGGAGGGGGAACAAGTTTGGTTTGTTTTTTGTAATGAACACGGAAATTTTTAGGACCTTGTTAGGTTTAGTCAGAATAAAAGGACTGCCTTGTGAGAACTTGTGTAACTTTGTCACACACTTGAAGCAGGAATGCTGTTCACATGAAGGACACTCTCTTGGTTAACATTTATGAAGAGAACCAGTGTGTAAATGGTGAAGCCATCCTTGTTGCTTTTAAAGTAACCTTTCAAGTGAACCCATGGCAACACTCCCTTTGTCAACAAAACAGTAAGTTAAGCTAATTCTAAGTGTTATCAAACAAAAGATTTTTGTCAGGTATAATCTAACTCAGAGAATCTGTGTTGATGAGGCAAAAGAGAGAAGCTGAGAGACAACTTGAGTACTATTTGGAGCTTTCAACAATGACAACAACAACAACAATAACAACAAAATTCCTTTCTTCCAAAGTTGGATAATGCAAGGGCTTGTAGCTAATCTTTATTAAATGAAGATCATAAATCCTTGAGGCTTAATTACATAAATATGGATATTTCCTCTTTGGAATCTTTTCCAATATGACCTCTATGAATCATATGTTTGAGGATTGCCAGATTGTGTTTTTACAAATAATACTGCTCCTTAATTAGTCATTGCATCACTAGTTTTTAAAGAGCAAAATTAGGAAGGGGTGATGTGTGTGTGTGTGTGTGTGTGTGTGTGTGTGTGTGTGTGTGTGGTGTGAGTTTATGTCTGTGTGTATGCATGATATACATTAGAAATCATGTATATCAGTGGTGCTGAAACTATGAAGCAATTAAATATACAGCATCAGAGCTGAAACACCTTTTATTAGAAACTGCCTCCTGTTTAGGAGCTTTGGGACCAAGTAGAAAGCCACTAAACCCCTTAGGGTCCCTTTCATAGTCTGCAAGGTGAGAGAGTTACCATAGATGCTTTCCCAGCTTCTTTTCTAGTGCATTTACTCTCAGAACAGGAAGTCTGTGTCGTCATAGTAACTAGTGCAAACAAAGAGAGTTTATCGCTTGCAATTAAGTCATTTGGGAAGAATGCCCATGTTTAAAAGTGTTCAAGAGGAAGAGGAAGAAACATCTTTCACAGAAAATTAGCCTAAGGGAGTCCATGAATATAGGAACAACCTAACCTACTTTTTTCTCCTGGAAATATCAATTCACTGAATGATAAGAACAGGAAAGGAGAGAAGTGACATACTTTTTGCGGTTGAGTTTCCTTGAAAGCACATGGCTGGAAGAAGTGCAGCCTGGGCAAATAGTAGCAGAGTCTTAGGGAAATTTGTATTATTGAGCCTTAAGTCAGTCCTCTCTTGGTTCCTGCTGTGACTGGTTTCCCTAACATACACATATCCTGATCAGCTGTTTAGTTGGTAGGTGTGAGTTGAGTTTTCTGTCTCCAGGAAATGATATTACTTAATGCTGGGAATAATGGAAGCCACTAAAGAAAGGCAAGGGAGCAGGTTAGGATGTGTTTGAAAAATGCTATAAATGCTATAGCACTGTAAACAATGTATACAGGAACAAGAGTTGAACATGAACATGTGATGCTCAGAGAGCTATTGCATTTCTATGATTATATCCTTTAAAAAAAAAAAATAGGCAGTCAAAATGCTTATTTCTACACCAGCCCGGTATTAGAGCAAAGTTACAAAGCTGATTATACCCACCTTTCTTAAGATAAAGGTGTTTGTGAATATTAAAGCTGAAATCTGTATTAACTTATGTCACAAGACCGTGAATCTATACACCATAAACAATTTAAGGCCCAACATAATAGTTACTGTTTATCTTGTGTTACATAAAATACAAAATTATTTTGTCCTTAATGAAAATAAGTCAATATACTCTTATGAGATCAGAAATGTGAGCAGTGATGGCGCACACCTTTAATCCCAGCACTCAGCAGGCAGAGGCTGGTGGATTTCTGAGTTCAAGGCCATCCTGGTCTACAGAGTGAATTCCAGGGAAGCCAGGACTATACAGAGAAACCCTGTCGAGAGAGAGAGAGAGAGAGAGAGAGAGAGAGAGAGAGAGAGAGAGAGAGAGAGAGAGAGAGAGAGAGAGAGAGAGAGAGAGAGAGAGAGAGAGAGAGAGAGAGAGATATCAGAAATGATTTCTGGCCATACTTATCATTTGTTTGTTGAACAAGCTAGTAGACTGGTAGGGTGAGGCAGCTATCACTCAAAGACTGAGGTGTGCACACTAACTTTGACAGTTGTGTGGGTGAATACTCTTTTAATATAATGGCAAAACCGAGTGTGTATGTCTCCTTCATATAACAGTCAATGTTAGTGTAATAATTAAAGCTCCCTTATATTCTTTTGTATTGAGATAGATGGCACACAAAATTATAAGAATTGCCCCAGTCACCCAAGACCATGTGAAAACTGAGTCATGTTTAGCACATTCAGTATATTTTGAAACTAGATACTATACTAGAAACTAAATAATGTAGATTTATGTGAATCTGTGCAGATTATTTAACTTAGCTATATCTTAGTTTCCTTATAATATTAAGACAAGACATACATCCAATCTACCCAGGACCAGTTCTAAGTAGAACAGTATAGCCAACCTCTTTCAGCTTAGATGTGAGGCTCCACTGCACAGGAGGGAATTCTCTCCTGGTACAGTAAATCTAGTCAAATGCCCTAGCTGTGGAGGTTGCAGTCCCTAACAACTGCGGTTGTTTGGCTAAGTAGACTTGTGCTCTTCCAGCTTTCTTCTGAATATTTGACTTCCATGTTCATAGACAAGCACTCCAGGGAAGCTGGCTTTGGCAGTGTATGGTGGTTAGTATTGAGACTTATAACTGAGAAAGTGCTGAGAATAAGTGAATGTTTCTTGCTGGCTCAGCCTTGAATGAGGCACCTATAGGGGAAGAATGTGGTGACATGGTATGGATGGCGTGGCTGTTGGGCTCACAAACTCATCAGAGTTGTTAGTACCAGAACATAATGTGCAGAATGTTGGATATAACAGCATTTCATTAGGGATGGGGGAGTCCTCATGTAAACAACACTAATTAAACTCATCCACCCTGTCACAAATAAAGAAAAAAATCAGGTCGAAGTAGTGCTTGAAGAGAGAAGATACTGCTGAGAGAGGACAAAGAGGATCATGAGAAATGAATCTGATTAAAATATATTCTATGCATGTAGGAAAATATCACAGAGAAACTCATTGGTATGTACAATTAATGTAAGCTAATAAAAGTTCTTACATTTGTGGGTTATATCTGTAAAGTGAAAGAGAATTCATATAATTGGTTACAGTTATGTTAAAAGAACAAATGGCTTTATTATTAGTTCTTAACTCATTAAATTAGGTTATGATCAATTTAAATATGGATTAAAATGTATTAAATTATATTGGAGCATTAAGATTTAATGTTTCAGAGATTCAAAAGTCATACTTTTAGGATTTATATAAGAACATTACATGGGAGATTGCCATTCGGGGTGAGTCATGAACTACATGATAATAACCTGGGAAAGAAAAGGAAACATACATGTGCTGAATTCTGTTTCTAAAGCATTGCTTATGAGTCAAAATCATGTGCACTGGCATGTGGTGTCCTGAGGTCTATCTCACTTGTCAGTCTTTGGGATCCCTAAACTCCACAGTCCTTTTTGAGGACAAATAACCCATTGAACCAGGCCTCAGGTTAGGCTGTTGGCCAGAAATCCCTGGGAATTCATCCCTGTCTGTTTCTTCGTTACTGAGATGTCAGCTATGAACTACCATGGCAGCCCTTAGCGTAAGTTCTGGGGACAGAGCTCAGGTCTTCCCACTGTGTGACCAGTATATCACAACTGGGCCATCTCTACCTGCCCTTACCACTGTTTTCATCAGTCAGGGAATGTTTCATTTGACCTTCCCTTAATACCAGGTTTCCTTCTCAATTACACTCTTTCCCCCCACTCCTTCTTCATAAAACAAAACCAAAACAAACCAACAAAACCAATCAACCAACGCACAAACAAAAGCCCTTCTTTTCCTCTCCTGACTCTCTTTGCCTCTGACCTTGCACGAATTCTCGTAGTGCACAACCCTGCTTTTTTCTTTGGACACTCAACCCCTAAAAGGCAGAATGCTTGTCTCGGTTTATCTATAATTTCCGAGCAATGAGATCAAATCTATCTGAACTCTGACCTTTGAGTACAGAGTGAAACTTGCATCAGCTACTTGCCAAATATCTATGCTTTCACTTCTTCGAATATGTATTCCCATCAACAAGCCAACTGGACATATTATAAATCCATGTTTACTCATTTCTTCCCTGATTTAATCTATCTATCTAAAATTTGAATGCATCCATACATCAATAGCTTTTCCTTGAATTTCCCTACTTCAGGGCTTTTGCCATATAATGGACCTATAAACAATGACATTTCTATTATACAAAAACTATTTTTAATTCTCCTTTACAAAGATTTGTCTGACAATGATTATTCTTCTGTAGCTTTTGTGTCTTCACTTCCTAACCACATCTATTTAAGGGTCACACTATTCAAGCATATACCATTTAATCTCTAACTTTTCCTACTGACTAAATACGACATAATTGATTTAATACCTTGAGATAATAAATTTGATGGAATAATCTCACATGTTTATGTATGACAATTAAATGAATTTTTTACATGGGAAGGTCTTAATTATAGCACCAGGCTATTGATGGTTCTGCTCTCTAAATGCATGTTTCCTTTCATCTTACTGAAAACAATATAGCAACTATGTTTATTACATCACCAACTAGCTATTGTTCTTCTTATTGTAAGCTTCTTAAATCCAAGTACACTTTGCTTTATACCCACCTCTTGTTTATTCTAGTAACCTTGCTAAGTTATCTACTTGTAATACCTTACAATATACTTTGATCATGTTTTCCTCTCCCGCAACACCAACTCCTTCCAGATCCAACCCTCCCATCCACCACCCACCCCACCTGGTTTCATTCATTCATTCATTCATTCATTCATTCATTCATTCATTTTCTCTCTCTCAAATGAAAATCAAAACACAGAATCAAAGAAAAGCAAAGCAGACAAGACAGAAAACCTAAACCAAAGCAAAGCAAACAAAAACTGCACAATAAAGCATGGAATCCATTTTGTGTAGGCCAACTACTTCTTGGTCCTGCATAGAACCTTTCCTGGTGTGTAGTTTAAAATCACTCAAATTGGTACTGCATTGAAGAAAAGTGATTTTTTTTTCCCAGCAGGTATCAACTGTATAGATTCTTGGTTAGGGGGTGGGAATTTGTGTCCTCTTCCCTTCTCTTTGCTGTCTTTTTGTTTCGTTTGAGCTTGTGCAGGGCTTCTGCATGCTGTCACAGTCTCTGTGAGTTCATATGTGCATCTGTTGTGTCTGAAACACTGCTTCCTTGGGGTCATCTACTACCTGACATTTACAATCTTTCTTCCATGTAGCTCCTCAGTCTGCCCCTCTTCTCTGCCTTCAGTTCCAGCCCACAACTTTTCTCCTGACATTAATTAGTCTTATGGGCTTTTCAAATGATATGCTTCTTCAAAATCAAGCAAAATTTTAGTGTCTTCCTGAATACTCATGAATATTCTCATTTTTTCTTCATATATGACATTTATTTTTCTATATTATACAAAATTTAGTTCTATACTCTCAAAGGTTTGTTCATTTTTCCATAAGACACACATTGTTTTAGATATTTCTTCAACTTTTTGATTTATTTTGCTCCCAATAATTCATGCTACAAAAATGAACTTTGAAACAATTGATTGTCTAAAACTCTCTTTTTATGAGTTCTCATTATATCTCAGATAAAATTTGTAAAGATTTAATTCAGAATGCTGCTAGCACTCACATACTCCTCATGAAAGTTTATATGAACACGTTTTGTTATGTGAAGAATAGATAAACTTATCAGTACTCAGCCACTATTCTTGGTAGTTTATAATGGTGTATCCTAAGAGACTGTGACTTTTTTTGTTCAAAAGACAGTTCTAGTCTTTTGAACAATTTTCTAGAGAAAATGATCTACAATGATCTGGGTGAAAACCACAAATAATAAAGTAAAAAGGCCTGTAGAAATGGCAGTTCCATTCTCCCCTCCCCTGCTCTTCAACTCTGGTCAAGCAATCCTCCCCTCTTCCACCCCTACCCTTCTTTGTAATTCTATATTAATACTACTACCAGGAAAGATAATACTACCCAAGATTGAGTAAAGATCATATATAATATGTTTATATATACATATATAATAGTATGTATAATTTAAAACATTTATTGCACAATATAACGTGTTTTTCACTAAATGCAAACATTTGGAGAAATGGATGATTGTATAATTATTGAACAATATAGTGTGTGTGTGTGTGTGTGTGTGTGTGTGTGTGTGTGTGTGTGTATAGGAATTCTTACCTTTAATACCCTACACAGAGAGATGACAGCTAAATAATTCAGTGAGAGGGAATATTTCACCCCAAATCCTCAGCAGTTGTAATGAAACAAGAAAATTACAAAGCAGTAACTTCTATTTGTGAATAGCTAGATATGAGGGTTTTATATTAATTCTATTAAAGCAATGCACCTGTGAATGCAAATGATGTTTGCTTATATCCTGAAGAAGGCAATGTAGAAAAAAAATTAACAAGTAGATAACAGACTGAATGGTCTTGTCAGTAACAGAAGTTTCAGTACAAACAGATACAACCAATCCATTTCTCTGGTTCTTCTCTGCAGTACAGTTACTGTATGTCTACGTTACTAGAATCAGAACTAATTTGGGAGGTGAGTGCTCCTGCATGTGACATTTGGGCACTGTTGTTGATGACTTTTCAAATGAACATGGGTACCTCTGGGCAGGGCAGAAACCTTTTCTCTACCATTCACTTTGTTCTGGGTAGATTTATTTGTAACCACCATTTTCAAACTGCTCAATTTCTTTCAGGACGACAGCGGGTAGGCTTCCCCTTAAAATATCTTCAATTCACTAAAATTTCTTTGAATTTGAAGTTAATTACAATGAACTAGGGAAGGAGATGATTTTGTCCATATCTATATATCTAAATCATTCCAGTTTGAGTTTAAGTTAGATTTATTGATGTTAGCCAAAACACATCCTACTGAACACTTTTCCTGAAAGTTTAACAAAGCCAAATCCTAAAGTGAGTAAAGAGAGACTACCTATTAGTAATGACTATTACACCTATTCAAATGAGCAGTTTTCCAGAGCTTCTCATTAAATATTAAACACTTTTTAACATTCAAACCCAAATAGATATGTGCATTTTTCATGGTTAATTAAAGTGCAACTACTTTTATAATCATACCCTTATAAAATACTTATTTGAATATTTCTATTCA
This sequence comes from Mus pahari, assembly GCF_900095145.1. Classification (NCBI taxonomy): domain Eukaryota; kingdom Metazoa; phylum Chordata; class Mammalia; order Rodentia; family Muridae; genus Mus; species Mus pahari. The sequence goes on from NC_034591.1 coordinate 12,680,471, forward strand.
AAAGCATGCCAGTCTACTCCAGAAGTAAAGAAAATTATTTCTACTAAATTACATGACTCTGATCTGAAGTCTTAACAAAATTTGATGCATTTAAGATTAGTAATATATTCTAGTCCAATTTACATTATATTTATAGGAGTGTATGTGAGCTCACTTTGCATTACATTGTAATGTTTCCCATATGCTTACTTTATCTTGTTAGGTTACAGTGATTCACCCTTCTTACTTAAAGTATAAAATTACCAGACAATATAAAACAAGCAAGCATCCAGAACAATAACACAATAACAACAAGAGACACGGGAGAATAAGTGAATGGTACAACAGGTTTTCTCAGTCATTTTTACCCTTTTGATTGTCTTCTCAATGAGCATGTCTCCAACTGGCATGAGAATGCCTCCGAACACAGCCAGGACAGCACCAATAACAGCTCCAGCAATGAGCCCACAGTTCCGATCACAGCCCATTCTCCTTGTGCAGCAGAATCAAGGGAGAGCACTGGTTTTCTCGCTAACTCCCAGGTACAATCGCAGTGTTTTCTACGTGGCCTGGTTCTACTATTAGAAAGAGGTCATAAAAAAGAAGCTTAAGTATCAGCACAAAAAGATCAAAGTACAAAGAAATCATGCCACTGATACAGATGATTTTGCCAACTAACAAACAAGTCTTTTTGTTGGTTTCACCACACTGGTTTTCTAGGTTCTTCTCCTTCATCTTGTTCATAAAAACCCACCAGAAGCAGAAGGAATAACAGAGAGAATGCTTGGTTTTTAAACTTTTCTGTTTTGCATATTAATCCCCTGGTGATTAACATACTACAATCTTATCTAAGGAAAGCCATATAAACGTATTCTCATCCTAAGACTTATCACAGTGCGGCATGCTTTTTTATACCTTCACCCCCTACCTAGTTTCTCCACCCAAACAGAACCCTGAGTGCTCTTCCAGGAAATCTCCTGCAAAACAAATGTGGCTGGACTGATATTCCTTGTCTACTAACCCACAACCGTAGTGGTAGCATACCTAATTCATGCATAAACAGCAATGGATGAGTTGTCTGAGAAATAGTCTGTTGAGACTCTGAAAGGATCAGCACTTCAAATCATTTGTAAGCTACCTGTCAAAACAAAACAATGCAGAGGAAAAACATATTATCACAAAACCAATACTACTATTTTCTTTAATATAATCATAGCATTAATGAAAATTCCACTTCTTTTCCAGTTTTTATGTTCATGCCTGAAACTTTCCCCATACAGTGTGGAAAACATTCCAGAAACTTTTAAAAGTATATGGTTTCTAATTTCATTATCAATGATTTTGACAGGACATATGTTAAAGAATTTGAAGATACAATTATAATATATACATATTATATAATATATTTGATTTTTGCTATTCTTAAAGATTACTTTATGTATCCAACTGTAGTAGCATTATTTTTTTCGTATGTAGAGATTCATGACAATGCTCTTAAATACAGTAGTTTTGCTACTATGCACGCCATGCAGGCAGTTTAATTTGCAATATCCTATTTTGTGTGGGTATTATATAACATTGGAAGGAAGCAATTTAGAGAACAACTGGATCCTGCTGTAACAAAACTGATAGAATTATGTCTTTTTTATCAACACTTGAAGAAGAAGTTGGGCTTCAGTGACAGTTTTATTATGGTGTTTAACCCTTCATGGTGTGGTGTATACCTGCGGTTTGTACTTTAGATAAGTTTTGTGTTACAACAAAATGCCCGTAGCCAAGAGGAACACTGATGTCAATAGAACCGAGGAAAGATAAGGCACACAGAGAGCATTTATAAAATACTCTGTGTACAACCATAGCCTTTCTCAAAAATGGAGAAGCACAAAGGGCCCAGACCCTTTCCTGGCATCTGTACTCCCTCTGCAACCCCTGCAGCTTCTCTCCATTCATGCAATTGGAAGGTCTGAGGCTGCACCCCCAGAACTGGCGAGGAGGCTGGAACTCTGCCAACTGTAAAGGATCATACCTGTGAGGCAGAAGTGAAAGCAGAGGGATCCAGCACCCAGCACAGGATCCAGCACCCAGCACGGGATCCAGCACCCAGCACAGGATCCAGCACCCAGCACAGGATCCAGCACCCAGCTCGGGACCCAGCACCCAGCACAGGACCCAGCACCCAGCACAGGACCCAGCACCCAGCACAGGATCCAGCACCCAGCACAGGACCCAGCACGGGACCCAGCACCCAGCACAGGATCCAGCACCCAGCACAGGATCCAGCACCAAGCACAGATCAAAGGTTGGAGATGAAAAAAACCTGACCTTTCTGCCTCTTTAAGAGGCAATAAAGAAATACTCAGTCTCTCCATATTTTGACTTTTCTAATGTTTCAAGATAGGATATAAAGTAAAAGTGGCAGTTTCCTATGTTAGTAGCAGAAATGATATTCACCCATTTTTGGTTGGTTTCCAAGTTGCTGCCAGGAAGACCAAAAGGTATGGCAACTGTGATTACACAGCAAGGTGACAACCCAGAGACCTTTGTTCCTGACACACTTCATATCTGCCTAACTCTTCTTAGAGAAGTTTAAGAGAGCCTCTTTAAGAAAATTTGGCCCATGATCTTAGAACTGGGACCAGAAATCCTGTGTGTTACAGAAGTTTGGTGAATATAAATTAATTAGATCTAAGTAAAAGCACGTACTGAGTTACTTTATTTGGAAAGTTATTTAATGTCCATATGAACATCATTAAAATTATTTATTTGGGGCAGGGAGATGGCAGTGCATAAGTACACTTGCTGCCAAGCTGATATGTTGATTGGGATCTATAAGGCAGAAAGAGAGAATTAAACCCTGAAAGTTTAATACACACACACACACACACACACACACACATACACACACACACACACACACACACACACATTTTATAAATACAAGCTAGAAATTATTTAATAAAATCATTTACAATTCTGACAAGTAGAGTATAAAGTGACCTTAAAATTCGAATATTATTGCTTTTGAACTAGGTGTGCACATATTTGTCCCTTGTTCAGATCTGTATTACAATAAATATGAATTGTGAATATACCATTTTCACGTTTTTCTTATTGAAGTATTCCTATGCATAAGAGCAAAAGGTTTCTACAAGAGATGAAAAGTTATAACAGCATCTACTAGAGCATCCAAAGAACAGAACCTGATTTCTATTGCCAAGAAATCAATCATAGGACATGTACACCTGACTAATAATCAGTAGGTAGAGGTAGGTATGGTCTGAGTTATGTCTGCTTCAAACGGAAGTGAGAACATGCCCGTGTCCAGCTGATGTACAGTAAGACTCTTAGAAAACAAGGATATCAATAAATATATTTAGATTATAATGATAAACCTAAATATAAGCATTTATACAACTTTCTTTCAACTATATGCTGATATTTGACAGAGTGGAAGAAGTTAGCTTATCCACTGGTTCATATTTTTAATGATTGATTTATTATCATTACATTATGTCAAAATAAAGTTTCTGGGTTTTCCCTAAAAATAGGAAATATCCTTTTTTTTAACTAGGGCTCACTGATTATCATTTAGTCCCTTAACATTATGAAGAAGGAGGGGTTTATACTGTGTTTATGCTTTTCTTTCTCATAGTACATGACATAAAACTGAAGGTATTTTATTGACCTGGAGATAAATGCTCAGGTTAGCACATTCTAGCCAGCACCTTGGCCATCCATACTTACCTTCACAGAAACATATAGTCTTTTTAACTACTTTCTGTCAATTTAGCTATTAAGGACTTCAAAATTTGGAACTGAGATTACATTTTCTCAATAGCATACCTGCCCATATTTTACATTGTTATTTATTTTCTAACTTAACATTAATTTTGCTAACATTAATTCTATAGTGTAGATATTATTTACAACAAACTGTTTCCTGCTTAAAGTACTAAAATGTAAAAGACAAAGAATAATCAGGACCAGAGAACTGTTTGGACTAATCTAAAGAGGGAATAGCATGGCATGTTTTAAAATATCACTTGTTACAAATATGTCAGCGATTATCTCTTATCCACTGTATAAAACACATGTAGATTGCATTTTCAGAACTTCAGAGTGGATTTTATATTTTTTCAATGTCTTTAAAAGGAGCAGGGGAAGTGGTATTATTATGATCATTTATTATTATTATTATTATTATTATTACTATTATTATTATTTTCCAGGTGTTGTCAGATTGGCAGAGTACTCCTATTATGAACTTTGAAGCACAGGGCCCTTTTCCTACTTGAGAAACCTAGTAGAAACCAGTAGATTGTGCAAAGTCTGAGGTAGGATGAACTATAAGCAGACTCCCTGGTAAATAGGCCAAAGTGTAGAGCAAATTCCCGGGAGGAATCTCTAATTATTCCCACATGTGTTTCAAACTGTGTTCCCTCAGAAACTCCACCTAGGAAAGACATGGCCCACAGGTAATGTATGCTGAGATGTGAACAGTGAATATGAAAATGTTACAGAATCAGACGGATCCTATCTTTTCCTCCATCTACCAACAACTAAAAATTCTTATTCTTAACATAGGAAACCAGGCCATAAAACTATAAAAACTGTCATCGTTTCCTATAGAGTCTTCCTTTCCCAAGAAAAGAACAGCACCTACTCATGATAGCCTAATGTAGAAATACAACTTGGGGTAATTTAATGAATAACAGGTTAAATATGATTACAGGATTTTTTAAATTTATTATGTCCTTTTTGCACATTTACCCTCCACCCTGTCTATTGGTATTTACAAAGCCATGATTCTATAAAGACAATATATACATTTAAACATAGATTAGCAGGAAGGTATAAATGTAATTATATTTGCCAGATGCAATTGTCACCTCAGAGGCCTACTCCTGAATAAACTTAGCTTTTTTAGTTCTTTCTGAATTCTGGATGGCTAATTCAACTCTGCTTTTCTGGTCCCATCTCTTTTCCAGACTGACTGACTCAAACTGGCTTCTCTCTGCTTGTAGCTGAATTTCTCTGCTTAACCTCAAACTAACTCTGGCAATCTATTCTAATCTTCTGTCTCTTTGTCATTCCTTGGCTCCTTCTGTCTTCACCCACAACCCATCTCTTTAAAACTATCCTGGTAAAGCTGACTGTATGAAGTGGACTGCCAAGAACTCCTCTCCAATGCCATGCCTCTCAACTTGTTGACTCAATGGAACTGACTAGAACTCAGAGGTCCACACGCCTCTGTCTCCTGAGTGCTGGGATTTAAAGACACGCACTACCATGCCTGGAGCTAAGCTTTTCTGTACACTAAACATGCTTTATCCCTGGATGGTCTTGAACTGCTTGAACCCAAGAAAGCTGCTTGTCTCCTGGAATTAAAGATGTGTCTACATTCCAGCCAGATAGCACAGACCGAGGAGAACCTTGGATGTGATCCCTTGCTAGAGCAGCCATGTTGCTGGATTAAAATTCCTCTACAGGAATTATCTGGTAGTAATTGAGCATGCTGAAACAAAAGGCCTAGGCCAATTGTTATAAAATTATGTGTAGAAATAGAACTCTTTGGTTAAATGGCACATATGATTCAGTGTTAAATACAAGCTCAGAGAAGGGCTAAAAAGAAAGCGATGATAAGAATTATGATCTTTGCTTTCAACTATGCCTCACAGGAGCTTTAAACCATCACTTCAGAATTTAAGGGTTCTGCAAAAAAAAAAAAAAAAAACAAACTTTAAGTATCTTGATAAGGTAACCTCCAAATTCTCGTCCAGTTAAAGTCATCAGACTCCTCTCTTACTCATATGTCCATCTACATCCTAATAGATTGTAAGTGGATAACATTAAATCAAATAATAAGCAAATCAATAAACAGGTATTTGTAGTGTCAATGAATCATTTCACTTAATTATAAACTTATCAGATTACAATAAAAACTTGTCTTAAGGTTAACATTATGTAATTAATAAAGAGATTGTATTATACATGTAGTATCCAAAATCCTTCCAATGTAAGCCTGTCTGTTACAGGCTTAACTTGGAATTACTATAAGTTTGAATTGATTCTTTTGACATATTGACTTAAACTTAACAACAGGAAAATTTCCTTAATGAGCAACAAACTTGAAGATCATCTAATGTAGTATCCGAGAAGTATTACCTGCTTTCTGAAGCCTGAGAATCAATTTTTTTATAACTTCTATAAACTGAGTCCACAAATTGTGAACAATGACTAGACCTAGGAATGAACTGTATTCTGTCTGTTTCAACCTCAGAAATAGGTGAGACCATATACATGACCTACTTGTAGAAATATTTGTAATCATTGAACCTAGGTAGCATTAGTATTTCTTTCTTTACTCCAAATTCTACTACAGTTAGAATATTACTATAAGGTTTTCAGGGGTTAAAATCTGAGATTATCCAATATGTATTCAGTTGTGGCTTTTTGCAAATTATTTTGTTATGTTATTTTCTCTAAGATTGACATAGATTAAGAAAGATTACAAGTGTATACAATAAGAAGTTAAATTTTGCAAATAATGAGTTTGAAGTATTATGAAAATTTTTAAGAAATTACAATATAGTAATAACTAATGTCTTGTTGCCCAATACCATAATTTAGAAAAGTACAGTAATTATGGTTATATAAAAACTACATAAATATTTTCAAATTTCACTAAAATCTGATTTGTATACATTGCACATGTAATATTAAATTTTTGTTCAGTGGTGAAATAGATACTCCATCAGACCATGCAATTGAATATTTTAGAAAGTTAACTATAAAACTGTGGATTAAATCACAAAACAGTAACAAAATTGGTTCCTTCAGGAAATCAGAAGCAAAGTAGGCAAAAAATATTAAAATTATTCAAATTTAGAGAACAATAACCATAATTTTTATTAAAGGTAAGAGGAGCAACTCTGTGACTTTCAAAATGAATCTCAAACTTTTCAGTACACTCTGTACAAATCCCCCACCCATTGTTAACTTTAATATTTTCTCCAGGCCACCCTGTTATCTGTTAATCTAAATTTGGTTTATTGTTCTGGTTCAATAATGACTTTAGTAGAAAGGGTTTTCTACATTGTTCATTATATACTCTATAACACTCTTGGAAAATCAACTAGTAAAATTTCTTGAGGATTTTATTTTTATTTATTTACAAAGCAGTATGCACAGCAAGAATCTCTTAGATTTTCAAAAGACATTGCCAACTTAAAATTATTTATGAAAGAACTATAATGTCCTAGATCCTTACATCTTCAGAAATATTTCAAATTTATTATAAAAAATTTATGTCATTTATAGTTACTTAGTTAATAATAACAGTCAATAACTACATAGTTAATTTTCGTAAAATATGTGTTATCTCTCCTTTAAATCCAAGATTTAGGGAAATAACTTACTAATATTTGAAACAATTTTTTTTTAATTTTCAAAGGCATTAATTTTCTTTCATTTTTACATTTAAGTAGTATACTGATACACATTAATTAAATTTAAAGTCATTATTTGGAATAATCCACTCCTTTTGGGAAGTAAAGTATTTTTGTTCATTAGAGAAAAGTGCTCAGTAAAAGTATATGTAACACCTGCCTTACTCCTAACTGTGGAGAAAATGATCAAGCTTACCACAAATTGCCCACTGAAACTTCAACAAGCTAATGACACTGAACAACAGCAAATAGTTTACAAATTACAATCAAGACAGAGTGCTATATAAGCTTTACAAGTTATTTATATACTAATCTCACTGTATCAACACTCTTGAAAAATGTTCTTATATTTTAAAGTAAAAATCATGTTTAAATAGAGAAGTTTTGAATAAAACCCAAATTGGCCTATAAATCATTTTAAATGTTGACAAAGGAGTGTTGAAAATACACATGATATCAAAAATTATAAACTAAAATATCACTGGTCACTGAATACAATTTTGATACTATCCAGCAAAAATATAGGAAGATCTGTAAACCACACATAACCATTCAATAAAGCCTAGAGACTGTAAGAAAAGAATGGATTTATTTACTCTTCATTTGACATTTTTCATAGGAAGTATTTTAAAATATTATTATCTTCTCTCAGTGTAAAGGCAGAAAATTTTTTCTTTTTCTTTTTTTAATGTAAAGGGAAAAAAAAACCCATACAACTTACCTCTGAAAGCCTAGGAAACCATCCACCAGTTGCTCCACACATTTCAGAAGGCAGCTGTGAAGAAGAAAACGTCCTCAGTAGAGAACCCCTACCCTGAATTCCTCACTACTTATGTGTGTGGGAGTTGAAATGAGCTTTAAAAAAAAAATTCAGTGTCAGTTGCTAATTTGTGGTTTGTTGCCAGCGGAATTGAAAAAAAGAAAAGAAAAAAAAAGTCACACTACACTGCTAGTTAAGCTCACAGGGGTCTATTTCTGGTGAAGACCCATCACCTACATTTGAAATACTCAGCAGTCTTTTTTTTTTTTTTTTTTTTTTTTTGGCCATGTTCCCATCCAAGTAAGTCAGAGGCCAGAGAACCAACGGAACTGATTAAGTGAGCCACCCCTTCTATACTTTGTTTTCGGTTGTAATCGTTATTCCAGATGCTGGACTGTAGCAGCAAGGGGGAAGTAAATTAGGGAACTGGTTGGTCTGTCCCAACAAAGCCTGCAAATCTCAGGTCATAAAGTGCAGAGAAGAGTGTTTTTTCTATACTACTGAGCATGAACCTGAAGACTTTCAAATTCATAATTTGGAAAACAACTGGAAACTCTTGTCAATCAACAGGGATGACAAACAAACTTTACAAAAGGAAATGGCCCATTGTTCTAGGTGGAAGTTCTTAACTATTTGTCATTTTTTTTGTTGTTGTTAATTTAGCTGAAATTTCAAGAGGATGGTGACAGGCTTATAAAAAAATAGCCTAAATATTTTTATCCAAAATAGAAACCGCAAGTACCAAACAACTCTAATACTACTGAGCATAGCATCTCATCGACCTCAGTCCTTCTAGATCTACAATGGGAAGAATCTTCTCACAAAGAATCCACTAGCAGATATGCAAAACCCTCACAAGGTTATCGCAGCCACAAGCTGGCAAGCTCACTAGAAAATTGTCTCCAGGTTGCTCCTGAAATGAAGCAACTAAGAGTCACGGGCAAGAGTATATTTAGCTCATAAGCTCAGGGTTAAGCCAGTCCTTGGTCTTACATTGTGCCTGCCATTGGTGTGTGACCCTGGCAGATCTCCCTCTTGCTTATAGGGGTGAAAAATGACGGGAGAACATCTGAAACTCCTTCTTAGCCTCATGCTTTGCTGAGGTTTCCTGGGGATAACACCAATAATATATGTATTTAACTACCACCAAGAGATCATTAACATACTTCGGGTTTATAGGGGTTTTGTCTTTGACTTCAGTGGGAAAAGAGATGAAACCATCTTGTAAACCCTCAATATAAATCACTTATGCTTTTCATATTGAACAAGTTACTTATAGGAAAGGAAACCATAGGCAATCCTCTTAAAACTGTGAAAAATGTATCTACATTGCATGATATGACAAGGGAGGAAAAAGAACACCTTAAGAAATACTTTGACAAGGATAGGATTGTGTATTTTCTACATATCTATTATATCTTTTTGATATAAATACTTTTTTTTCAGTTTTAATTCCCAGGCATATAAATACCAACACAGCCATCTAGAGATAGGTTTCCAACAAAAGTGCAGATAAAACTAAATCTTAAAGAGAATATTTAACAATATTGGGAAGACCAATACAAAATGAGGAAAATATGGGCACTAACAGAAAAAGATATTTCCTGAAAATAGATGTGCACATGAGCATTGCATTCACTTGGCTGATTATTAGTAACACTAATGTCATCTGTATTTTCTGACTTTCTCTGGAGAGTAAAGTGTTACATATTCCATTGAACATGTCAAAACACCAAATTTACATTCACAAAGACCACTGGTAGATGTTGTCCAGCCTCATAGCCAACAGCTCTTGCTATTCAAGGTGCAAAAGGCACACAGTGGAATTGAATCCCCAACATGAATATTTTTGTAATCTTTTTTATTATTATTAGATATTTTCTTAATTTACATTTCAAATGCTTTCCCCTTTCCTAGTTTCCTCTCCAAAAATCCCCTATACCCTCCCTGCTTCCCCTGTTTCCCAACCCACCCACTCCCACTTCCTGGCCCTGGCAGTCCCCTATACTGGGGCATAGATTCTTCGCAAGACCAAGGGCCTCTCCTCCCATAGATGGCCAACTAGGCCATCCTCTGCTACATATGCAGCTAAATAACAACTTGAGCACTAAGGCAGTGTATGCTATGTTCATTTAAGAGTAAAGACTTGGGTTGTTTTTTGTGTATGTGTATGTATATGGAGAGAGAAGGTATGTACATATATGTATAATCATGTATGTGTATCAGTACAGGTGAATACATGTGTCCATATACACACATGTATGTGGAAGAGAGAGTACCACTGTAGGTGTTATTCCTCTGTATGCTATCTACTTCTTTTTTGTTGTTTTATGATACAAAGTCTTTACTAGCATCAGGGACTCAGGGACTATGTGAGGATGCCTGGCCATAAAGCTCCAGGTTTATGCCTATCTCATCTCCCCAGCACTGGGACTAGAAACCTTACCTTTTCACATAGATTCTGAGAACAGGACTGACATCTTCAAATGCTTTACTGACTGAGCTATCTCACCAGGCCCAGGTTTTCATCCTTAAATATCACTTCATACAGTATTCTGAGCCAATGTGTTTCCCAGGAAATTACCCTAGCCTTTTAAATATTACTTCCAGCCATAAATAAACAGATATGAATGGTAGGATAGAACATCAATGCCCATAAGTCAACTGAGGTTCAATTCTTTGGGAAGTCTCCTTGCCATGAGAACATGAGCAGATGTTGGCTTGAATCCTGTTCTTATTAGATATGACTAGCTAAGTGTGTACCAGGAGCTATGTAAACATCCCTTATAATGCCTGCTTTTGTTTGTTTTGTTCTGCAGTTTTCTTGTTATACATGTAAAATGCCGAAGTTGTATATGGTATGGTGACATGTTTACACTGTGAGGTGATCATCAAACTTAATGTGCCTTCTACTTTTCTTCTTTTAATCAAAAAAAAAAAGATGAAAATTAAAAAGGGCATTAAACACTAAGTTGTTTAGTGTGAAACACTTGACAATGCCTGAAGCTGCCCGTCAGTCAGTCAGGGTTCTGTTTCCAACACTCCCATTCCTGAGCCTATAAATTTTTGCTTCTTGCTTTGCTTTTCCAAAGATCACTTATCATGGCTGGAGAAGGCCTACAGCTGATTAGCCTTTATGACCTGTTTACACACCTGATGGTACGTCTTGTCTATGAGGAAGGAGTATGTCTGTTTAGCGATACTCCCCAGAGCCCTGAACAGGATGGTAAGCACTCCACAGTATGTGAGAAGCCTTCAATCACGGTCCACATGCACTCATACAGAGCTCGGAGTTTTAACAAGTGCATTGGTCAGGCTCTATGGTTGACCTCATGGTAACTATTTAAGTAAATTATATCCTATTTTCTGAAGCCTATTTGTCATTTTTACCTTAACACTTACTGATAATATTGCCATTGAGGTCTTTTTATATTTTTCTCTTATTTATTAGTAGAAAAGCAGAAAATGACATTTGAGATTTTTAAAAATATTCAACTAAAAATGTCAGCCTTTTAGATGGACCTAGGCCCTCTGCATATGCAGAGTTATGCAGCTGGGTCTTCATATACGACTCTTAAAACAGCAGCAGGTGCTGTCTCTAACTACATTGCCAGCCTTAGAATTGCTTTCCCAGTACTGGGCTGCCTTGTCTAGCCTACAGAGAAGAAGATCAGGTAGTGGATGGAGGAGGGGAATGGGGAGGGAAAGACTGAAAGGATAGCAGGGAAGGGAAGTTGCTATCTGGATGCAAATTAAACAAATAATTATAAAAAAGCAGTAAAAATAGTAAAATTTTTACCCTTTTAAAATATTTTTTACACTATAGAATTTAGTACTTCATTCATTAATGTTCTGTTATTTGCTTCTAACGGTCTTGCCACAGTTACAATGTTTCTCTTTGTTTTGAGATTATGAAAATTATACCCTTTACCCCGCAGTCTATGACTATTTAAAAATCCTTCATGGCAGTAGTTTAGACAGCTGATTTATGCAGTGCAACTCTTGTGAAAAGAGGAAGCGCAATAAGTTGACTACACAAATATTGGGACATATTTAAGAAGCAGGTGACAGAGGCATTACAAGGACTCTGGAAGAGAGGGGTCACATGACTCATGTCTAATTCTCATACATTCACAATAGGATCTGAAACAGAACATGATATAGTCACTGTGTCACTGATGTTTTTCCACCAGTGGAAGTGAAAGCCCACATAGTCTACCTACGCCCTCAAGCTTAATAAAATTCATATGGTGACTATAACATTTAAAATGTGGGTTTACATTAAAATTGAAGTTGTTGGTGATTCACAATAATTGACAACTGTTTAGGATATTTGAGTTGATTTCTCTGAAACTTCAGCAAATTAAAAGCTACATCTCTGTATGACTAAGATTATAAATGTATGTGTATATAAAAATTCTTAGTATTAAGGTAGTCATAAGCTGACAGTCTTGACACACTGGGCATTTACTCTCTGCTAGACATTGAACTATGTTTGGATTCTTTCGGTTGACCACCATGCTTTCTCATTAGACTTCAGAAAACACAAAGATCTCCGGGGTGACGCTTGTGAAAACAAACAGCAAGTCCTTTTTGCAGGAACAAACAATGAATGGCCCCGCTAGACGGCTTATGGTAAAAAGCACTTGCCATGCAAACCAAAGTCCCTGAGATTGGTTCCTAGAAATCATGGTAGAAGTTGGAAAAGACAGCTAAAAGCTGCCTGACGACCTCCACACATGAGACATGGTACACACATACCCACACCCCAAACAAATACAATAACAATACATTACATATAATAAGAAATGTTTAATATACTCTTAATATCTAGTTTTATGTATTCTTTTCAAATTAATGTTTAGAAATAAAATTAAAATGATCTGATATTATATTAAGAAGAAAATTATGTGTGTACATTATAAAGAATGAATAGGTAGTAATTAGTAATTAAATAAGATAAAGTAGCATTCTAATGTCCTATAAATTAAATCAAAGCATTAATTAACAAAGTAATACTAAGGAAACATTAAATTATTTAATGTTCTGAGAATAATAAAGATTATCCATGGCAGACTTAACTTACAACTGTGTATTACATGGGAAATTATATATAATATGATATCTAGGCTTTTCAACGTCTAGCCTATTTAGTTATTAGAAGTATTGAATGCATCCTATATTACATTTATCTCATTAAGACACAGAATATTAATTTGATGTAGTATAATTCTAATAAAATATTGAAAATATAAATAAGATTGCTAATATTGCTTTCAAAAGAAAATTCTGAGGATCCTCTCAAAGAAAAAATACAGAAGATTAAGGCAAGTTGTAGGCTAACATCACATGACCCAAATGAATCAAAAAAATTGGTGTCAGAAGCATTAAAAACACAAAATATCCTTACTTACATGTTTAATAGAAGCCATAGTAGGAGCTGTGCATAAGTGAGAAAGAATGAACAGAGACCAACTCTGTATTTGTGGAAGATTCTCCTGTGGGTTTGGCTAGGTCAATATGCAAATCTCACGAAGCAGTGAAAAGTATTGGCAGACCCAATTCTTACGTGAACAAGTTACTAACACAACTTAACTCTGTAGGATTGTTTAAACTATGAAAGATATTCCCTAAGGAAGTTCATTTCAACATAATTTGTGAGGATACTTGTTCGTATGGTACAAGGGAGACCACAAGGAGGAAAGAAAATAAATCTGGTAAAACAAAGAGAACTCAGTGGACAATAGGTTGAAATAGCAGGACATAGCACTAAGTAATAGCTAAACCAAGCATTAAGACAGTATGTAATGAATAACACATTAAAAAGAGTTTATTCAGTGTCTTAACTTCAAGGTTACAGGGCAGAAAGTAAAGCATTTATTTTAATTGAGGAAAAACAAATATTAATAGTGAGGTATTTTATAGAAAAGCCAGGCTATAACAGAGTTACTGAAGTGTGTGTGTGTGTGTGTGTGTGTGTGTGTGTGTGTGTGTGTGTGTGGCAGAGACAGACAGAGAGAGAGAGACAGACAGAGAGAGAGAGGTGGGGGCAGTTAAAAGCAAATTTAATAAAAATATAATACATTTGAAAAAAGAATAGTGGTTTCTCCCTTGGGTTGAAAAAATATGATTTGTGATTCGAAAGTGATATCAGAATTTTATGCTGTTTAAACAGTAATATAATGGAAGCATATGATAAATGCCTTAAAAGAGAAAGATTTCCATTTTTCATTAAACATTAGACTTGGTGATTTTGTTCTGTTTATTAAGTATCCTTTATGAGACTTTCAAGCTTGTGCTAAAAATAAAAATAAAAAGTCTATAAATAACATTTGTTATTTGTGTCTTATATTTAGAGTCCCAACGGCAGAATGTAGCTTCTGAAAGAGTTAAATACATATACAGACACACAAGCAGAATCACTGACTGTTCCCAAGGCATGGATGGAAACTTAGACTTCCTTGTACAGCCAGGGGAGACACATTCTAAGAAGTAGCTTACCTAACAATAGCTTGATTCAAATTTTACCACATAGAAAATAGTATGTCTTTGATGCTTTTTGTTGTGTTAAATGAAGAAGTCTGATCCACACCCCGCTCCCCGACATTCAAAGAAAGAACTACTTGACATGAACACCACCAGCTCTGAGTGACACAGCAACCTCACTTAGGTTTTATATACACAGAGCAATGTGTCCAGCCTTACTGTGAAATAAACACTCATTTCTGTAGTTTGGATCTTGAAGATCTATTCTCAGAAAAGTCAATAACTTATGTCTTTCAAGAATCTGCTACTTCTTAAACCAAACCCCAGAGATCTTTAAATAGTATGCTTAGGGGATCAGAAGGTTGATTCAGCAGTTAAGAGTACATGCTGCTATTGCAGAGGATCGATTTGCATCCTTGCACCTTCATGGTAGTTCACAACTACCTATAACTCTAGTTCCAAAGGATCTGATATTTCTTTTAACCTCCGGTCGCACTAAGTACACATGTTATAGAGATAGATATACTTAAGCAAAACAGTTGGAGACATAAATAAATAAATCTGAGAAAAACAGTGTGCTTAGGATTTTCAATCATCACATTAAAAGTGGGAACATCTTATACTCCAAGAATATTTTTTCAGTTTCAACAAAGCATGATTCACTACTTTCCAAACTATATAGACATGAAAATTTTATATGCTGTTAATGTATAAACATACAGAGTAAACTGAATGAGGTCATAAAATCTCCAGAACAAAATACTTTCCTTGGATTGCTATGAATTGTTTAGATGTCCTTTGTTTGTTTGTTTGTTTGTTTGTTTGTTTGTTTCTTTCTTTCTTTCTTTCTTTCTTTCTCTTTCTCTTTGTTTCTTTCTTTCTGTATTTTTATTATTATTATTATTACTATTACTATTATTGGTGGTGGTGGTGGTGGTTTTGAGACAGAGTTTCACTGGGTAGCATTGGCTGTCTTGGAACTCATCTTGTAGACTAGGCTGACCTTGAACTCACAGAGATCTTCTTGCCTCTGCCTTGGAAATGCTGTAATTAAAATTGTGTGCCAGTACCAGCACTGCTCTTGATTTCATGGCTTTTTTTTTTTTTTTTTATGAATACATCCCAGAAAACAACAGACTCCAGAAGAGTAACAAATGTCAGGCTGCCAATCTATAATGAATATGACAGAGTATAAATTCTGAATCACCCTAAAATAAAGAACCTTCCCATGGCCGTGTGTGTGTGTGTGTGTGTGTGTGTGTGTGAGAGAGAGAGAGAGAGAGAGAGAGATTTGTGGTGGACATTGTTACTTGTGTAGATGAAAGAAGTTTAAACCTTGTGGAGCAGAAGAGGAAATGATCACTTAGGAATATCTACAATTAAACAGTGGGTAACAGAAGTTTAACTCATTCATCCTTTTCCTGGCCCTGACAGCATAGCAGAATCATTAATGATTGCTTCCCATTATTGCATGATGGCAGTGATTCAAGTATTTCACCCTGTGAGCTACAGAGAAAAACAAAACAAAACAAAACAAAAACAAAACAAAACAAAAAAACCAAAAACATCTTTCTGTCTCTTTGGGGTAAATTTTGGCATCATGAACCCTATCTTTATGCCATTGTCTGTCAACTCCATTGACTATCTTCTCTTATCCTCATGAAGGTAACTTTTCTCTTTTGCTCCTGGTTATAACTTTTATAAACAGTAATAGATTGTGGAACATTATGAGCTGTGGAATGTCACCTTCAAATGACTTTACTAGTGAACAAGTTCTGTGACCTTTGCAATAAGTAAAGAGAAAAAAGGTCATGCTAGACTTTCAGGACATACCTTTGTTTGTTTGGGCTCTGAAAGCTCACAGCCTCTTAGCTATGGTTAGCAAACCATTCTACAAACCGTTTTGTTCTATAATGCCTCTAGCTCATGGGTGAAAGTATAATGTGAGATGCTCATGAAATCAGAGTATATTTTGTGGTGCTCCATAACACTGTCTTTGTTAGCAACAATGTTGCTGTTCAGCACGAATATGCTAAGGGTGTCCCATATTTCTCCAAGCTCATGGTATAAGGCTGGTAGGATCTTCCTCCATGTGTTCTGTGCTCTAAAAATACTTTTTTGGATGTGCTCCAAGATATTGCTAGGCCTGTTTTTCCTCTCATTTTCAACAATTCCTTGGGGAAAGTTTGATAACCACACTACTTGGAGGAAAGAGGATGGAAGTAAGTAAAAAATTGTAGTAAAATGAAACAGTGCAATCACCAAATAATTACATTTTATTCAAACCTATTAAAAGCTATGAAGATGAGTATCCCAGAAGATAGATTGCATAAAAAGTTTTCAGAATGGTCCTAGATCTTTGGCTTTTCTTAGTTGCTTTGCAGTCACTGTGTAATTGTTTATTTTTGAGTACCTGAGATGCCATTTTAAATTTAATTTTCTTTCAATGTGACATCTGCTTTTAAGTATGTGAGTTTGGGATTACATCCAAACCAATATATTACAAGTCCACATACATGCACAAAAGTTCTTAAGTCAGAAGAAACCGTAAGTTCCCGTGATCCTTGACTCCTTTAATGGACACGCTCATTTTATCAGTTTAGCAGATGTTTATGCTATGCTTTGCTGCTTCTAATGGCAGCTCACCACATATAGAATGAAATGTGTCTCAGCCAAAACTGCAGATCATTCTGATGCTTCAATACATGTCAATCAGTAGACCAGGCTGACCTCGAACTCAGAAATCCGCCTGCCTCTGCCTCCGAAGTGCTGGGATTAAAGGCGTGCACAACCACTGCCCTGCAAGGGTCTCTTCTTGAACCTAGAGTTCATGGATTCTTCTAGGCTGGCTGTACCAAAAGCAGAAAGGATCTGCCTATCTTATTCTCTAGTACTCAGATTACAAATGTGCACTACTAGGGTTGGCTTTCACATGAATGCTGGGGATCCGAACCCTTGTCCTCCTGCTTGCACAGTACAGCTTCATCAGTCTAACCACACAGACTTAAACAAAAACAACTAACTTGTAATCAACCATTTAACTCATCAAATGTGGTCAAGAAGACTGTTGGAAATGTTTTCTTTAAGAACAGAAAAAAAAAGAGAAAAATATTCTATACAATTAATATGTAGTAAGAAGCTGTATGACTACATTTTAAAATTCTGTGTGTGTCTTATAACACTTTAATATCCCTACCATAGAAATCACAACATATCCCCAAGTTCAAATTCTGAGTAGCAGCAAGACAGAAGGTTACAAAATGAGTCTCTATAGAGTATTTACTAGGAATTACTTTTTAAATTTGTATAATATATCCCTCTGTTTAAGATAGTTAACAAAACACAATTTTGTCCAAATATTCACTGAATGAATATTAAATAGCCTATTATCAGGATGTACATTTACAAGAGACATGTTTGTGTTAAATACTTGCCTTTTCTAGTTATCTGATACAAAATTTAAAAGGGTGGTAATTTCCCAGATGTAAATCTTTTGGTTTAGTAGACATTAAACATGCAATGTGACCAATAAAAGCTGTAGCTTGCTTAAACAAAAACTAAATGTGATTATATATATATATATATATATATATATATATATATATGATATACATATCATATATATATACATATATCATATTTATGTAACATTAAAAAATATTTACGTGGTTAACTTGAATTCTTCCATTCCATATTTGGCACATAATTAAAATGCACCAATGAATATTAGTGTAAAATATGCTTTCCCTAAACATTTTAGATGATCTTGTATGCAAATTCTATAAAGGAAGTCTATAAAAGAATGCTTTAAATTGATAGTTGTAAAAATGACTTTCAAGATGTAAAGCAGAAGGAAACATGGCCACCATGCATTCTTTTGAAACTTTTGATGGCAGGCAGAATGTGTCGGCTATATTGGCTCTTAGAACTTATTAGCTCAGAGATGGTAGTTCACATGTTTAGCCCCAGTACTTTGGAGGCAGAAGTAGAAAAATCTCTGTGGTTCGAGGCCAGCCTGCTCTACAGAGCAAGGTTCAACACAACCAGAGCTAAAAGGGAAACCCTGCCATGAAAACCAAAGCAAAACAAAACAAAACAAAGTGAATTTTATTGTAAACTGTTAACCATCTAAACATAGATAAAGTATAGATGGGTTTGTACTTTCAGAGGAACTGGGCAGAGTAGAGAAAAAGGAAACTGTAGTCAGGATATATGTATAAGCTACAAAAATGCAATTTCTTTTCTTTCTTTTTCATTTCTTTTTGGTTTTTGTTTTGTTTTTGTTTTTTGAGTTTTGAGTTTTGAAGACAGAATTTTTCTGTGAAGCCTTGGCAGAGGGAGGAACTCACTCTGTAGACCAGGCTGTCTTTGAACTGAGAGATCAGTTGCCTTTGCCTCTCAAGTGCTGGGATTAAAGGTTTGAACCACTGCTGTGCAGCTAAGAATCTATTTTAATATAAAAGGGGAAAATATTTATGCAACACGTGATTTTCTTAATGAACGTTCATTAGAATCTTAAAGAGCTCTCTGGGTTAGGCTTTCAGTAGACTATTGACTGCAGAAAGCAGCCCAAAGTTCTGTGTTTACATGTGTGCCCTTCTCTACGTTGAGGCACATTACTATCTACAAAGACACCATCTACCTGTCCTAACATACTAAGTCATTCACAGATGTTGACCATTTACAGAATCACAAATATGAAAAAGCATAAAAATTTTAGTATCACTATTAATTGAGATGTTTTCTGTAATAGCCTAAGTAAAGTTGTTTCTTCTCTCAAGAGAAATATTAACAGGGTGAACACTTAAATATCAAAACAAAATGCATAAATGATAATGCCCAGGAGAAAAGAACAGCAATAGAGCCTTGTGGTGGCTTGTCTCCAGAGAACCTCGGCTACTGATAATGATAAACACGAAGTTGGAGTTAATACAGAGATAAGCTAAGCCCAGTACTTACACAGGAGAGCTCAAGAAAGAGCAAAGGTTCTACATGGTACAAATGGTGAGAACAGTGAAGTTACTCCTTGACTCTAATAGCAGAACTGGCCACAAAGAGAGCACAGTCCTATAAACACACTCTGGTGAGGAACTTCGCAAACTAAAAGGATGACAGTCTCCCTGTGCCTTTGCAATGACTTCCAAACTATGCTCACCAAAGGAATTTGATTTCTAGTATAGCAAATTATGTAGTTATTAATGTAAGATCTTAAGGAGAAACTATATAACAATATACATATATATGATCTGCAAATAAGTTAGGAAAACAAAATAAATTTAACAGTAAGCTGTAATATATTCATAGAATATGTAAATGTAACTGAGTTAAATTTATAAAACAGTTGATATATTTTAATAACATTCTGTTTTAATTTTGTTTTCATATTTTTAATGCACCATATGTAGTTATCTCTCTCTTATGCATACATATATACATACACACATGCATAGGTGCAATATATATCTACATACATATGTACACAAAGGAAATATATATACATAGAGAAATCAAACAGCAGATATCATTAACTTGAAATAGAACACATATACGAGTATATGTATAATCTACTGAAATAGCTACTTTCATATTTGAGTGTATTAGCATACCATTTATTCTGGTTGCATAACTAACAAAATTACTGAGATTATGGAAGCTATTATCTGAATATTCTTACCAGTAAAATATGGAGATGTAGCAGAATGCCAGCTAAGTTTGCAGTCACTGATAACTTGGGTTGCCATAGCAAGCTCATAGTCACTGAGTTTCTAAGCAACCTAAGGCTCCACAGACTGCA
Organism: Mus pahari; assembly: GCF_900095145.1. Lineage (NCBI taxonomy): Eukaryota > Metazoa > Chordata > Mammalia > Rodentia > Muridae > Mus > Mus pahari. The sequence continues at coordinate 12,700,938 of NC_034591.1, forward strand.
CTAGGACTCTACTGATCTTTCATCATCTTTAGAGAACAAATATCACTGTTGTGGTACCAAATCCAATAAAGGATTCTTTAATTATCCAGTAAAGCAGTGACCCTCTCAGGTCCCCTGTGTGGATATCCTTGGAGTTTATGAAACAGTATTTGCACTGGGAATTCTTTGAATGTTTACAGTACTAAGTACATAAAATTAAGTTTAGAAAATGATCAGTATTTCATATAAGTATATATTCATTCAACAAACAAGATGAAACACAACATCTACCTTTTCAGAGACAATTATTTACATAATTCTAAAATTAATGAATTCATTGTCATTTAATATAAAATGGGTTTTGTAGCATTGATACACAATACAACACTGGTTTGTAGTTAGTATTTAAAGCTTTAGGTAAGCTAGATTATATAAAGTAGAAATTACCTGAGATTGTGAAAGTATAGTTTACAATATGTAAGTACCACTTCTAGTTGCCCAAGGGAGAAAGAGAGTTGGACAGATCTAGACACAAGCACAGCTGTAATTTTGGGAAAATGTAAGAGTTAGCATTATCTCCTTCAATCTAGAAAGACATTCAACCCTGCATTCTCCCAGTGCCCACTAGGCTGAGTATGCCTGCTGCCCCATGGTCTAATTCCCTAGGCAATATTGCCAACCCTGTAGTGTAACTACAGTCAAGCTGTTCAAATATTGCCATAGAGCATTGCATCACAGTGTAAGTCAAAACATAAAGCATTGACGAGTAGAAGTATTTTTTTATAACCAATAAAGCAATGGTGCCTACGACTTTGCCTAATTCCAATACCTGATTTTCTCTACCTTCAATTATCAGCAAAGTATTACCATGTAAACATCTTGGTAGTAATTTGTAGATTGAAAACTTTTTAATTTAACTTTAGGATTTTAGCGTTTCTTATTACCCTAGTGACTATGTCATCAATAATTCAGAAGCTATGTTAAATGAGTTACATATCCCAGTGATGAAATTTTTAACTTGAGAAAAAAAAAAAAAGACAAGGTTGCAAAATCACCTTACAAATGGTTCACAGAGGACCTGTTGGCTTGCACCATGCCAGGAAAGCCAGCAGCAGGGACTGCTTGTGACCTCTGTTTATTATTATCGGTCACGAGAAACAGGCAAGGACGTAGTCTTCTTGCTGAAAGATTACAAAGACGAACACTCTACTGCAAAATCTCCCTAGGCTAAAGCCTTGGTTATAATGTTTATTATGATTCCTTCTTTAGAAAAAAAAAAAAAGACCATCTGCTATTTAACAGTCTTCTTAAGATACATGAATAGATAGGCAGATAGGCAGATACACAGGCAGATAGACAGACAGACAGACAGATAAACAGGTAGACAGATAATAGAGACGTATTTAACCCCATTAAGATAAGATATACCTCTAATACAACATATATGTACATATACATATATATGTATGTATATATATATATACAAATATCTATGGTATTATAATTTTAAATATTTCTGAATCCGCTTCAATCACTTAGTAACTTAAACATCACTGTCAAAATTACAGTATAGTTAGTATAGCTGACAAAGTGTCTACTTTCCTTCTCAATGTCAGGTTTAAGCAGGGTACCTGAATACATATAATACTTCCCACTTATTCCCCTATCTGTGAGAAAAATCCCAATTATTCTCTAAACTGTACAAGAACAAACCAAATAATCCTATCAAAGGGACTAATTTTAGATTTGCGGGCACAAGTCAGGATCACCAAATTTTTGTCTAGGTAAAGTTTTACTTACTACACCGAAGCAATCAGCTAGAAGTCCGATGAGAGAGTGCAAGGCCACCAGTTTAAAGGAACCATCAAAATGAAGTTGCAAGGTTACAGAGTCCCTGATAGTTCCAGCTCTGTTTGCCACAAGTCAAATCACTGCTGCTCACCGCTTAGCCCCACCTCCAAGTATCCAAGAATGGCTGTGGAATTTTGATTGACACTCCAGTGCAGCAGTGAAGCTTCTGAACCAAAGTAAACTTGGCATCCAGCATTTGCTAACCTATCCAGCTTAAAAAATAAACTGCTCCTTAAAAAAGAAAAAGAAAAAAGAAAGAAAGAAAGAAAGAAAGAAAGAAAGAAAGAAAGAAAGAAAGAAAGAAAGAAAGAAAGAAAGAAAGAAAGAACTCCGTGATACTTAAAAGAACAGAGGAATAGATCCCTCTCTAGGGAAACATTCCACTTAACATCCTCACAGCAATTCCCTTGACAGCATGCTGTGTCTTAGCAATACATAGGACATTATAATCATAACATTAAAAAAAATTATTGATTCTTTGTGAGTTTCATATCATGCACTTCAGTCCTCCTCATTTTCCCTTCCCCTCATATCTACCCTTTGTGTTTGTAGCCTCACCCTCAAATAAAACACGCACACACACACACACACACACACACACACACACACACCAAAAGCAGAGAAAACATCTCATCGTGGAAGCTAGCATGCTGGGGTGTCCCACAGTAAGTCTCTCTGTTCACTCATCTTCACTTGCAAATGCTCATTGCACTGGCCTAGTAATGAGATTGCTGCCTTCTGTGACACCATCAATACCAGATCCTCTCCAGGACTCCTCTGGGTTATACTGTTGTTACCCTGTGTCATAGAGATCCTGCAGCTTTGGAACCGCACGACTGCTCCTTTTGTGCATTGCATCTGTTCACAGATAATATAGATTTGGGTGTAGGCCAATTTAGAGCTCAGGACCTGGGCCTAGATTGTAGCTGAGCAGGTCAGTTCCCTGGCTCTCCCTTAGTCTCACCACCAGGGAGAGCTCTCAAGCCCTGCTCTGACTAGGCAATATTGGAGACCAGGTCTACAAGGCTCAGGTCCTGAGAAAGGCAAAGTGGGGGTTGACTCAAATGAAGACATAGACCACCTACTGACTTTCAAGCAAGTGGTCCTGAACACCTCAAGCCATCTTTATTTATACAATGGCAATCCTGCTCACCTGACCAGTGACTTCATCGGCTATTTTACTTAAAAGAAATCCTAATACAGCATTATAAAATCTCCATCATTACAAAACACCCCCAATAATTTTCCTTCCTCTTTTCTCACTATTGCCAGGACATTCAGCCCACTCCTGACGTTATGGTGCACTACGAACCACAGTTTCAGCAAGCCAAAAATAAATGTCTAGCTAGACATGCCCTGTAGACATGAGTCCATACCCAGCTGGTAGCAAATGTAGTTATAAACTTAAGAAAGGTGAGAGACAGATTAAATATTTGTGGGTATAAGTCCAGTCGTCAGGTAGCACCCCTCTGTCATAATCCTTTATTAAATTGCACCCAGAGATATGCTTACTGTACCAAGCAACCTTTTCCGATATACACCTATCAATTTTTCCAAGAACCATTTTTAAGTCTCTACTGATCAGACGTAGCTTTCCTATTTCCTAAGTCTCCCTAAGTTCTTTCTTAAGAACTTCCCCATTTTAAATCTCTCTTTGTCAGACACAGCTTCCTCAAAACAGTTAAGGAAGCAGAAACTACTATACACCAGAACTGCCATGGTCTTACTCAGCATGACGCTAGCTCTTTTTCAATGGACATGATTACAAATCCCATCACACCCAGGATTAATTGTCACATCTGGAGGACTGATAGACATAGAAAGAGAAAAGGAGGGTTTTACCCCTTGAAAGAGTTTTGAGAAAAACAGAATCATCCACAGAGCTTTCAGCCTGCATGATCCTAGCCTTGTCCATGACCAAGAAAGTGAATGGAAGATTGCTATGAGTATAGACAACATAGCAAGAGCAAGGGCAACTTACAGCACATGCGACCTAGGTAATAATCATAGAGGCCACCAAATTTGTCACTGCTCCTTGCCAAGTGAGAAGGAGTCTCCATGGGCCTGGCCACAATGGAGTGCCAAAAGTGAAGCACTCATATGCTTTGCCCTGAAGATGCTGCTGCCCACGTGTGGTGGTTTGAATATGCTTGGCACTATTAGGAAACATGGCCTTGTTGAAGGAACTGTGTTACTGTGGGGGTGGGTATGAGACCCTCCTCCTAACCACATAAGATCCAGTCTTCTAATGGTCTTCAGATGAAGATGTAGAACTCTCAGTTCCTCCTGCATCATGACTGCCTGTATGCTGCCATGCTCCTGCCTTGATGATACTTGACTGAAGCTCTGAACCTATAAACCAGCCCCAATTAAATGTTGTCCGTATAAGAGTTGCCTTGGTCATGGTGCCTGTTCACAGCAGTGAAACTCTAAATAAGACACCACCAACATCTCCTTTTTTTGTTTTGTTTTTTGTTTTTTTGTTTTTTTTTGTTTGTTTGTTTTTAATTGAAGATATAGGACATCATGAGATACAACATGGCGACCTGAACTTACTTGTTGGAGGATGACTGGAAAAAGAATAACAAAAATAAGATACGTAAAAAGAAACCACTGTTGAGTGGTTCCTAGATAACTGAGAAAAGACTAGAAATCATATTAGAAACATAAGACTGGATGGAACTGAGAAAGAAGGCAGCCACCTTTTCTGCTGAAGGAAGCTGTAAAGGAGCATGCAAGACTGCTGCAATCTGCTCACAAAGCATATGAATATTTAAATCCATCTTAGAGTTATTTCATATATATCTATAATATGAATCTGAACTTGGTCCCAAGTATAATCTAAGGGAGCAACACAAATTCATTTACAATTATTCCGATAGGCGGTGATAAGCCTAACCATAATTTTGAATTTGAGTTTCCATGTACAATATGGCTTTCTGCAAAACATTAATTCTATCTATACCTTCATCAATTCTTTCCTGTATAAAAAAAAAGCTATGAAAACATTTTTAGAAAGTGTGAAAACATGTTCTGCAGTATGGACTTGCTGAATTAAGGCTGTGGTGGAAGCAGCAACAAAGGCTAGGGATCCTAGAGATCCACCTTTCAATTCCCAACATAAGAGCAACAGTAAAACACATGGACTGAGAGAGCCACAGTCGCCATTGCATGAAGTCCAGGATCTGGGGATCCATCCCATCATCAGCCACCAAACCCAGATACTAATGCACATGCCAGCAAGATTCTGCTGAAGGGACCCTGATATAGTAGCCTCTTGTGAGGCTATGCCAGTGCCTGGCAAACACAGAAGTGGATGCTCATAGTCAGCTATTGGATGGAGCACAGGGCCCCCAATGGAGGAGCTAGACAAAGTACCCAAGGAGTGAAGGGGGATGCAACCCTGTAGATGGAACAACAATATGAACTAACCAGTACCCCCTGAGCTCATGTCTCTAGTTGTATATGTAGCAGAAGATGGCCTAATCGGCCATCATTGGGAAGAGAGGCCCCTTGGTCTTGCAAACTTTATATGACCCAGCACAGGGGAAAGCCAGGGCCAAGAAGTGGGAGTGGGTGGGTAGGGGAGCAGGGGCGGGGGAGGGTATGGGGAACTTTCAGGATAGCATTTGAAATGTAATATATATATATATATATATATATATATATATATATATATATACATACATACATATATATATATAAAAAGTCTAGGATCATCAAACCAAGGAGACAAGTTTGCAGGCAAAAGAATCTAAGGAGGTTGCCTAACAATAAAAAAAAAAAAAAATGCCAGGAGCAAATGTCTGATTACTTCAATTCGTTATAACACAATTAACATGGGAGGCATCATAAAAGGAATTTTTTTCTCTAATATTAGAACACTGAGCAAACTTGCAGTCAAAATAGCAAAAGAAAAAATAACATAGGCTTAAAGCCCAGAGTAAAAAGAAGAACCTTTTGGCAAGAGGCATTTAATGACAATCTAATTGATTGCAGCAAAAAGTTGATATAAATGTCTCTGGAGGACAGGATGGTCAGGTGGATAAGCTAGAAAAGTGGAAGACACTTATCCAGCAGAAAACCAATAACTAAGTGGAGAGGGCCTTTTAAGTATATCCTCATTCCAGGAAAGCAGACATTGCTGGCCTTCAAATAATTTCTATAATCATAACCATGACTTGGAATAGAGCAATCATATATGTTGTATTGGGATTCATTAACCATACAAGTAACTTCTTTACTGAGAAACACTCAGGATAACCATTGTGGGTAGCCACTTCTTGGATCAACCATATCCCGATTGTGATTAAATTGTTCAGCTGGCAAACAGCTAGACAAGGACTAGGCTGTATCATAAGAGGGAGAAACAAAGCCCCAAGTCCAGGGGTATCTGTTACCATCTGGTCCTCCTTTAGGAAAATTAGTCAATAAAGTTCCATAATTAAGAGAAATTCAACCATGCTGAGGAGAAATACGTACAGTGGCAAAACAAATGGGTAAGCCATCAGCATATCCAGTGTAATTTAGAATATCATACATCCTGTGAGTAAGAAATGCATCACAATCCCCCCCCCCCATCCCATCGGTTTAGGGTCCTTTACAACAAATATAACGTCCTCATGATCCCAAGTGACAGGATGGAACAATGACAGCTCAGGAACACAAGTCCAGAATTAACCTTCCTTGACACACACACATGAACACACACACACACATACACACACACACACATACACACATACAAAAGGAAACAAAACAAAACAAACACAAAAACCTAAAGGAATACCTTAACATTGAGCAAAGCAATCACAGCTATAAACAAAAATTATGAGGCAAATTCTTGGCTTGTGAGGGCTTTGTTCTGACCTCAAGTTAGCAAAGTAGTGTTCTCGGTGTTGTAGACACCGGAGTGAAGTGAAACTTGAGAGAAGCTGAGAAGAAGCATGACTGTGCTCAATGAAAAATGGGAAGGACTGAAAATGAACTGCAGCTAGAAGCTGTAGGAAAAGTGAAAACACAGAAGTCTATGTAGCAAGAAGCAAAGCATTTTCAAGGTGAGGAGACAGTGTACCAGGAGTCTGCACATAGGTTAAAAGTCTTGTCTTTGGGGCAATCAAATACTGCATGAACTGCTCTGAGCTCTACCCTCTGAGACAAAGTTTCTACTGTGGAAAAGGAATGTGGCTTAGCATTAATGACGGATACTGCTGTGTCATTAGAAGAGCCATGTGCAAATACCAAGGCTGCATGGGGAGGTAAAGGAGAGATATGACAAATGGGAGGGAAAAAATGTCTACAGATAAACTGCAAAGGAGGGGATAGAAGGAAATGATGTTTATAAATATCTTTGAAGCCCGAAGTAGCAATCAGCCAATTATCAGATTCAGAGAGCAAAATAATTATGTGTTCAATAGTGTAATAGTATAATAGTTCAGAGTAATAATCTCTGAAACATCTTGACCAAAAAATTCCTTGCTTCTATGGCAGGCTTTTATATTACTGTGGCCACCAAATCTGTGTATGAAGCTAAAGCTTTCTTGGAAGAAACAGGTAAATGAAGCCATTCCAAAGGACCCTCCTGTCATAAACAGCTAGAAGGTATATGGTCTGTTGAAATAAGGACCAAGAGCCAGGACTTAGTATAATCAAGTCTTGACACTTTATGTAAGGCAATAGCTTGTTCTACTATCCTTGGGGCCTCTTGAGCCCCAAGTAGTAAGTGTCTTAGGTTATCTAAGCTCAAAATAATCCTTAAGTATATCAAACAGAGGCCTAAATTATGAAGTGGATAATTTCAAATATGGTCTGAGCCAACTAATATCACCCAGTAATCTTTGAAATGATTTAAGTCCTGTAGCTTATCTATTCTGATCTGTAAAGGCTGAGAGGTGACAAAGTCATTCTCTATACTTCTCCCTAAATAAAAAGAGTTGAATCTTGTTTGATGTTGTTGGGCTTTTTTTGTTTTGTTGTTGTTGTTGTTGTTTTCTGTTTTGGTTTTTTGTTTGTTTGGGTTTGGGGAGGAGTGAGGGGGCAAGCCTAAGCCCAAATATATCAAATGCTAGTATGTAAAAAGCAACAGCCAGGGTGAGACATTAAAATATATTACTTTCAACAATAGGAGTGCGCCAGGGACTATTTAAAGGCACAGTATGACCTGTCTTAAGTCGTTCCTCTGCCAATTGAGAGGCTACCTGCAACCAAGCCCTAAGATCAACTCCTACTCTCTGCCAAACATCTAAGTCAAGAGTTCCCTATTAGGCAAACCAAGGGCAAATTTTCTGAACAAATTGTAAGGCCCTAAAGCCCAATTAGTAGGAACTTTAAGAACTTTAGGTCTATTTGTTTTATGATATCTGAATTGAGAATAATTTCCTTTGACTCATGCTTTCCCATTCTGAAGGACAGGGCACAACACTTCTCAAGTTATTATGTAATTTCCTTTGATGTATATGCTGTTCTTTTCTGAAGGACAGGGCACCACCTTTCTCAAGGTTTTTGTTTTTGGTTTTGCTTTTGTTTGGTTTTTTTTTTTTGTTTTTTGTTTTTTGTTTTTTGTTTTTTTTTAAATTTCCTATGATCAACTCTGTCCTATTCAGAAGGAGAGGGCATCATACTTCTCAGGTTTTGGATTCTCTGCCTCTTCCTCAAACCAGGGGTCCTCATGGCAGGTGTGCAGCACCCTTAGGCACAATATTCTCCTTCAGTCCCAATATTCACCTACCATCTTCAGGTCCCTGTCAGTGCAGCACTTGCTGGAGACCAGCTCCAGCTGCCAGGCTCAGGTCCTGAAACAGGCAGGGAAGATTGCCTCCAGTGAAGATGTTGACCACCTGTTGATTTTCAAGGAAGTGATCCCAAATAGCTCAAGCCATTTTTATTTATACACTGACAATCTTGACCACGTGAACAGTGACATCTTTGGTTATTTTTTTTATTAGATATTTTCTTTATTTACATTTCAAATGCTATCCCAAAAGTTCCCCATACCCTCCCCCTGACCCTGCTCCCCTACCCACCCACTCCCACTTCTTGGCCCTGGCTTTCCCCTGTGCTGGGTCATATAAAGTTTGCAAGACCAAGGGGCCTCTCTTCCCAATGATGGCCGACTAGGCCATCTTCTGCTACATATGCAGCTAGAGACATGAGCTCAGGGGGTACTGGTTAGTTCATATTGTTGTTCCACCTATAGGGTTGCAGCCCCCTTCAGGTCCTTGGGTACCTTCTCTAGCTCCTCCATTGGGGGCCCTGTGCTCCATCCAATAGCTAACTATGAGCATCTACTTCTGTGTTTGCCAGGCACTGGTATAGCCTCACAAGAGGCCGCTATATCAGGGTCATCTTTGGTTATTTTATTAAAATAAATCATAATATCACCATTATGAAAGTTCTATCATTACAAAAAGGTCCCAATAGAGACACTTTCTCCTTCCACACCCCCACTGGGTCAATCACCCCCCCCATCCCCAAATTTATTTTGTTCTACAATACACAATTTCAGGAAGCCAAAAATAAATGTCCAGCTAGGCATGTCCTATAGATATAAAGACATGTCCAGCTGGTAGCAGATGCATTTACACAGTTATACAAAGTGAGAGACAGATTAAAATTTTGTGGGTATAAGTCCTGTCATCAAATAGAACTCCCCTTTCATCTACTTTTTTAATTGCAGAGACATGATTACTGTACCAAGCAATGTTTCCTGATATACACCTTTCAACTTCTGATAACCATCTTTCTAAGAATCATTTTTAAGCCTCTATTGATCAGTCGTAGCTTCCTCATTTTACGTCTCTGTTGATCACACGTAGAATCTCCATTTTAAGTCTATGTTGATCAGACATAGCTTCCTCAGAAGAGTTATGCAAGCCAGACCCACTCTTCTTTACAACTGACTCAGGCCTACTCAGCATGACGGCAGTTGTTTCTTAGGGACATGATTACATGTGCCAAAATACCCAGAATTAATGGTCACATCTGAAGGATTGATAGAGGCAGAAAGAGGAGAAAAGAATTTTACCTCTAGAATGAACTTTAAGAAAAACACAGTTTCATCCACAGGACTTTTAGCCTGCCCATGATCAAAAAAGGAAAACTAAATATTCCTATGAGTAGAGACAGCATAGCAAAAGCAAGGAGAGCTTGTAGCAATGCGATATGGGTAATAAGCATATTGGGAAGGGATTTCCATGGGCCTTGCCACAGTAGCATCCCAATAGTGAAGCACTCATATGCCCTTCCTTGCAGATGCTGCATGGCCACCCAATACTGCCATCTGTGGGGTCAGCCCTCGTGCTCTCATGGTCTCAGGACAATTCACCTGCTTCCATGACTCCAGAGTCAGCTCTCCTGCACCATCCTGTCTAGCAGGACTTGGGGAGCTTTCCCAAGTTCTGATGACTGTGAGGAACTGGACCAGCCCTCCTCCACTCACCCCTTCAAAGTTGGTTCACCCATGCCTTCACTATCATGGCTCTGCAGTGTTGCTCAGGCCAGGGCTAGGCCTCTCTTTCTAGTGGTACAGCTAGTGATGGGACAGCACTAGGTCTCTCATCGCCCCAGGGCCAGCTCTCCCCACATCTGCAGGTGGCGAGGCGGGAGGGAAAGGGGTGGACATAACCCTGTACCCAGGCCACCTCACGGGAGAAGAGTGGATAATGGCCTGAAGCTTTCCTGTGTTCTCCCTCTCCCTACATCTCGGGTCAGCACTATAGTGGTGCCCAGACAAATGCAGGGTTCACTCCCCCGAGCGCTGCCGTTGTAGAGGAACAGGAATAGGAACAGCTTATCTGTTCTCATGATCTCTTAGACTTGGGGGTCAATTCTTCTAACTGCCACAGGTGGTGAGGGGTGAAGGGGTGGAAGGGCATCACCCCAGCACCCACGCCACCTCCTGAGAGACAAGTAACAGGGCCAGTCATTTCTTGCTCTGTGAGGTCAACTCTATTCCACTCATGACCTCAGGCTGGTTCAGCCACACTCCTACTACTAGGTCCAGCTCTACTGTGCTGACTAGGCAAGGTGCAGGTCTCACTCTGCTCTCCAAAGTGCTGCCAACAGTGAGAGACGAGGCCAGCTCTACAGAGCACTTCATCTAAGCGGGGTGGGATCACTAACGCACAGCTCTTAGACATCCACATGGGCCCCTAACCTGGGAAATTCCCTGTGTTCTATTGTGGTGGTATAAACCAAGAACATTGACAGTGACCCCTGCCACTGCCCGAATAGCCACAGACTCAGACATGGACTTCAGTAGCAGCTCAACCTATGACCTCACCATGGCCCCAGGTGGCAGAGCTGGCCATTCACACCGGGTTATTTATCTCCACCCTTGAGTCTCCACTTCTACCTCCCTTCATAATTCTCTTACTGCTCCATTCTCTATCTTTCATCTGAGCACCACTTACATTGGGGTGGCTCATGCTGCAGGGTAGCCCCCGGGTGACATCCTCCATCCATACTGCGTGACTTGGTGGCAAGTGGGTGTCTATGGCCCACCTGCTCCTTGTGCTGGAACGCAGGTCTATGGGTGTCCTGAAGGTCTCCCTCCTGTGTGTCACTGCTGGATTTGTTTTTTTATGAATTCTAGGCATAAGATAGCATTGACCACCAAGCCACGCATTAACCTTGGATGAAGAAAGGACTGTCATCTTCTCTACCTCTGACTAATACAGGAACACTATCACCAACATGGTGTCTCTTTGCTCATTGTTAGGAGGGTATAATCATCATACTTATCTCACAAAGACATGTGTATTTGAGATGAAGAACATTACTGCCTCAGTTAGGGTTTCATTGCTGTGAGGAGACACCATGACCATGGCAACTTTTAGAAAGGAAAATATTTAATCAGGGCTGGCTTACAGTTTCAGAGATTGAGTCCATTCCCTTCATAGACGGAGGCTTGGAATCATGCAGGCAGACAGCGTGATGGAGGAACAGAGAGCTCTACAGTTTGATCAAGAGGCAAGAGAAGAAAGCTCTCTTCCACATGGGATGGAGCCTGTTCTCAAAGCCCATCTCCACAGTGACACACTTTCTCCAACAAGGCCACACCTATGCCACTAAGGCTACACTTCCTAAGAGTGCCAGTCCCCATAGGTCAAGCATTCAAACATAAGTCTATGGGGGCCAAACCCACTCAAACCACCACAATTACCTTCAAGGATAGTATTGTTCATGTGGACAGCACTGCAGAAAGGCCAGCAAAACTACCAAGCTCAGACTTAAAATAATCTTGATCTTCTTTTGGCACATATGCCACTGAGGATAATAGTATTTGGTACATATACGTGTGTGTGTGTGTATGTGTTATATTAAATTATATATATATATATATATATATATATATATATATATATATATATATATATGATACTCTAAAACATAAGGTCATTATAGCATATCCAATATGCTAAATATGCTAAATAGTCTATTTATATATTAGTATTATTTAGAATGTTAGTTTAATATGCTAATGTGCTAAATAAAACCAAATATTCATGATTTTTCTTCCTAATCATTTAAGGATATAAATCTCCAAGGAACAATATTGATAATACCCTTCCTCATGAGTTCGTTTATTATGTGAGCCCTTTGTGCTTGGAACACTGCCACAAAGAGGAAGATAACAGATACCTGCTGCCAATTGTTCTGTAATAAGTATAACTACAGTTCTCCATGAGGCACTGGAGACACCAGTCCAATCTCATGAAGGATGCATTATCCTAGTTTAGAGCATTTAGACTGGAGCTGGCTGACTAGCATTCAATACTTTCTAACTTAGTTACCTTTATAGCTACACAAGACTGATTTCATGATATGACCATGAGACTTTTTTCTGAAAAAAAGAATGATTTTAAAGCTTTATTAATTGAAAAGAAATATTACTAAATTCTACCCTCACATATCGGGGTTTAAAAAAAAAAGCAGAGTTTTCAAAAACCCAACTCGGGTTCCACATGTGGACTAGTTGTTGATTTTCTAGCAGCCATGACTGTCTGGGATCCACGATTAGCCTTTTAAGCACATGCCCTGGATGAACTGCCCTTTATTGAATCTGCTAACACAGCTAAGCAGACGTACTGATAGCTTCGTCAAACCTTCCTTTTCTTAGAAAGTTTCAAGCGGCTCACATTCAAGAGATACATTGCATGCTTAGGGGACTTTGTACCAGAAGGTTTGCTGGGGATTGGAGGCCAAGGGATGATGCCCCAGAAGTTGTGTTCTTGATTAGAAAGCATCAAGTTTTTTGTGCTTGACACCTAGTATGACATAAAATGGGCATGGTGGTGCATGTCTGTAGTTCTAGCCCCATCAGTGGAGGTGGAAGCAAGGTGATCAGTATCAGAAGCTCAAGGTAATTATATAGTAAAATCAGTGACAGTGCAGATGATGGGCAATTCATTCTCTTTCTCTCTCTCTCTCTCTCTCTCTCTCTCTCTAACAAACAGCCATTGGCAAAATAAAGAACACCAACTACTAAAGAATATGAGCTTCCTCAATTGTCAAAAAGGTACATTTGTACAGCCATGAATGCTTGTTGCTTTAACCCATAACCTTCCTCATCTACTCTGCTGGGATGCATTTCTTCTCATCTCACTGTCCCTATATTACAGGAGGAGAACACGCTCTAGGAAATTACCATCTGATCCTCATCATTTGACAAAGGAGGCTCCAGAGGTCCAAGAATCAAGAAACACTTGGAAGTCACTTAGTGACCTGAAAGCCCAGAGAGCTTGCTGCCTTGCTCCTGGGTGGCATGGTTCCCTCTTCTTCTCTCTTTTGTCATCTTGTAACTAAGGTTTTGCCCCAAGCTTTGATAATGAATTTCTCTCAATCTCTGTCATTTATCATTGGGTTTGGATGACATGGATCCACCTAATTCACACATTTGGGATTGTGTATATTGCTTTGGGTTTTCTAAGCATTACCAATTGTGCTCTGATGCTAGAAGGACACTAATTAACTTAAAATTTCCCATTTCAGTGGACTTTGATATTTTCAATTGAAAAGTTCTTTTAAATATTTAAAATTAATATGCCTCAGTTGACATATCCTATACTAATTGTATGTTTTAGGACAATTATCATTATCATGGACAGATTACAGCAAACTTGACTTTGGTCATTTACTTGTAAGAAACTAGTCTTTCTTCATTATTTCTATTTCCTGCTCCAGCATATCTGAAAGTAGATAAACTGTTTAATAGAAATAAATTTAAACATAAAGAAAAGTTGTCATGAAGTACACAAGGATTGTGCTAACAGAAGGCAGACTATAGTAAAACAGAAGAACAGAAGCAGTCACCAAGGGGGGTGGATGTGTAGGAGAGAACATGACACAGGACAGGGGAGCTTGGCCCCTTTCTCAGGTGAGTCGAGTCAACCAGTTGCCACCTGCCAATGCAGAGGAGGAATGGAGAGGGAGGTCATTTCACCATCTCTAGAGAGATTTAGAAACCTCTTAAAGAAATTCCCAAGGAGGAACATTTGTTTTTGTGACTTCAGAATCAATGAGAAATTTTTCACTCAATTTAGGCACTGGTAGGAATAACTTGTGTATTTCTCTATAGAATTTAAAAGGAAATAGTATCAAGTTGCTAAACCTGCTGACTTCATACAAAAATATCTAATCTCAAACTATATAATTAATGGTAAATACCAAACACACTGAAAGCATTGAAAAGCCTTTTTTATTTTGATACTTGGTATATTGAAAATTTAAAGCAAACCCATTTGGATATAGAAAAAGAGGAAATATATATTGTAATGTTATAGAAACATAGCAACTTGAATTTAAAATAAGGCCAAAATCAAAGAGACATATAAATAGCTGGAAACACCTTAATTATTTTTTAAAACTAAAACTTTTAAACTAAAAAAATATCTCTAGGAAAGTGTTTATGGCAGCTTTTTATGGAATACAATGTTTGTAAAGATCTTAGCATATTTTTATCTGACTTACAGTAAATAAAACCATGTCGCCTTACAGCAAAGGCATGGAAAACTGACACTAAGCCTAAGGAAACAAACAAACAAACAAAAAACAAACAAACAAAGCCTGAAGATGGACAAATAAAAAATAAAACAAGAAATAAGTATTATATTATTATTAAAAAGCCAGTAAATGTCAGCAAAGAGTTTTTTGTAAATATTTAAAATCACAAAAGAAAAATATTGAAATAAAACTCTTTATTCTCTTCTTTTCCCTCACTCCACTCCTAATTTGAGGAAAGCCTATATTCTAAGTCTGTTTAGTCATAGTTTTCTAAAAGCTGTAACATAAACACCTAGGGATCTTTTTATCCTTTTCTATTAGTAACTTTTTTAGTTCCCACAGTTTAGTCATTTCAAAATTACCTAGACACGCAAAAATTAAATGGACACAAGACTCTTCTGCTAGCAGACATTCATAATCTCTAGTAACCTTACCAGAAATCAGGCTAGCATGGGCAGAGAGGACAGGAACGCTCTCCATGTGGAAACTACTCCTGGCCTTTGTCCCCAGTTTTTCCTGGAGGCTCTCCTATTTCTCAACCCCATTAGGCAATAATAAACAGCAGGTGGCTTACTCAGTCATATAAGGATTACTGATCATCCCAACACCAAGGCTGAACTGATTCTCTTGGAGTTTAAATGAGTGTGCCAATGGCCAAATACTTAGATATCTGAGTAAAATTTCAGAAAGAGACAGCTAGGGAAATAACATTGCAAATAAAATAATAAATTCTACCTAAATGTTGTCTTGTAGCCTTCCTTTCCAGAGGCTAGGTAAAATTAAGTCTATGGTGTTTCAAAAGTCTCTGTGCACATGGACAGAATCTGATTGGAAAGAGGGTGGCATAATTGTGTAGTGTACTAACTTGCATTTCAAATAATTGCATCAGTCCTACGCCTCTATGCCTAACTTGCAAAATTGTAATAATCCTTTCAGAAATATCTTTAATAAGAGGCCTAAGTTGTGATATTATACTAATAGTTAGCCAAGATAGTGCTTTCCCCATGTTAGAGAGCATTCCAGAAACAGATAGATGCATCATATAAAGTAATCTTGCTATCAGTGCTTGAATTTTCTCAATCATTCAAAATAGCAAAAGTTATAGTCTGAAGTTGAAAAACTTACAAACATTTTAGTGGACTTGAATGACAAGTGAAATTCTTGCTGCTCAGCTCTGAAGGTTTTCCTATATCACACTGTTACCAAATACTGTCAACATGAAACAATGGATAAAAAGACCACCTAGAAAGGTGGTCTTTACACAGCCCTTACATGACTCCTGAAATAGTGTTATACATGATAGAAAATAACAGTATTACCTAAAATGGGAAAATATAATTCTGTCTAAACTGAAGTTATTTTTGCATGACTTAATATATTTGTACTTTCTAAAACATTAAACTACTCTAAAGAAAATAATGATGTTTTAAGATTTTGAAACAAAATGAGAATTCCAAAAGGAAACAATTACATGTTTGCATTACTCAGAGAATCAGAGGGTTCCTCCTGACAAGTGGAATGTGAAACAGTAAGTTTACTTAGACCAAAGGAGAGCTATAATGGATAAGGAAAGTGGTAGGACAGAATTGTCAAAAGGGGTGTTTGTGAAAACAAATGTCATTTAAACAAAATGCAATTTCAGAGCATGAACTCAGGTCAATAAGATGAACTTATATTCTACATTTTATTTTACCAGATACCATCATTCTGTGTCATCCAGCGTAATTTCTATTATCATTAATAAAACATTTTAAAATATTGACAGGTCTAGACATTTTACCTTTAAAATTCAAGTCCTATTTTTTCTCAACAGGTATTTCATTTTTAAAGGTAGGAAGCTAGGACATGAATTTTCTAAATTAAGTACATGACAGATATTTTGTTGATAGTAACCATCTTTTCCTTGATTTAATTATACAACCTTTCCAGGGCATTGAACAAAATTAGCTAAAATGACTGTTCTCTTTACCCAATCAATGATACTTCAATGTTTTGTACTCTCCGAGAAATACTTCTGCTCTGAGACTCCCACAGCCACCCATTGGATGAAAGACATGGGCAATTTGTCTTCAGGTGAGATTACAATGGTTTTCCCTTTCTAAAATCTGAATAGTATCATAAGATCGGTTTCTTAGCTCCACCAAAATCCCTTTTCCAATTTTCAGATTCATATATATTCAATCCAAGAAGAGATTGAAGAGGGTAAGAGAGACAAACCTTTAAATTAATGCCATACTATATTTGTTTGAATATGCTTGGCCCAGGGAGTGGCACTATTAGGAGATGTGGTCTTGTTAGAGTAGGTGTGGCCTTTTGGAAGAAAGCGTGTTACTGTGAATGTGGACTTGTAGACCCTAGTTATAGCTGCCTGGAAGTCAGTCTTTTCCTAGTGACCTTCAGATGAAAATGTAGAACTCTCAGCTCCTTCTGCACCATGACTGCCTGGATGCTGCTGTGTTCCCATCTTGATGATAATGGACTGAACCTTTGAACCTGTAGGCCAACTCCCACTTAATGTTGTCCTTAGAAGAGTGGCCTTGGTCATGTTGTCCATTCGCAGCAGTAAAACCCTGATTAAGATCTGTGTAACAGCATATTTGAAATGGTAGGAGTAGACATGTAATTTGGAAGTTAACAGAGAGAGAGAGAGAGAGAGAGAGAGAGAGAGAGAGAGAGAGAGAGAGAGAGAGAGATCAACAAGCACTGTAACCTGATGAACACGTTCACAGAATTACTAAAGCCTTAATCTGTTCAAGAAGATTAGTTGAACCTAAGTAGAGGGAAGGAAAACTATGAGTAAATAGAGGTTAGTGCTGAAATAAGACCTTATGTGACTGTGTTAGCATAGCAGTTGGTGGGATTGGAAAAGGCAGGTGAACTTGTGAAGCCTTGTTTGACTTAAAACCTCACAGCTCTGGGTACAGGGAAACAGACTATATTCAGTTCACATATCTGGGTACAGGAAAATGAATAAGATCAATCATTAGACACAACGATGCCTGCCTACAGTCCAGTGTAAATCAAGTGCTGAAAAAAAAAAAAAAAAACAAAATTGAATATTGGGACCAAGCATCCTGGTTAACATGCCATACTCAGATGCAGCATTTATTTTCCTTTTTGCCTGAAATTCTCACTAGGATGCAACTAATACAATTCATAGAAAGATGAACATACATTTTCCCAAAGATGTAGATGATAAGAAACAAAAACTGAGACAATACTTAGGAAGGAGAGGTAGAAATGATTAGTTAAAAAAAACAAAACAAAAAACCCTAAAAGTATCAGATTTAAAGCCCTTCGTCTGAGACAGAAAGTCTATCAGAAGTCAGAAGAATGTGGCAAATCATCTTAGGAGAGGCAACGAGCTAGAGAAAAGGGAAGCCAGGGAGATCAGGGATCTAAGTTAGAGATCTTCAGGAAAAGCCTCCAACTCCACATTTCTCAAACCATCAGCATGGCCTGTCTGCTCTCATCAAAGGACCCGAGAGTTCTCTTTTGAGCCAGACTCTGACATAAGAACAAGAGGCTAAGTTTAATAATGTTATGGATGAGATTGTGTCTAAAAGAAACATATGGACAATTCTATATCATGACCCTTTTCCAGTGATATTTGCTGAGTTCTACCAAACTGCTCATTTTAGGATAGCTTTGTGGATAAATAGAATGATACAAGAAAAAGCAATGGTTTCTGCATTTTTTAATTTTTAAAAATATAATAATAATATTCATTATTTGATAATTTCATATCTACACACAATATATTCTGATAACATTCACCCCAACACCTTTTTTCTAATTCTTCCAAAATCCATGCTTCTTACAACTTTCCAAAATCTGTGGCCTCTTGTCTGCTTTTTGTTCGTAAGCTACTAATTCCAGTTTGTGCTGTCCATGTACTTGTTTTGTGTAGCCATCTACTCTGGTATGACAGACCCTTAAACAGAACAGATTCTTCTACTCTCTCTAATCGTCTCTCTTTTTAAAAATTTTAAAATACAAACATTCTTTCTCATTATATTTTCCTTATTTAAAACAAATTTCAAATACAAATATATTTTGATCATATTCTACCTCTCCCTGAAGTTCCTTCAGATCCTCTCCTCCTCCCTACCCACTCACCATCAAGTTCTTTCTCCAAAAAGAAATAAAAATATCTGGGCATGATGCCTATTGCCTTAATCACACCATTTAGGAAGCAGCAACAGGTGACTCTCTGTGAGTTCGAGGCCAGCCTAGTCTACAGAGCAAGTTTGGAGGTTCCAGAACAGCCAGGGCTACACAGGGAAACCCTGTATTGAAAAACCAAAAAAAGAAGAGAAACAAAAACTAAATACAACATCTTCCACTCAATAAAAAAAAGAGAAAAGAAAAAAAAGCACATCAAGAAGGAGAGTGGGAGAGAGAGAGAGAGAGAGAGAGAGAGAGAGAGAGAGAGAGAGAATCAAAACTGTAACCAAATAAAAGCACACGTGTGTGCGCACACACACATTTCTGTTTGTCAGCTATACTTAAATTTGGGTCCTCTATTAAAGAGGTTGATAAACTCATGTCCCCTCTCCCAGCAGGTATAAGTGGCAGTTCAGTCGTTAACATCTACCATACAGCTGGGTTTTCAGTCATCCCTTTGTTCACTCATTCATTGTTTTTCATTCATTCACAAAATAAAATACAATAAATTAAAATAAAAGCTATCACATCAAGGACAAATGCACAAAAGGAAAAGAGCCCAAGAGAAGGCACAAGAGTCAGGGACCTGCTCATGTGCACACCCAGGAATCCCATAAAAATACTAAACTGGAAACCCTGATACGGGTGTAGAGAACCTGGTGCAGACCCATGCAGACCCTCTGCATAGAGCTTTAGTCTGTGACTTCCCATGAGCTTGTGTTGATTTAGAGGGCCTTGTACACTTGGCTTTGTGTCTGTTCCCTCTGGCTCTTACGCTCTTTCAGCCTCCTCTTGCATGGGGTTTCCTGAGATCTGAGGAGAGGAATTGGATGAAGTCGTCCCATTTAGGTCTGAGTGTTTCAAGGTCTCTCACTCTGAATGTCTGGAGGTGGTTCTGTATATTTGTCCCCATCTTCTGCAGAAGGAACTTCTCTGCTGATAGTTGAACAAGGCTGACCCTAACTATAGCAGTTTATCATGAGAAGTCATTTTATTCCTACATTTTGTTTTCCTTTTTTTTTTTTTTTTAATTTGAATTTTTGAGACAAGGTTTCTCTGTGTAGCCCTGGTTGTCCTGGAACTCACTCGGTAGACCAAGCTGGCCTCAAACTCAGAAATCCGCCTGCCTCTGCCTTCCAAGTGCTGGGATTAAAGGCGTGTGCCACCACATCCGGCCTTGTTTTCCTTTTTTAGACCAGTATTATTTGATTTTACTCTAGTTCCCTGGTCCATCATGTCCCAGGTGTCAAGTATTGTCAGATACGGGTTCCATTTTAAGGAGTGGGCCTTAAGTCAAATAAGATATTGGTTGGTTAATCCACAAGCTTTGTGCCACCACTCCCCTAGTGTATCTTGCAGACAGTAAATCATTGTAGATAAAAGAACCCATCCGGCTTGGTGTTTATATTTCTCTTTTGAAAACATGAAGAGTAGGTCTTGAACCAACAATACTGAAATATCAAGCATAAAGTTTCTATATAGGAAACTACTTGATATTTCCAATTTATAGAGTTGTGTAATTGTTGTCTTAAATAATGGGGACTTGCTATTAACTGGTAAAGAATAATTTATTGAAGAGCAATTTATTATTTTTTCTGAAAATGTTATAAATGCATACTATACTGTATTTACATAATTTCTGATCAACATTCCTCCATACCTCTTCCTTCCATGGCTACCCTCATTCTCAACTCCATGACCTCTCTATTTAATTATGATTATTTTACACACACACACATACACACACACACATACACATACAAATATACGTAGACACACATAGTATGTATATATGTGTGTGTAAGTGTGTGTGTAAATGCACTTTGCTGAATCCATTTAGTCTTGCTTATATGCATATGAATTTTCAATAAAAATCACTCATTTGATAAACATATTTTGACACAAGATTATAGGTGAATTGAGCAGTGGATAATAACTCTTGACCAGTGTTTATAGTTCCAGACATCTCTAATCCTCTCCACCACTCTGGGGTTTTTCCCATGGTTTCTCCATTTTCTGAAGAAATTCTCTGGAGATCAAGCTTCTTAGTATACATCTATATTTTATATTTTGTATGTTATGGAACAGTGAGTCCATCTGCTACTTGTTATCAACCTCTTGACAATCTCCCTGCCATTCAGCTTCCTCTTTCTTCTTGACACACTACTATTGGTTCTTCCACTGTGGTTTTGACCATCCTGCACACTGTGATGGCTTTGGTCTGAGTTCTTCTTGAGTTTGCCCTCCAATGACTCTGGGTGCTCATAGTTATATTTCCTTAACCTGTGATGAACATTTGAAGTATATGGAATCCATTCTTGTACCTCACCACTATGTGAGCTTGGAAGGAAGAAACAGGCTTATTTCTGCTTTTATAGAAACACAATAACATAGAAATAGAAGTGTCCAGTAGCTGGGGCAACTGCTTGACAGTCACAGAAGACGCTGTACTGCCTGTGTTCATTCGACATAAAATTCACATTTAGAAACTTGCCAGAATGGCAAGAATGGATAAATTATCCACATAATATTAGGGTGAAGTTAACTCTTTCTATAATGTTATAATATAAAATACTTGGAAATATATTTTAGAAATTAATTTTTCTAAACCTTAGCAGATTGTCTGATAAATGAGTTTGCTAATCAATGTCTATTTATGGATAAAAGTCACCCACACACAAAATTGTTACACAAACATTGCTTTCCCTATAAGAAAGATTATAAAATATTGGTCTTGCTGATGGCTATGAAGTCAATGTGATAATGTAATAATTGTCTAAATTTCTTTTATAGCCTGTTTCAAGCTTAACTAATTTTCTCTAGTAACACAACTCAATATAATTTTATACATTAACAAATACGATTTTCTTAATAACAAAAAGAATATGAAGTAATGAAGCTCATAATCTTGAAAGAGTAAAGATTTTACCTAATCATTTACAAAACTAAAAGTTGAAGAAGAAAATGTAAGATTTATTGCTTTCAGATGAGTACCAACATATAAACAGCTCTATAATATAATATTTTTAAGATGCCAGAAGGAATGGTAGACATGTGTGCATGTTGGTACTGGCAACACTTGTGTGATTTTACAAAACATTAACAAAAACAATATTTTATGATCTTTCTTACAGAAAAAGCAGTTTGTGCGGGTGACTTTTATCCATTAGGCATTAATTAGCAAATTCATTTATCAGACATCTGTTAAAATTAAAAAAATTAAAATAAAAAAAATAATGTCGACCCGAGGAGGGGTGTGC
>NC_034591.1:12723207-12731870 GCF_900095145.1 Mus pahari
TGGGTGGGTAGGGGAACAGAGGTGGGGGGAGGGGTATGGGAAACTTTCGGGATAGCATTTGAAATGTAAATAAAGAAAATAATAATAATAATAAAAAAAGAAAATATCTAATAAAAAATAAGAATTAAAAAAAAATAATGTCTAGGTTCTAATTCATAACTATATATTTCTAAATGTGTAGTACTGAATTTTTCTCCAGTTTATATCATAGGTTGCAAATATTTTATGTATTATTTTTCTTTAGTTTTAATAGCCCTTAAACAACTCATCAGTATTATTAAAACACATTTAAAACACGATTATATTCTATTGCAAATATATATTATTAAAGTTAGATGTTAGTTATATATTATAAATAAAATTTCATTGAGGTTTTCATATATAATTTCTACATTATTCTGTACATATAAAATAAATTCACAACAATTTATATTTGTTTGGAAGTGGAATAGTTTAGTAAATTCACAGTGCACTAATTCAGTTACTAACTTCATAAGCTTATACTATTTTCTCTTTTAAAATTGTCTTTGTTGCCATTACCATCTCTAAAGGGATAGGAACTCCACAGGACAGCCAACTAACCTGGACCCCTGGGATTCAGAGACTGAATCACCAACCAAAGGACATACATGGGCTGGACCTAGGCCTCCCTGCACATATGTAGCAGATATGTAGCTTGGTTTCATGTGGGTCCCAAACAACTGGAGCATGGGCTATTCCAAAACCTTTTACCTGTGTGGGAGATGCATTCTTCTTGCTGGGCTGCCTTGTCTGGCTTCAGTAGGAGACTTGATATGCCAGGGTAGGGTTATACCCAGGGGGACCCCCATCCTCTCAGAGGACAGGGAAAGGATTATGGGAGGGAGTAACTATAAAGGGACAGTGAACAGTATATAAAGTGAATAAGTAAAAAAGAAAACAAATAAATATATAAATAAATAGTCTTTGTAAATAACATTAAAAGCAAAATTAGTGTTGATAGATCACCTCCACAATGCTTAAGAAATATCACTCAAGTGGGTCTGGAATGAGTGCAAGAGCCAGACTAAAAGGAAGAGGGTTGTCACCAGTCAAAGACATGACAAACCTTTGTACATATGAACAGAGTAGCAGGTAACTGACTAGCTGGGCTGCCTATGAGCAAGCAAACTCAGGTTCCTTAGATGGTACTCATGGTAGACTGTACATCCCCAAGTGATCCCACTCCTATGCACTAATCAGTGGTGCTAATTGGTTTATGTATGCTATTAGTTAAACCATAAAGGGAACATTAAGTAAGGAGAGAGACGCATTGAAATTTTGCAACTGAGATTTTAGCTGGAATGTCTCTGCTTGTTATAAACACCTACTTAATGCTGCCATCAAATAATTTGTTTTTGCATGTTTTATTATTTTGTTGTTTTTTATTGTTTTATTTTGCATATGAGTGTTTTGTGTGCATATATGGAGTTTGAGGGAATGTATTGTTAGTATAAGATCAAAAAAGAATAGGTTTTAAAATAAGTAAACTTTAAAATGTAGAAAACATCAATGTAATTGTATATAAAAATTAGAAACGAAGATTCATTGATTTGGACCACAATAAGGCAAATAACCACAGCATTAAAATGTTGTTCATGTAGCATCTAGGACAATTGCTTCTCTTTATTTAAGAAGTAGAAATATAATATTAGAAGTTGTTTTTCTCTTTTCTTATTTTTTTATAGAAAAGCTACAGATTTTTAATTTATTATTTGTTTTTCTTTCTTTATTTATTCACTTTACATCCCACTCACTGATGCCATCCCAGTCACCGTCTCCCACAATCCTTTCTGCCATACCCCTTCCTCTTCTCTCTGAGCAGGTTGGGGGTCCCCCTGACTATCCCCCCACCCTAGCACTTTAATGTTCTCTGAGGTTAGGCACATCCTTTCCCACCAAGACCAGACCAGGCAGCCCACCTAGCACATATCCCACAGACAGGCAACAGCTTTTGGGATAGCTCCCACTCCAATTCTTGGGATCCCTGTGAAGACCAAGCTGCACATCTGCTACATGTGTGTGTGGAGGCCTAAGTCCAGTCTATGTATGTTCTTTGGTTGGTGGTTCAGTGTCTGAGAGCCCACAGGTTGAGGTTAGTTGACTCTGTTGGTCCTCCCATGGAGCTTCCATCCCCCTAAGGCCCCTATCCATACTGTTCTAAAGTTGCTTTTTCAATGTCAACAGAGAGTTAAAGAATGAGAACAAATATCATGCTTCCTGGTTCTGTAATGAGAGAAACAAGAAGTTGCCTGTCAGGGTCTAACTAATGTCTGCTTTCTTCTGTCTTTCTACTACAGTGTTGACCCACGATTTATAAGGGATTTTCTTACATATAAGCAACCAAGCAATCCTGTAGAAAACAATTTACTATCCTCTAGTCCAATTCAGGTCTGACACTATTGAAAGTGAAGGTAATCTCGATTAAATCTGCATTTAATTTTGGGCAGTTGATTTAGGTGACTTTAAAAGTCACCAGTTCTGGTTTATATCATCTGTTAGATTATTATAGCTAACCACTGTCTTATTCTTCCACTGGCTTTTCTGTAGCTGATACTCTGACACACCAGCCATGGTGACAATGGTTTCCTAAGTTGCATCTAACATCTTCTGGGCTGCTGTTGTCCAACAGAAATGACTGATCCTGTACTTGGGCCTGAGAAAGTACAATATGCACGGGTGTCTTTTTGATGTAACTCCAACCATTAGAATATGCTAGAGCTTCTGTCTTCTGAGTGTGTTTCCAGTGAAAGCCATGAGGTTTGATTATATGCAGAAAGACACTACAATTTTTCCTTGCCTCCTTGTACAACCTTGGTTCTTTGTCCTATAAACATCTCTAAACACTTCTTTCTGGAAATGAGCTTGACGTTTCTTTATCTATGGTTACCTGGTGAATAAATCCCCTTTAATGAAGTCTGCATTTCACTGAATGATACACTAAGTGATGGGCAAAAGCCTAGCTTTGCTATCACTACCTACCTGAAGACAGCCTCAGACCCTTTATAATGAAACCTCCATCCCCAAGGAACACATCCTTCCCAGCTTTGCATGCTGGTTCACAGCCATGGGAACGTTTTCTTGCTATATTTGTACTCACTGTTTGTAAACTGGGTTTATAGTGTGAACTTGATTAACTTACTAGACTAGATGAGGGAACTCAGAAGAACGTTTACCACAGTTGCCAGATTATAAGAATGGATATAATAAGTGGCATGAATGGGGAAACGCATAGATGGAGCTATATAAGAAGACCTACTGAGTTTCCATGCTGTGCTATTTTTAGTTCATGTCTCGGGTCCAGTGATATAGAAACTCCTCAAATGTACTGACTATTGGTTTGTGGAGATACTTGCATGGGTATAACTGCATGAATCTATGCTGAAGAGAAAGCTAACAGATCACTGAAATGCTGGCTCTCTACAAATTCTCTTGGAAGACAAATGCAGAATCTCCCAGAAATGAGGAGAGTCCTAGCACCTACTATCAGCTAGATGAGGACAGAGAAGTTTTTAAATCAACATTGGTATAGAAAGGTGACACAAGGTTATAATTTCTGTGTCTTGTCTTGATGCAGAGGAGTTCTAGTTTATATAGTATACAGTAGAGGCAGCGTTATCAATAAAGACAACAGACGATACAGATGAAAATGCTTGTATCTTCTTAATGTCTTAATTTATACAAAGATTTTCTTCTCTCGTGATAAAAGTTTCAAATTTCCCACATCTTACTTACTTAAGCATAAGATACTTCCATGCTCATTTTCAAAGGGGATGCCGAAGTTAGAGAATTTATGTCATGAAACAATTGTGCTGCAGAAATACCATTTACGTTCAAAGACAGCCCACACCACATATATGCAAGTTTTACCTTTGAAAATAGCCATTGGGGCAACATCGTGAATTTTTATAAAGCCATTTTGTAAAGCTTTTAGGAAGAGAATTATAAAAAGGAATGAAAGTGTTCAATTTCACATTAAGAAGGAAGAAATCTCTGAAGGGACAACCACCAGAATTCGAAGAAAAGAAAATAGTCTTAAAAGATACTGGGTTTGATGAGAGGAGATAGGCTAAAATAATGAACTTGTTTCAATTCGTGAGCACACATTTTCTAGTAACACAAAAGGAAGAAAAGATATTAGGGGCGGAATGTGTAATTTCAGAAGCAGGAAGGGAGTGACACATTTGGAAAACTGACAAGGAGCTAGCAAATTGGGTGATGACCAGAACTTTGTGTGCCTTGTGCAATATTCTAAGGAGTTTGAACTTTATGCTGAGAGCAGAATGGCACTATTAAGTAATTCTAAGTAAAGAATACTAAACAGGATATGAGTTTATAGTTCTGAAGGGGATATGAAAAGGAGAAAAGAAGGAAGATTATTCACCCAGAAGGATTAATGCAATAACACCAAAACCACATGAGGCCCTGAACTGAAATGTGTAGGCAGTTCTAGAAACGTACATTGTGCTTAGTCTAGACAGTGTGGATTACCTGGGCATGTGCTTGATGTTCAATGTGACAACAGATAGAGCTGAAAAAGCAAAAAGCAAACGTTAAGCGTTGTTATCATACATGAGAGACCTGCTTTTCCTAACCATCTCTGAGGACACTTTGAGACATAACAGCCAGGGTAGAGAAAAAAGAGGCAGTGGGAACTGGATAAGAAATGAAGCAACAGTCTCAGTACAGGCAGATAAAACACTAAAGGTCAAAACAGAGATCTTAGTGCTTACTGTACACCAGCAGCTCGGCTTGGAATGGCAGCTGAGATAATAACAGGTGATTTTAAGGCTTCAGTGTGTGTTATGACATGAATAGCACCCTAATTCTTCCATTTTTCTCAGTTTGTGTAATAGGGATATATTTAACTAAAAAAGCTCTTCACTTTGGTGTGTTGTAGAATATGGACAGTAGTTTAGTGTGTCAAATATAACTTAATATAAATATAAAGTCAGGTGGGGGGTGTTGAGAAGGAGATAGAAGAGGTGAGAGTTCGGAGAAAACATCAAGAGACAAAGTGCCTCCCCGAGGCCAGAAACCAATAAGCAGGGCATATCCACCATTCTATTTACATCATCTGGGATCTGGAAACAGATTCAAACCTTCTACAACCTCTCAAAGGGGAAGCAGCGAATGATATTACATAGACTTCTGGCTTCACAGCAAATGTTTAGACCATCTTATTAGAGAAAGGGTATTCAATACAAATATGTATCATGATTATTTAAATACATAGGATGAAAGAGGGAGAGATATAGGAGAATGAAAGCAACCAAACAAAGTGCAAAACAAGGAGACTCTCCAGGAAATGACCACGCCAAAGTTACAGTTGAAAACTGCTATAATGATTGCAGAAAAAGGCTGGTAAGACACTGGCGAAGTGAAGAGTAGACATAAGCAAAGAAATTTACGTAGTTATGTTAAAATATTTAAGGTATTTAAAAACTCAACCATAGAGTTAATTCCATAAAGAAAATTTGTATTTTTTTTTCCAGTTAAAGTAACTCTCTATTGCAAAGCTAGGCATACAAAATAGTCTTTGACCACCAGGAAAGTTTGCATTTTTCATTATAGTAGCATTGCAGACAATAATATTAATCAATAGATATATACAATAATAATAACCATATGCAAATCTGATGCTGAAGAAAAAGGACTCCAAGAGTAATATGTTATTTTCCCTAATCACTAATACAACTTTATGTTTATTTGGAATGCACATTTTATATTGCTACTAACAAAATATCAACTCAATAATCAAAACATGATTCTTTAGTATTGTAACAATCAGAGTAAAGCATTAAAAGGACAATTATGGGTTGTATTGGATATAAGTAAACCTATGGCCTAAGCAGCTTTAATATTTCAAGTATTTATTCTATACATGCCATGCCCAAAACATCAACAAAATACATGCGCACACACATGCGCATGCACACATATGAAACTCTAGGAGGAGTCATAAGGTTGTATTTATATAATTATGGAAATGTGTATGAGACAATAAAAATAGTCAAAAGGAATGCATGAATTTGAGAGAGTATTAAAGGCGGTAGGAGAGCTTAGAGAAAGGACATGAGCACTGGAGAGAGGAAAGGGAAGGAGGAAAGGAGGCAATCACATTTTAATTTTTTGAAGTTATAATAAAAATATAATATTTTAAGATTACAACACCAGTATTGTGTCCAATAAATGGTTATTTTAGGTTTTATGAAATAGTCATATGTCTGACTTGAAAGCAGCAGCTATGAAATCTCACCCTGGGAGAGGATATTCTTTGAATAGAAAGAATGAACATTTTATTTGTTTAGATGTTATCATCAAAAAAAAAAAGAAAAAGAAAAAGGCAAACTGTGAAGTTTAATTAAAATAGCTTTTGATAGAATACAATAAATATAGAAGTAAAAAGCAAACTTCTATTTCCTTTGCACCAGTTTTATTATACCATTGAGCACTGTGTGTGCCTTAAAGTTACATAGTGGCTGATCATCTCTCATGCCTCTTAACAATCACACTCGTAGCAAAACAATGACCTTTCCTATTGAAATATCCAGTGTGTTTTGTCTATCTCATGGGCTAAGGAGGAAATTACAAAAGGAGCTTTCTTAGGATCTTATTCCAAACTTGTAGAAATTGTTTTTATATAGCCTTTATAATGTAAGTTTGCAGAGAGTTATGGAAAACAGCCAACTCGTGAGAGCTGACCTAGTCCTACCAGTAGACACTGTCTGCCATTCACAACTTGGCTCTCATGTTCTTCTTTAGATAATAACTCTCTGAGATCATCATGAATAAATACTAAAGAAAACCACTCTATAATCATATATGAACACAGGGAAATTATGAACATCTAAGCCACAGAAACCACAACTTTTTCCAAACACTGTGACAACTGCTTCCTTGTCAATTACATCTTTAGCATCATCCTAGTCTCTCCTCTGCCTAGAGAAGATTAAAATTGTCTTATCTCACCTTCTACTTCAGCTCCCCAACTTTATATTCCTTCCCAAATTTACCAACTCTAATTAAATACCATCAATTTTTTTTTTATTGCAGAGCTTCTGTTATTGTTTGGATATTAATGGAACCAAAAATTTCATGTGCCGAAAACACTGTCTTATGAATCAGTGTTCCAGTTGGGACAACTGAGAGCTGTTTATGACATGAGGTCCCTAAATTCATGAATGGATTAATTCATTCATACATTCATAATTCGAAGGGATATTATGAAGGTATAGAAATTTAGAAGGCAGAATTAGTAAGAATCGGGGAACTGGTTACCTCCTCCACTTTTCCTATGCCTCTTTCTCTTCACATTTGCTCTAGCAAATTAACTTTGTTAAAATTCACTTTACATCCTGATTGAGAACCCCATTCCTCCTCTCTTCCCAGTCCCATGCTTACAAATTCTTCCCCTTCCCCACCCCTTTGGGTACCACCCCATGCTGCTCTGCTATAATGCTCTGCCTCACTGCAAGTCCAGAAATAATGGAACTTCTACAGCATCAGTCTAATGACATCATTTCCCCTTTAATACTCAGGTTTTTTGTTTGTTTTTTTTTTTACAGTGATGGAAAAATCGCTCAACACAAGTGCTCACTGGGTCACCGTCACTTCCACATACTATATGTTACCTCCTTGTAATAATTAACAAGTTCGACCACAGATGTTTTCTGGCAGTCAGCAGAGACAGTGCTAACAGGAGCCTAAGTATGCTGGACTCCAAATGCTCTGTATGTTTGGAAGCATAACATTTGAGAATTTTTAAGAAATATAAATGTACCTTCGAAGAAGGAAAACTCTGGGCTAAGAGGAAGAGTTGTGTTATGAAGTCACCTGGAAGTCACCAGGAGGTCACTGGGAGAGAGGTTACCTACTTAGGGATCAGGCAGCACCTTAGAGCTTTTTCATAGTTCCGTTTCAAAAGAAGGCCAGGAACTGTTCATCTATACCAGCAAGACATCACTCAAAGGAAAAACCCTAGCCACAAAGTTACGATATTCTGTTATTATAGAAACGTCCATCAGAAGAGTATAATATGGTTTGAGAACAAAAGATCCTACCAGCTAAAAATAAGCAAACTCATAATAATGATTTCTGAATAGCATTTAAAGAAGAAATAGACAGACACCATATAGAGAGGAAGTTAAAATCTTAAATAACCTGTGTCATAGTAAACACAGGCATAAATTTCTGTTTTTTTTTTTAAAGTAACAGTGACAATGATTGTTACATTATAATTATGATAATTACTTTTTTCCTTTTAATTATTTTATTAGATATTTTCTTCATTTACATTTCAAATGCTATCCCGAATGTCCCCTATACCCTCCTCCTACGCTGCTTCCCTACACACCCATTCCCACTTCTTGGCCCTGGCATTCCCCTCTATGGGGCATATAAAGTTTGCAAGACCAAGGGCCCTCTCTTTCCAATGATGGTTGAATATACCATCTTCTGCTACATATGCAGCTAGAGACAAGAGCTCTGGGGGTACTGGTTAGTTCATATTGTTGTTCCACCTATAGGGTTGAAGACCCCTTTAGTTCCTTGGGTACTTTCTCTAGCACCTCAATTGGGAGCCGTGTGCTCCATCAAATAGCTGACTGTGTGCATCCACTTCTGTGTTTGTCAGGCACTGGCAT
>NC_034591.1:12732885-12763475 GCF_900095145.1 Mus pahari
ATATCTTCGAGGCTTTTCCCTACTTTTTCCTCTATCAATTTCAGTGTATGACAATTATTTTAAAGCAGTCATCAAGAGTGCCAAGTTCAGGACTCCTGTGTCCACTGGTTTTTGAGAAATAATACTCTAAGCCTAGCCTGGTTTACTCGACTGTCAGAGCAAGCTGTGTTTTCTCACTGCCTGTGTCCTATATTTGTTTTCCAATCCCTAATAGCTTGGAAAGATTTAAAATTAACTCAGACTCTGAGTATGGCTCTCACTGTATGATGCTTGACCTTCCCTAATCTTATCTTGCCCTCAACCCTTTGCCTACATAGCAAGCACCTGCTGCCCAGACATGCCTGCAACCCAAACCGTATTCCCATATGTCTCTCCTAGCTGGCAGATTAACACCAAGCACACAGACAAAGACTATGTCAAAACTGTTTGATCTCATTTTCATTTTCTGGATTTGAGGCTTTTATCCTGCCTTTTAAGTTATTTCTTGTTTAAATTGGCAGAATATATTTGAACTTTACACTCCTGCCATTGCTTGGAATTTACTTTTTATTTTCTTTTTCTAAAATAATATTGTTTATCTTTCATTTTATGTACATGAGTGTTTTGCCTGTAAATATGCTGCACAGTATGTATGTGTGTGGTGCCCAGGCAGGCCAGAATAGGGCACTGGATCCCCTGAAATTGGAGTAACAGACAGTTGTGAACAGCCATGGAGATGCTGGCAATTAAGCCCTAGTCCTCTGGAAGAGCAACACGTACTCTACACCAGTGACTCGTCTCTCCAGTCCCTCAACTGTTACTTTTTAAAGGTACAATTTCCTTCCGTTGTTTGCACTCATGATCTGTCTGTCCCAGCCTTCCCAGTCCTGTGATTACAGAAATTAGAGACCTCATTCACATGATTCTGGACTTTATTTTGGATACAAATATGCACAAGCTGGGGATCCTCACCAAGTAGATCACAAGTCACTTGAAGGGTATAGTCCTAAGCCATTGATTGAGCTAGAATGTGACAGACACTCCCAGGTGTTGAGAATGAATGCCAGAGAGAGCTGAAGGAGGTGGCACAGTTGGTGGAAGGAGCCATGACATACTTGAGGACCGTAGAAAGCAAGCCCAGGTGGAGTGGGGTGTGGTAGGAAACAAAGATGATTTTTCAAAGAGACTCATAAGGAAACATACATCAGGAGACTATATAACAGGAGAAGCATGGTTCGGGTAAGGTTTTAGTATGATGTATGAATCACTAAGAAAATGGGATTAAAATATATCTTGGGCCATGTAGTAGCATCTAGTACTGCAAATTTCCTTCAGTAAATTTTCATTCTCATATTTAAGTCAAAGAATAACGCCGTGTGCGGTGGCACAGGCCTTTAATCCCAGCACTCGGGAGTCAGAGGCAGACGGATTTCTGAGTTTGAGGTCAGCCTGGTCTACAAAGTGAGTTCCAGGACAGCCAGGGCTATACAGAGAAACCCTGTCTCGAAAAACAACAACAACAACAACAACAACAAAAGAATAGAACAGCCATTGAACAGAACCAGTTGGAGGTAAGACCAGAGTAAGCTGCTAAAGAAACTAGGAAGGAAATATAGAGCTGATTTAGCACGTGAGTATAGGAAGAAGACATTGGGAAAGGTTTCAGAAATGTGGACAAGTCCTGGAACACCGTGACAGTGAAATTGGTAGCTGGACCATGGCACACAATTAGCTAGTTGGGGAAACTATTCCAGGTTTGGGGACTAAGTGACAAAATTAAAGGAGGTGCCACTTGTACAGAAGAAAAGTGAGGAGAAGACATATGGTTAGCACTGTCTGAGTTTAAAGTGAACACAGGTTTTCTAGATGAAAAATCCTGAAGTTTTTGATCCATTTGCTTAATCATTTAAAATAGTATTAATATTTAGTACTTTTAATTCAGTGTAAAAATTGTACTTAGGCTGTTAAATCAATTAATACATGAAATTCACTGGTATAAGCACTATATACATATATGTGTGTGTATATTGTTTTTATATATGTATATATAACAATATTATCTATAATGTATGTATATTTATTAACTTACTAATTTTCTTGAATTACCCTATGAAATAGGTACATTTATCGCCCAGTTTTACAGTACAGAAGCAAAGTCACAAAGAGTTTTACTAACATGCCCAAATTCACAGACCTGGGAACTTTGGAAGGTCTCAGCTTACACCTATATGAAATGGTAATAAGAGGATACTATAACCAATCATTTATAATTATTTTCATTGAATACTAATCAGTTGTATAATTGTTATCATATTCCATTGTGGTTATCCAATGTGGTTAAATAAGCATATTCTATTTATTTATAATGTAAGAATTTACAGAGTGTAATTTATATGCAGAGTATAAATGATTGGTTTTACTGATGTCTAGGACAGATTTATGTACAGCAAGGCACACAGATCCGGAGGGTATTTCTCATTTATTTTGATGGAAGCACAGGCACCATGAAGTTTCAGAATGGCAAGCATGTGTATTGAAAGGATTTAGCCAGCTTTGAGTCAGTATGCAGCATGCCAGCGTCTGAAACTCAAGCACTGGACATAGAGATACCTGAGTAGAACACAGAGGACGTGCGTGGTCAGAGATGCATGACGTAGATCAAACAATGCTCTTAAGATCCCTTGGTGTGAGAGGGAGGCTTAGATAATGTGCAAACTGGAAAGAGAATTGCAGTGACTATATAAAACCACTTGAAATGTCTATTAGCCTGAGCCCTTTGCAAAAGTCCGTAGAAATTGATCTAAAACTATGTGCAGACCCATTCCCACTACCAATATTTGATGCATTTGAAGGAAAACAAAATGTAAGCATTAGGGAAGAGTTGAAAGTAGTCTTCTGTCCCTAAGTCTTATAAAACAGACCAAAATTTGTTTCTGTGCCATGGAAAATAACCACTCAGTATTCTCTTTTAATGAAAGACCATTCAGATGGATTCAATTGCTTTTGTTGACTCTACAGAACTTCTGCTTCAGAAATGCTCCCCTGTTACTATGTACAGAAGCTGTGGATGGGAGATTTGAGAAGATAAAATGCATCCTGGACACTCAAAGGGAATATTAATGGCTTAGGGAAAATAATGAGATGATTATGGTCAACCCTTGTATGTTTACCCTCCAGTGCAAAGATTTTATTTTCCTTTGCTTATCCTTCTGTTCCCTGGTGTTGGTTGGTTAAACAATGTTTTGCACTATACTGTCATAGGCTGCAGGGCAAGGGTGCTGCACACAAAAGCATAGAAGACAGAAGGAGTAAACTTTGTGTTATCTTTCAATCGAGTTAGAAGGAAACCAAGAAAGGAAATAAGAAATAGGCGATAGTTGGATCTCTTTTATTAGTCAGCCACAGCAACTACACCCAGAAAAGGGTTGAGGGGAATGTGGTCAGGCCAGAAAGACCATTGACTCTACAAATTGTGGTTGCTTACAAAATAAAAGCAGAAAGTTCACAACCAGACACGAGAAAAAGCCAATAAGCCCTTAAGAATATCTTTGGATAAACAATAAGAAATATTGATTTCAGAGTTCCCATTAATTTTATCTCGAGAAAGGTACTTATAGCAAAAGGAGTCTAGAAAACTGAGCATGGAAGAAAGCTTGTCTATGACTTTTGCATGCATGGAAGGGGAGAAAAAAGGACTCAGACATGGCTGGCTTAATGAATGAACTTGGACAGAATCACTGGAGAATGTTCAGTAACTATGAGGTGCCCATCAGAAGCATTTTTCTAGTAAATCTTAGAGCTAATTTTGAGTGGATGCAAAAAAATGAAAGTAAATGAATAAATGTCTATAAAAGATGCTACCAAATCCAAAAGAATGAAAGAATGAAAAGAAAGGAAGGAAGGAAGGAAGGAAGGAAGGAAGCCTAAGGCCAAGGGTACTGAGATAGGTAATTCTCTAACAACTAACTCCATATTTTATTGAATTTTTTTCACAAATCTCTGTGCTTTATGGATAATGCACGTGGATGTTTTACAAAGATTGTGAAACATGAGATGGAAGAACCTCATTCTTAAATTATTCAAACAATTTATTCTAACTAATTGGAGTTCTCAGTGAACATTTCAGATCAGAAAACCTTTACTTGCATTTTGAAATGAGAAAGAATCTATTTAGTGGGTGCCTGTTACTGAAATACTGCTGATTCCAGCAAGTGAGGCTACAAAGGGCCTTGCCTTTATGAGACTGTCATTTTAGCCAACTGCACCCACTCTGAGCAACGCTGTCCACCTCTGAATGGGTGTGGAGGCAAGTCTCACATCACAGAACACAGACTTAGTCAACATTGCCTGCCTTCCCCGTTCTAAAAGTTCCCTAGCATTGTAAAAGGAAGCCAGACATTTCATCAGGAAGCAAAACAAACAACTCTGCCCCATCCCGATTTATGTTGCTTCCTTAATGTCTCCATTGCCTGTTTGATCCATTTTTTCCTTCAGCAGCTTGCTCCAGTGTCTATGGAAACAGTTTAGGAAAACTGTACAAATACTTTCAATGTTTTCATCATTAATGTTTTGTTTTTGTTTATAACTACTTCAGAAAGCTTTATTCTATATGAGCAAAACTGAGAAGTTATGAAAAGATATTGCTTAGTTAGAAGAGGCCAAGACAATCTAGTAATGCTCTGTATTGCCTAGAAAAGACACCACAGTACTTATTTCATGAGTAGGTGAGTCTAAAAGACAAAAATCCCATCACCAACTGCTGCTTTATGCTTCACTCACGAAATCACATCTGGGAA
Source organism: Mus pahari (assembly GCF_900095145.1). NCBI lineage: Eukaryota > Metazoa > Chordata > Mammalia > Rodentia > Muridae > Mus > Mus pahari. The sequence continues at coordinate 12,737,661 of NC_034591.1, forward strand.
AGACTGGTTTGCTCATTTTATATTTGGGATTCTAAGCCATGGAATTACTGTATCAAAAGCTGATTCTATTATATCATTTCTCTACCTCCCAGAACCAGATGAAGCAAGTGCACTTTATGATGACCTTGATTCCAACCCAAATAAAGAAGTACAAACTTTCCAGAAAGGACAAAAAACCAGTATCTAAGTGAATTGTAATCAAATTGTAATGATCTTAATTAAATCACATTTTAAACATGAAAGAATGATTGATAGTCCACTTTGTGCTGGTGGTCATTTTCTTTTGTCCAGACAGAGACTCATTCTGTACCCCAGGATCTGTGGCATTCCTGATGGGAGTGTGAAGAACGCATCCTCTATGCCCCAATATACTTTTGAATTTGCTATAAAAATTTTGAAAGTATAAAATGTATACTTGAAATATTTGAAGACAATGTATATCAAGGACAGATAATAATAATAACAATAATAAATGTCAAAAGTTGTCCTTATTACATTTTTTACACCTTAGAAGCACTGAAAGGCGAAGCAGTTTATTTCTAGCAGAACATGCTCTGGCCCTTGATGAAGACAGCCAAGTTGTCTCATATGTCCCTTCTATCGCCAGTTTTCTGTCATTTCTTCTTTCATATGGTAGTGCTTCTGTGACCAAGATATCTGGACACATCACACCTTCAACTACTTAGTAGAAAATTACAAAGCACCTAACTAAAAATGTTATGTAATTTTGCACATGGTCCATTTGTGAAGGACACAAAGTAGAATTTACCCTATTCTTCTCTTCTACAGAAGCTTATTGGCGCTAAGGGTATAGCTGCGCATGAAACCCAGGGTTTGATCTGCAGCATCACATAAAGGTGCTTGGAACCCCATGCCTCTAATTCCAACAACTGTGAGGTAGAGAAAGATGATCAGCAGTTCCATGTCCTCTGTCTACATAATGAGTTTGAAGCCAGTCTGTCCCGAAACAAACAACAAATAAATGACTAGGATCTGTAGGAGACTGTTCACCCCCCATATGCACTTCCAGTGTCTTAGCTATTTTCTGCATTTCTACACAAAACAAACAATATACTAGAACTGTTTACTGAACTTAATTCCTTCTACATTCCTGTGCACTTAGAGTATCCTGTTTTCACTAATTGTTTATAAGAGAAAGGGTTTCTAGGACTAAACACTGTTTCTGGTATCCCGTTGTAAAAAGTAATGCACACCATAACTTTCTCCAAACAATGCTGTCAGGAAAATCACAGTAACTCACAAACACATTTACAGAAATTCTTTGTCCTTAACATTTCCCTTTTATCCAAAATGGATTTTTTTCTGACATCATCTGCTCCTTCCTTCTGACATCATCTGCTCCTTCCTTCTCCTCCCTTCCCACCTAGATCGACTCCCTTTCTTTATCTCATTAGAAAAGAAAGAGAATTCTAAGAGATAATAATAATTATAACAATTCATATAATATAAAATATAAAACAAATAGTAACACATTGGAATTGAACAAAACAAACAGAAGGAAAGAGTCAAAGAGAAGCTACAAAAAACAGAGGTCCACCCATTCACATATTCAGTAACCTCATTAAAAAGCTAATCTGGAAGCCATAGATGACATGATTTATATATAAAGGGCCTGGTGCAGACCCTCAATTTACAGAAATTCTTAATTTTAAATTCGGTAAATTTTTTCCATCAAACATAAATAACTATGACGGTAAATTTATAGACACTTAATAGTAATATCTGATTAAATTTTTAAGTGTTAATGAAGAGTTGGCTCCAGAAGCACAACGAACCTCAGTCACATCAACCATCTTACAGCATGTTGTCTTTGCTGTCACTGAATGGCCAACCCTATACTTCCCTGTGGCACTAACTTTGCAGCACTTGAAATATTTTTTTCATTTGTTTGTTTTTTGTTGTTGTTTTTTTGTTTGTTTTCTTCTAACAACAAACCACCTTCAGAGACCTGGAGCTTGTCATTTGGCTCCTCTTCCCAAGTGATGCTGTTTTACTATCCTCTGCTTCTTGATTTCCTTTCTAAGTTATCAGATCAGCCCATTACAAAGCTGTTGTTGCCCTTCCTGAAAGGATCCAGTTTCAAATAATTAGTGCTTCTGGAGTACATCATTTAGAGATATTTCTCCTTCCCATTCTCAGGCTCACAGGAGTCTCACTGAGCCACAAATCCACTTGTATTACTTAGGTACACCTGAGAAGAAGGCAGGTGGCCTGTTTGTCTCCATTTGATCCAGATTCCTTCCAACCAGAGAGGTACACAGATGTCTACACTTTTATAATAATAAGCCAGAAGTAAGCAATCATGCCATTCTCCAGAGACAAAAAGCCAGTGAGTGACCTTTTCCCAGTTAAGAAACATATCTAATTCAGTCCTAAACCCTACAAAATAGATAGGAAAGAGTGAATTGCCTTTTTTGCACTAGCAGCTATTCAATTCATAAGTAAGTACACAGTTGAGTTTACTTCATGAAAAGTTGACACTTTAGAATTGTTTACTTGGCTGTACATGAAACACACCTGCAGAAAAATATCTGCTATATAATCAAATCTTCCACTGACCTACAAAGGACATACCTGGGAGACAGTAGTCAATGTAAATTGTGTGATCACCAATGATCAGTGTGTCCTTCCCATTCTTTCTAGGAGTTAACTAGCTAAGAGTACAAGCTTTCCCATTACTTTTTATGCACTAAATCAGGAGTGACAGAAAGCCAGAAAATGCTTTCAAAGCCTGTAAACAAACTCTATTCAGTCTGATTTTTAAGAAAGACTTTTTGTAACCTCAAAGCAAAAATTATGAAGTCTAAATCATGGTTTTTAGAGTAATACGACCAAAATATTAATATTCAAGAAGGTCCAAAACTTAAACAGATTTCAATAAGATATGAAATTAGATTTAGGCATGAAACATAAATTTGGAAAATAAAAAGAAATATAAAATTCCAGGATAAATCTGTTTCCACAAATTCTAAAAAGAAAATGAACCCTATCCCCCACCCCCCCGGGCCAAAAAAAAAAAAAGAAAATTACAGAACAAATTGTGAGACTTGGCAATGTAAAATAAGGGCTCAAAAATAAAATGTCCCTATCTCCTTAACTACAAGCAAATAAACTTCTTAAGAGAAGTATTGCAGATTAATTATTATACCAGATGGCACACATCAGAAGGTTCACATAATTAATTCATAGATAACAGGATATCAACTACAAAGACACAGACAGCTATACCCCTAAATAAAATTTCTGCTCACCAACTTCTAGAGCAGCTTGCTTGCCCAGTCACAGGATCTTAAGATTGGCTTCAGGGAGACTGTCGAAGGAGACACAGAAAGTAAACATACCATTTCCACAGCGGAGCAGCTGAGAATTCTGGGAGGAGGCACGGGTCTCAACCATTCATCTATCTTCTAAGTTAGCCTGACACCTGGCAGCCATTGACATCCTGAGCATTCCAGTCCTTCAGACCCACGCCTACCAGAGATAAATATAGGTCTCCGACACCTGAGCCAAATGAAATGAAAGCTAAAGTGAAAAATCACCCTTATTTTGTGCCTCAGTTGAGGAAAATAAAACCCTTAATCCTCTTTCTGCTGAAACCCTGTTGTGTTCCTTAAGAAATAGTCGCTGTGCTTATGAAATACAGAAATACTAGTCAGTTTGCTTCTCTTCTGATTATCATTTGCTTTGATAGAGATAATCTTGGGTACTTTTTTGATCAAGTGTAAAAGCAACACTGCAATTTAGTCAACAAATGGGGTTTTCCTCTAACCACTTGGGGAAGCTATTATACGCCAGTCCCTAAAATGTGTTTACCTTGTAAGCTTTCTTAGTATGTTTTCCCCTGTTTTTAGTCATAGTCTCATCCTTCTTCTTTAACTCAATTAATGTGTCAGAATGTGCCACTCATGGCTGTGGTGGTTACCTTTGAACTATTGTTATTTAAAAATCTTTTGAATGTTTATGGCAGCTGGGCTTAATATTACTGGTAGGTACAGGAATTAAAGCGTGACCGTCAATCTGAATAAATCTGGTAATAAAAGTTAAACTCTGATCAAATAGTGGCATGTAGTCTATCAATACATGACTAGTTTAGGAAATAATCCATGTATTAAGAATTTTTCCAGAGTTAAACAACTAAGGAGCGAGGCCAAGAAGCCCAGCACAATCCGACCTACATACTGCTGTGTTTCTTTTGAGATGATAAGTATTTTCATTTAACAGTTCAATTCTACAAAGGTCTAAAAAGGTGCTAAGGGGTGGAGAGGGCATAGAATTCCACGTTTCATATGAAACTCTGATGTAACCAATAACACTTGCCAGATGCTTGGTCAAATTATGAAAAACAATACTCTCACAATATTTTAACTACAGTTCTCATGTGCAGAGAAATCCATCTGCTTAACATTTTGCCGTGTGTGAGTGACAATCAATTTTTGTTTCCTTATCCCAAATGAGCCTTTCAATCAATTTAATAGTTACAAGACCATTCTACAGTAAAGAAACTTAACTAAAAAATACAGATATGGCATGTCTGAACGGTGCAGTTTTGACTGGATCTCAGTTGTTGCAGGTTAGCCATCAATTTCACCTGTCCTTTAGCTTTTGTCAGATTAGTTACTCTATGAGCACTTCCAAGGTCCAAGTAGTTGTAGTTATCTACTAATCTATTTACTTTTGTTTAAGCAGACTTAGAGAAAGCATAGAAACCTGCCCCCACCCCCTAAAGAATTGCTCAGATACCAGGTAAGTTCGAGAAGCATTGAATCGGAACAAACACAAAAAGACAAGACAGTAATCTCCACTTGTAGAGGGGTCTCTGCCATCTCTGGTATTTGTGTGTCAAGTTTCTCCTGCCACCATTTTTTTAAAACTCTGACTTAAATTGGAAGGAACATTTCTGGTAAAAGCACCCCAAAGGCAATCTGAGTTCTAATACGTGACAGACTGAAAGGGTGAGCAAGTGACAATAATTTCAGCTGCTGGCTTTTTTTCTCAATACCAGAAAGAACTTTTTTTGTTGTTGGTTGGTTGGTTTTTTTATTAGATATTTTCTTTATTTACATTTCAAATGCTATCCCGAAAGTTCCCTATACCCTCCCCCACACCCTGCTCCCCTAACCCACCCACTCCCACTTCTTGGCCCTGGTGTTCCTCTGTACTGGGGCATATAAAGTTTGCAAGACCAAGGGGCCTCTCTTCCCAATGATGGCCAACTAGGCCACCTTCTGCTACATATGCAGCTAGAGACATGAGCTTTGGGGGGTACTGGTTAGTTCATATTGTTACAGGAAGAAATTTTAATGTGAAGTTTGAACCATATATTCCAAAATATAATTCAATTCATTATTATAGAAAACATGTTTTTAATGCCCATCATTTAGACAAAAAATTACTTTTATTTTTATTTGAAGAAAACAGTTGGAAATACTGTACAGAACCTACAAGTAATTACAGAACAACATGGGCATTCTGAGCATTCTGAGCTCTAAGTAGGGATTATGCTCTGTAAATAAAAATAGAAATTTTGAATGTTTTATTCAAAAATCACAAGCGAGTATTATTTGCTCACTGATTGCTGTACATAAGTTTCTGGGGAGTGGATGGCTGAGAGCAAACTACCCATAGCAAGGGTGGAGCTTCCAAGTGCTGAGGCTCTGTGTAGTATCGCTGGACAAGACCACCCACCCCATGTGAAGTCATCACCAGAGACGTTTTTGTTGTTTAAGGTATTAGCTTCAAAAAGAACACTTCACCATGGAATATTAATGTAACCTAAACCTAACCTGTTGATTGTTTTTGTAGTGTTTATAAACCTAAAACTTGGAACAAGTCAAAAACAAAAGCCCTTCCAGGGGTCTTTGTTGTTCAATGACTGGCTTAACCTTCAGCTGTTGAAATAAGATCCTCACACAACATTATCATGTACTACTCATTTCTGTCTGAAAAATCTTACTCCGAAGAAGCAAGGCAATCCACCTGGACTTTGACAATGCCACCTCTGATGCTGACATTGCAGTCGCATTTACACTCTCTTGCCTATTCTGGAAGGATCTTTTCCTCTTATATGTCTTCCTCTTCTACTTCGCCAGCATTAATTATTAATGAAGTTCACTTACTCATTAATCAATATGTCAGGCTGCATATGTTCTGGGCACATAAAGTGATAGAACATGGTCATTTTCAAAAATCATTTCAGACAAGCCAAAAAATGTAAAGTACAAATATCCTCCTTTGTATTCCCTGGTCCATTGTTTTAGAGTTCATGGTGAACCGTTTCGAATCCTTGGCTCAGTAACATAACACGGAAGGAACAGATTGTAGCCTTCTAGGGAAAAAAATGGCATAAACTCCTTGACCCACTTGAAAACAATGTGTAATTGTCACTGAGATATTAAGACATTAACCTTGCTAACTTGTGTTTCAGAAAAACATTTTTGAGAAACACCCTTGGATAATTATCAGCTTGCTAAGCTTGAACAACATAGGATCAAAAAGATATTTGGTGGCAATATTGATAATATTTCATGCCAGCAAAATCCTACTGGAATTTTCTGTAGGTTAATAGGACGACTTAGCATGGAATAAATGGTACCATTCAAAGCCATCCTTCCTAAGAGACATTACTTAAAGGAGAATTGTGGCAAATGTTTCATATTAGACTTCTCTGCTTAACTTGTTCTCAAATCTGCCATGCGTGTAGTATCCTTTTTCTAAACATCAGCTTGAGGCAAAGGTTTTGTTCTAACTCTTCCTCCTTAATTCTTTTTGTTTTGTAGGAGGAGAGTCATAATTTTGTATTAGTACACTATAGCTCACAAGGCCTCATAACTTACGCAAACAAAGTTTGCCTCACACTCATAGGAACTCTCCTGTTTCAGTCTTACAAGTGCCGTGATGAAGAAGAAATGTGTGCCATAGAACTGACTTTAATTTTTTTTCTTGGAAAACTTAAAAAACTTTAAAAAAAGAACCTAACTAGTTACACGTCTGGAAGGATTCATGTTAACTAGTGGATTTAGTCATTCTACAAAACACATGTATGGTAAGGATCACACTGGCTATGATTAACATGTACAACTTCTGCTTACATGTAAAAATTGTGGTGTTATGTTAGTAAATGATTAGATTTAGAAGAAATTGCTTCCTATTTGCTCACTATTAAGAATGGAGATTGAAGGAATCCATACTATTAAGGTCAGCTTCTACTAAGTTCTCCAGTATTTTTCCAAAGCCTTATTCACCATTTAGTCCCTACTTCCATCCTCATCTGCATTGATTACAAAAACCTCATCAACAATTAACAGAACACGTCAGAGCCAAAAGAAACACTGTTTTTTTTTTTCCCATCAGGTGGCCATTTATTCTTTGACACAGAAGGAGGCTATATCAACATCATGTACATATGAACATCTTCTTTTAGGTGATAAGCTAGGTGCCAAAGATTGAGCATCTCTTTTATTATTTGGTGAATGCACATCTATATATGGATGTTTTGCATTTGTTTACACAGGAAGGAAATGAACTGAGATATAAAAGTAAATAGGCTTTAGTGGGCAAACAATTAGGAAAGTGTTTAAAGACAAGGGCCAGCAACTGCAGTGAACCGTGGAGGGAAAGGAGCATGATAGGTTCAAACAACTGAAAGCACAAAAGATGAGAGAGATGAGGATGAGGATGAGGATGAGAGAGAAGAGCAAAGAGTACGAATAGATGGCATAGGAATATGTAAGGATTATCCCTACCCTAGGAACAAGAAGAAGCCTTTGAAGTATTTTAATGCCCTGAAGGACTCTAAGGAAGTCATAATAAAATCTCAATTACATTGATAAAGTCTGTAAGAGCAATGCTAGTGGATACAGAGAGGTAGAAATGGATGCCAGAAAAGCAACTGAGGCTGGACAGAAGGGAGACTTGGCCAAAGTGGATCCAAAAGCAAAAGGGAAAACGTAAGGATTTTTTTTGAAAACGTATTTTGAATGCAAAATAGACGTTCAATTATGGGTTGGTATGAGGGAAATGATGAGGTTAATTTATGAAGTCTTAAATGGAATTGTAGAAGTCATGTTCCTTGGGTAATCACCAGGATACATGGAGCTACAGAGGCTGGCACAGATCAAGTGTTGCAACACTATTTTATGGATGAAAATGAGAATAAGTGGGAGAACAAGTTACTGAGGAATTGTGTCTGAGGAGATGCCAGTGAACAGGGAATCATGGCGAGCAGGAGTCCTGGGTGCTCTCTGAACCTCCAAGTACAGACTCAACCAACACCGCATAATTTGTTATTTGAACAGAAACTGAATCTATACTGGAAATAGACATTTTCTTGTCATTCTCTCTAATTAATTCAGAAGTTTATATTTAATTTATATTAGTGTAAGTAGTATAAGTAATCTAGAGATAACTTGAGATATATGAGAGAATGTGTGTTGCCTATAAGCAAGAATTTTTAACACATAGCTTCTGGATTGTGAAAACCTTACCCAGTGAGAAAAAGAAAAAAGAAAAAAAAAGAAAAAGCCCTCGAGGAAAAATGGGAAGGTGTGAGGGTGTGAGTAACTGTTTAGTTTTGTTCTCACAGAAAGATTTCACAAGGTATAACAAACTAAAGGGCAACTTTAACTCTTGCACATCAATAAGTGAAGGAATCCAGTAGTTGAAAACCAACCAAAACTGATTTAAAGAAATGTTGCAAGAGCTTTATACACATCTGGGTATGTGTATAGAGCTTGTAATCTAATGGAAACTCAAGTCCCTCTGGACCCAGGGGAGAGAATATGCACAGGACACAAGGTCCCTCTTCCAGCAGAACAAAACAACAGACTGCTAGCCAATTATGGTAGCAGCCAAGCAGATGTCCCCACTGGTTTTTAAATCAAACACAGAGCCTGCATTTGTTACAGTGATTGCGTTTGTGCTGTAGGCACTTTAGGTTTATAAAACTGTTTTCAGGTGTTCAGGTAATTTATCAGCAATAATAATCATCTTCAAACACACTTCTGATATATTTTCTTGGTGAGCAACAATACATAGCATGATCCACTTTTCTTTTAGAGAAACACATGGTGGTGAAATAGCACAAATGTGAAGTCCACAGTAAATCTCTAGTACTGACATATCTAGCTATGAGAGTGTTTCAATATATTGTTATTCTGCTTCTTGTAAAGTTCAGATTCCTGGTTTTTTGTTTTTGTTTTTGTTTTTTTGTTTGTTTGTTTGTTTTAGCTGTATTTTCTTGGTCCCCTGTTGGGGCTATTTGGCTCTATGAGTGTTCTAAATGTAGATATCTATTAGTGTCTAGTCTTACATTTTCATTTTTCTTCCTATATTTTTTCTTCTTTAATATTCTCTCTTTTTGTTTCAGCTCTCTCAGCTTCTGTTTGTGTTTCTAAAATGATCCAAAATTTATTTCTTGATCCACAACATCTATTTTAACTGTAAAAATGGTCATTGGGAGTTTTTATACTCTGGTATGTTGTATTTTTTTAAGATTTATTTATTTTATATATGTAAGTACGCTCTTACTCTCTTCAGACACACCAAAAGAGGGCATCAGATCCAATTACAGATGGATATGAGCCACCATGACATTGCTGGGATTTGAACTCAGGACCTCTGGAAAAAATCAGTGCTCTTAACCCCTGAGCCATCTCTTCAGCCCTATTGTTTGCTATTTAATCTCTTGTGATAATATAAATATGTACCATTTTAAAAATTAAGAAAAAATAAACCTATCTTATCGTTGAGAAGCAGACAGTGAGTTTCAAGCCAACTGGTCTACAATCCCAAGAATATCTTAAAGGAAAACAAACAAAAAAGTTAAGTGACTGATTTTATTGACTCCATATTCATTGTGGCATATTTGGAGTAAATGCCCCACAGACCAGTTGGAACCATCAATCATTCTGTTGAGATGACCATGGGAATTAACCTGCTCTCATGAGCATAAATGATATCAAATTAAGTGAGAATATAGAGAAAGGGAACATATCTACTGCTATGGGTGAGAGTACAAAGTAGCATAGATACTATAGAAATCAGAATATTATATGAGGACAGCCCAAGACCTAAAAATGAATTTACTACTATCCAATTCTTCCAGTCCCGGGCATATTACTAACGGCTCCATGTCCTACGATATAGTGATACCCATGTTGACTGCGCCTCTGTTTACACATCTACTTCCTGAATGTAAGAAAGACTGCATTTGTGAAAGGAACATTGCTAAAGCTTAAATCATACAGCAAACCCCACACATTAATAGTGGGAAACCAAAATATGCCCCCCTCACCAATTGGCAGGTCATTGAGATAGAAACTAAGAAGAGAAATTACAAAACTAACAGGTTATGATTCAAATGGACCTAACAAACTGAATCCAAGAACACATCAAAGACATCCTCCTCCATGACCACAGTAATCCTCATAGCATCTCTCACTTTTCATATATTTCTGTTATCTAGAATTTTTAATTTTCTAGCTAAATGTTGGTCTAAATTCAATTATGATTGGAAAATAATACCATATCTAACTCTTATCCCTTTACAACTTATTCCTGATTTTAATGGGTACTCCCATGATAAACTATACTCTAGTGCTGTAATAAGCTGCTTGTTAATGTTCACATACTTGAGGAAATTTCAATTTGCACTTCAAGACACTTGTCATAATCCCACATTTCTACAATATGCATTATATGGAATGTTTATTACATATAACATATCATATGTAGTGGTATACTAAATGTAACTGTCAGCCTGTAGTTTTCTTAAGTAGAACACAAGAATTAATGTATTTAGTACCAAACTTGCCATGTCTTCTGTATACATGTTATGATTGTACTTTGGTGTTTTTGTGAGACTCCTAAATGTAGGAGGAAGGGTGTCTCTGACCCTTTTGCCTACTCTTGGGATCTTTTGCCTTCTACAGAGTTGCCTCTTCCAGCTGATATGAGGGCTTGTGCCTAGTCTATTTACATCGTACTATGACATGTTTGGTTGAGATCCCTAGGGAGAGGGGGATGCTCTTTTCTGAAGAGAAACAGTAGAGATGTGGATCTGGGAGAGAAAGGGGTGGGAAATAGGAAGAGTGGAGGGGGAAGAAACTGTGGCCAGGATGCATTAAATTGAAGAATTAAAAAGAAAACTAAAAGTCAGTGATAGCATCCCATCCCTGGTATCTTCTTGAATTTCATAACCCAACAAGAGTTTCTTTGGCACATTTTACATAATATTAAAAATATGGTCTCATTTTTCTTTCAGACTTACATGCTTATTTTACAAAAGTTGGTATACATATTTATTATCATTGGAAGAGTGAAGAGTTGAGTATTTACTCATTTATTTTTGGTTTTTAGAGACAGGGTTTCCCTGTGTAGCCCTGGCTGTCCTGGAACTCACTCTGTAGACCAGGCTGGCCTCGTACTCAGAAATCTGCCTGCCTCTGCCTCCCAAGTGCTGGGATTAAAGGCATGTGACACCACTGCCTGGTTGAGTTGAGTATTTATTCATTTTAGCTTAATCTACAGTCAATTAAGATATTAAACAATTATTTATTTATATACTTATTTATTGGAGACAAGGTCTCTCGTGATCTTGGCTATCCTGGTACTATTGATATAGATCATTTTTTGAACATAGGTCAAAGCTCAGGAAACTGGGTGAATGTACCCATTGCACATAATTATGGACAAAAACATTTTATTGACAGGCACCTAAGTACTATTTTAATGCAGAGATCAAAATTAAATCAAAAGGGAAAGAAACAAACAAACAAACAAATACTGCTAGCTTTAGGTAACTAGGGAGTACTGAGAGTGAGAGAAATACTCTTCTCCAGCAAGGAGCACTCCAATTTGTTATCTAATGCCAAGTGGACCACCCTGGGACCTTACATACAAGTAACGTTATACTGACTGAGCAGGTTATGCTTAGGAATGTACATAATGCACTTATGTGTGTGTGTGTGTGTGTGTGTGTGTGTGTGTGTGTGCATGTAGCAACAATTTTTAAAAGAGACCATGAATTTGAAAGACAGTAAGGAGTAATATGTGGAAGGGTTTGGAGGGAGGTAAGAGAAGGGGAAAAAGATGTGATTAAATTATAGTCTCAAAAATTAAAAAAAAATATGTGGCTAATAATTTTGCCAGTGGTATTGCTTTTTCTTTCAATGGTTTCTAGTGAAAATGCTACTATACAGTCATATTAAGCATTAGATATAAGCAGTCGTAACTGAAAATATAATTGTTAGTTTTATTTGGATATTAAAATAAACATATAAATATTTTCTATTGAAATTGGAACATTTTTCCTTGGAATTATTTTAGATTGTGCTTATGGTCAAGAGTTCTTTCTATTTTTTTCTTATCATCATCTGGTTTTACCATATACTGTGATTTTTTTTTTCCCTTGACTTTTCCACACTTAGAGCTTCCTTCCTTCTCCTTGAGACAAGGAAGTGCCAAGTCTCCAGCTCAAGGTTTCAACATGATAATGTCCCTCAAAGCAGATATTGGTTGGCTTCCATGAGAGGAAGAAAAGGCAATACATAAGTATCTGTCACTTATTCTAAAGGAAACATCTGCTCCCTTACATGAGTGATATGAAATTTAAGCTAACAATGGCTATGCTATACAAATGAGTGGATTCAGCAGTAAGGATTCCAAGATCCAACTCTTAATCAAGATTTATCAGACATTGCTTCTTCTAGGAGACTTCAAACTCCCAACGTTTTTACCTTTCATATAAAAACAGAAGTGCATAGGAAATACATGAAGTGAACTGTGTGTGTGTGCGTGTGCGTGTGCGTGTGTGTGTGTGTGTGTGTGTGTGTGTGTGTGTGTGTGTGTGTGTGTGTGTGTGTGTGTGTGTGTGTGTGTGTGTGTGTGTGTGTGTGTGTGTGTGTTTAAAGGGATAATAGTCAGGCTTGCTTGGTCTCCAGCCCCTGCCCCCAGAAATTACGTTTCTTTCTGTACAGTTTAGGTCAGTGACATCTGAATTTTTTTCTCACAAAAAAATAATATTTGAAGGTTACTGGTTTTGATCTTGTATCAATTTTTTCTCAGAAGTGAAACCTATAATAATAATAAACACCAATGTTTATTAGCTTTTAACTATGTGGGCATAAAGTCCTAAGTTAGGATTTAGGTTCATCAGGACCTTCAATACTTTAGTAAAGGGAACATGAGGTCCACAGACAACAATTAGCAGATACGCTAAAACAGAGAGAGGCTGGACACTGAGTCAGAATTTAGATTACAATTGTTACCAACAAACGTAAGAGAAATTGAGGTGGAAAAAAATCTTATGCTGGATGTTTTCCTTGCAGACATCCTATCACCACCAAGAACCCCTTGAGTGGGTTTATTTAGTTATTTGGTATTAATTATACTATTCAGGTGTCCAGGACATCATTGTTTTAAAAAATCAGAGTCCAGAAACAAGTTTCTAATGGTAGTTCAAATGAAAACTTAATTTATTGCTTATGAAATATTGACTTTGAAATTCATCCTAGTTAGGTGCTGGTGACTTTTCAGGGAGTTTGGTAAAACCCCTGTTTGTATCAAAATATAAAAAGAGTTATGACTACCTGATTGGATGAATTATTCCCATGATCTATAAGGATGGCAATCAAAAGTCAAGTATGTTACAAATGAAGTGTATATGCTATCATCCAATAGAGTATAAGGTCAATCTGAGAATGGCAACCTCTCTATTTCCCTTTTGAAATAACAAGTCAAGTGACTGCCTTGTAAAAGCCTTTTTTTATTCTCCTGAAGCAAGTGTCATTTGTAAGCTTACTGCCTCTTTGGGCTAACCTAGGCATCATTCTAGAAGCTTCTACCCTCCATACAGGGAGGCATCAGGCTGTGAGAAGCCACAGGAGTGGGGAAGTGCAGTCTGGAGTCCTGCGGAACTGCAAGGACCCAGCTTGTGGGTCCCCGGGCCTGCATGGAGGCCAGGGACTGCAGGCTCTAGCTCTTGGGTACTGCAGACGCTGCTGGATGCCGCAGAAGAGCTGAGAATGGGGCCATGTAAAATTCTGTGTTTGCCTGTTTCCATTAGCAAATAAAAATGCACCGTTTGAAGGGTATAAATGTCTTAGTTAGGCTTTCCTTTGTTGTAAAGAAACTCCATGATCTAGGTAGCCCTTACGAAGGACCACATTTAATTAGGCCTAGCTTATAGATTTAGAGGTTTAGTCCATTATCATCATGGCAGAAAGCACGGCAATGCCCAGGTAGTCATGGTGTTGGCATTTTGTCTAGGCTCTACAGTACCATTACCTGGCAACAGTCAGGTGTTCCTGACTCACTATAAAAGGGACTACTGGCCCCCTCCTCTCTCTCTTTCTTTCTCTTCTCCTGCTCTCTTCTCTTCCCTCTCTGTCCCTTCTCTCCTTCTCTCCCCATTCCCCTCCACCCTCTCCACATGCTCATGACCTGCCTCTGTCTCTCTCTCTCTCTCTCTCTCTCTCTCTCTCTCTCTCTCTCTTCCCGGCTCTCTTTTTCTGCCTTTCTCTGTATATACTCCCTCAACTCCCCTCCCCATGCCCTAAATAAACTCTATTCTATACTACACTGTTCTAAGGCTGGTACCTCAGAGGGAAGAGATACCTCAGCNTCTCTCTCTCTCTCTCTCTCTCTCTCTCTCTCTCTTCCCGGCTCTCTTTTTCTGCCTTTCTCTGTCTCTACTCCCTCAACTCCCCTCCCCATGCCCTAAATAAACTCTATTCTATACTACACTGTTCTAAGGCTGGTACCTCAGAGGGAAGAGATACCTCAGCATAGTCCCACAGATGCACCCCTTCCTCCACACCTTACCACACCTCCACCAAACATATCCCAGGCTTTTGCTTTTTTATAAAACACACCACCACCTGTTTTATAAACACCACAACACCTAGGTCTTGGTGGTTGTGGGTGTGGGGAGTCCCAGTCTCAGGGCACAGGAGAGGAATCTTACCTCTAAAATAGGTAGCAAGTGGGAACTTAGGCTATTGATTGGCAGGTGTACTTATCTGGCTAGAGTTTACTTGGTCCATGAGAGGTAGATCCGAGTGAATTTCCTGTAGTTAGTAGAAGAGATAATGTTGTTGGGCTAAAGTCATCAAATATTATTTTAGATGAAATTACTGATTAGGGTTCTTTTAGTCTTTAAAAATACTGTATGAACTAACCAGTAACCCTAGAGCTCCCTGGGACTTCACCACCAATCAAAGAAAACACACGGAGAGACTCATGGCTCTAACTGCATATGTAGCTGAGGATGGCCTAGTCGGTCATCAGTGGGAGGAAAGGCCCTTGGTCCTGTGAAGGTTCCATGCCCCAGTATAGGGGAATGCCTGGGCCAGGAAGCAGGAGTCGGTGGGCTGGGGAGCAGGGGGAGGGGGGAGAGGATAGGGAATTTTCCGAGGGGAAACTAGGAAAGGGGATAACATTTGAAATGTAAATAAAGAAAATATCTAATAAAAAATGAAAAAAATAAAGATGGAAAACAATTCTAAAAAATACTGTAAATAACAAGTCAATTAGTAGTGCTAAAACTGGAATTTTTAAAGGTGGTTAACTGAGAGATGTGAATGCAACTACTAATTATAAAAAAAAATTCTAAGTACCTAAAATGCTTTGAAATATCCGTGAACAGTTATAATGTATCTTCTGCAAGCATCTATGGGAATCTATATACACTACTAAAATGAAAAACAGGAAACAACAATATGAGGCTCCATAGAGTCTAAGCAATTTTTCAGTTGCATTAAAAATCTTCATAGCTTTCCTCCAGATCATGACTCATAGACAATTATTTGGTAAAATGATCAATATCATTATTCATAATAGAAATGTAACTTATTTAGCACACTCTCATGGAGTAGAATAGCATAAATAGTCATGGAATAGAAGAGAATCATATATTTCTGGCCCTCAAGAATTTCACAGTCTGATGACAAAAAAAAAAGTGACATGAAAAGAGAATAATAGTAAAATAAGACTACATGACAAATCAGTGTAGAAATAATTTTTGGAGGACCAAGGATGAGACCATTATAGTTTTCAGGAGTGCAGGAGGCCAGCTTTTCAGAAGTAAATCTTGAATTGAGTGTCAAAGCAAAGGCAGCACAAAGCTGAGGAACTAAACACTCTATACACCTCAAAGGATGCTTCCATGGGACAGAGGCATGGCCAGCAAATCTCCACTCAAAGCTGCAGTATTATTGCTGTTAACCTAGGATCTCAGTGTACAGTTTTACTCATTGGCACTCACCGTGTGCAATAATACACTTTAGATGACATCATTAGCACCCTAAATTAAAACTCATAAAAGTATTTTTTTTGGAATGATGAAAACCTGGAATAATGCAATCAAATATCAAAACTTAACCATAAGCACCTGAAGCACATGTTTATTAAGGTTTCAGAAAATTCAAAAAGCATGTATCAGAAGAATGAAGACAAGAAGGGAATGTGTGTGTTTTCAAAGGAGTTGAAACTTACTTTCTGATTTTTTTTCCTTGTTTCCAAAAATTAACTAGAATTCTAAGTCAGCCAATTTCACCTTTCCCCTTTTTTCAACGTTTTATATGTCACCATATGACATTTTTCTCTGCCTTCATGAATAGTATTTTTGACTATTCTAGAGTGTGTATACTATTTTTATAAATTCAAATGTTTTGATTATTCAAATTTTAATACATAATCCATATCTTATAATAAGCTAATTCAAATGATAGCTCACTTCTCTCTACTACCACTGATGGTACAGAGAGAACCAGAGTTAAGAGCAGAGCTTAGCCATTTGGAAAACCTCCACAGAAGGATATTTAAGAAGCCTCCACAAAAGGATATTCTAAAAACAATTTGCAAAAAACATCCATTTATCAGCAATAAGATTTTTATAAAAGAGCTGACCTGACTGCAGTGACATGAATCGAGGCCATCCACAGATATACAGCTGTTTTTTTTTTTTGTTGTTGTTGTTTTTAAGTTCTGAGAGCTAATATTTTATAACAGAAAAAAAAAAAGCATGAGAAAGTTTTCCTTTGCACATGCTCACTGAAGAACTGATTATTTTAAGCAAGAGAGGTCTTCAGCTTCCTATTTTGATTGGGACAGAAAACATTTCATGGAATCTATTATCAGAAGTGTAGTTGTCACTGTATACACATGCGCTTCCCTCCTCTGTAATGTGCTTCTGATTAGAAGGGAAAGGGTCACATTCTGCTGCGATCCAGATAGTTTTTCCTATAAGATAAACCTATCTTTCAATTAAAATATCAACATTCTTAGCTTCCAAGTGATTGTCTCCAATCTCTCTTAAATAACTACCCACCCATGACTAGATTGGTTCCCTGGGATCACAGATACTATGAGTGAGAAATATTTTTAGGGGACCTCTTAACTCACTAGACACTAAATCACTCACTTGATACTGAAAAAGCTGGTACATCTATGTCAGAGGAAGCCTGGGTTTTCAAACCAGGTATAACCATCATGCTTCTGAGGCCTTTGATTCATAATATTCCTTCCTTAGTACTGGGAATTTAAGTACTATGAAATTAAGATCCATAATTTTGTCACAAATGTTTGAAAAGATTAACTACTTTATAATACACAAGCACACACACACACACACACACACACACACACACACACACACACCCTTGGAAAAAAAAACAAAAGACCTTGAGCTTATTTTGTTTGATCTGGGACCTGAGTGAGAGTTGTACATATTTCTATGTACATTTAACATTTACCCATCTGAAATAGGACAGAATAGGATTATCTGTAAAAAAAAAAAAAAAAAAAGTGCCCCTGAGACATGTATCACTGTAATTATTGAATACGATGAATCCTATTCTACCTCACAAATGTTTCTCCTGACAGCTGCTGCTAGGGAACAGTGTTACACTTATTTAAGAGAAGTAAGGTAGAAACTGATTTCTACCAGTGAGCTCTTGGTTGTTCCATATATCCTTATGAAAGAATCCCAAATCCTTTAAGAATTAGAGGAATGACATGTAACATAATATGAATCCTAAATGTCCCTCAGTGGTTACCAAAAAGGGCGAAGCAGAAGTACACAAGCCCAGAGAAGAGACATATGTATGTTGGGGAGGAGGAGCAGCATGTCATATCCTGTCGAGTGACACCACCCCCATCTGTACCTTCCACATGGCTTAGAGCTTGAACATATGCAAACAATGCCATGGACTTTCAAGAAGACATCTATCCATGGTGGGACAGCAGCTTGCGAAGCAGTGTAGACTTACGCTGTGACAAAAATGATAGAAGTTCGGACTAATTGATAGAGGGAACTATCCTGCCAGTCAGAAATCTAACCAAAGTGCTCAGTACTCCTTCTTTGCTAGAACAAGTTCAGGACTTTCTTTGTTTAGCTTTGAAATGGGAACAGGGGTTCTTGTCATCTACTATCAGAGCAAAAACATCATCTGTGTTCTAGAAGACATTGTTTAGCTCCTTGCCATGTCTTGTGAAGGGGCTCATGATCTAGAAACTATGACCAAAAAGAAAAGAAAAACATACACAGGATTTTACATGAACCACCAGAGCAGAGGAAACGACAAGAGTTATAACTCGAAGGATGGAGCTTGTTTTCCGTATTCAGGAAACACTAACACTCGATGAGGAGAACAGAGTGACAGGAAATGGTCCAGGAGGGCAAGTCAGACTAAGAGAAGTTTAAAGGTCAGTAAGAACCCACAGTGGCAGGTAAGGAAGCAGGAAGGGAAGTCAGTCTTTAAACGGTGTATGGGCCACAGTACATGGTTTTAAATTCATGCTGTGTGTATTGGG
Organism: Mus pahari; assembly: GCF_900095145.1. Taxonomy (NCBI): domain Eukaryota; kingdom Metazoa; phylum Chordata; class Mammalia; order Rodentia; family Muridae; genus Mus; species Mus pahari. The sequence goes on from NC_034591.1 coordinate 12,756,492, forward strand.
AAGTATCATGGAGCAAGGCTGTGCAGGCAAAGGCAGGGAAGCTAGGAAGATTTGATCAGGAAGAATCTATGTCATTTTCAGATTTACTACCCAGACATGAGCACAGTAGAAACACAAATGGCAAGGTAGAAGCCACAGGATCTGCTATGCTAGGCACATTTTAACAGAGAGGAAGACTGACATTTCCCAGGGAAACAAACCCAGTGCATTGGAAGGACCACATAAGTCAGCTTGCTTGCCTGCTTTATTTTTATTTTATTTTATTTTTACCAGTTCATTGTTTTTTAATTATTATTGTGGTTTCATACATTTTTTTTAATTCTATTACTTTTGAGATTATAATACAATCACACTACATTCTCCTTCTCTTTCCTCACTGTAAATGCTCTCAGACACACCCTTGCTCTCTTTCAAATTCATGAGCTCTCTTTTCATTAACTGTTGTTGCATACCACTTTATTTTACATATGTAAAGACAAGCATAAAAAAGTTTGACATTAAAGTAAATATGCATGCATTTCTATGTCCTTGTTTCCCTAAAATAGTTACAATTTATCCTTATTACTCTTGGCTTCTGAGGGAAATAACTATAGCTGACGAAATCATCATGCTAATATATATTTATTTTTATTAGTGTTTAAATTAGTATGCAAAATAGTTTCACCAGCAGTTTTCTTTTTTTAATTTATTTATTATTATTTTCTTTACTTACATTTCAAATGCTATCCTGAAAGTTCCCTATACCCCACCCCCGCCCCTGCTCCCCTACCAACCCACTCCCACTACTTGGCCCTGGCCTTCCCCTGTGCTGGGTCATATAAAGTTTACAAGACCAAGGGGCCTCTCTTCCCAATAATGGCTGATTAGGCCATCTTCTGCTACATATGCAGCTAGAGACTCAGCAGTTTTCATGCATGTTTACTTTGATTGAGTCTGTCCCCAATGTCCCCCCTGCCCATCCCTTCTGCTGCTGATCTATTCTCCCCTAACTACTTTCATTATTCATGAAGAGGTTAATTTTTCATTATGACATATTGAGCTCTTGCAAACCGTTCAAAACTCAATACAATAACAACAAAATATAATAAATTCATAAACCATAAACCTAATTGAATGGGAAGCCTACCCTTACAGGAGATTTCATCTTATTTCTCAAGTGAAGACGAGGGGTTAAGGAAGTACGAAGTAGACAAAAGGTTATCCTGCTGTGTAATAGATACAATGGAGTGAAAGTGTCCCTGCCTGAATGGAATCTGTATTTCATCGACAGAAAACATTCAAAGGAATTCAAAAATCATCGTAAAGAAGTCTAAATTATAGGAAATTGTTGACTTACAAGTATTCTTTTAGTGATATGAACTGCATATCATTTGGAAATACATGCTAACCGTTTATACATTTCTATAAACACCGTTTTTTAAATGTATTGGCATATGACAATTTTGAACTGTCTCTTTTCATCTTTAATAGTTGTGAATATAGAGACAGACTAGATTACAGACCAGTTAAGCTGATAAATGGAGAAATTGGGATTTGATCTGACAGTACATTGCTAGAATCACATTTTAGCTACCGTATTATGCCAGTTTGTGAAAGGGATTATTTTGATATTTGTAACAAAAAAACACTAAAAGTGGTTATGACAGGAATTGGGGTAGGAAAACGAACTAAAGATCATACAGTTTCTTTTATGGGTTTTGTGCTGTCTTTTTCAAGTTTTTAATTTAGTTTTTTGCAATCTAATTTCAAACCTTTAAAATATCAATTTAATTTAAAAAGTACATAAAATTTATCAAAAGATACAATACCTAGAATTCAATAGTCATTAAATTATACTAGTAATATGGATTATTTTTCTAGTTATACTAACCAGAACACAGGGGAGGCATTCTCTCTTCATCATTGTTAATATAAGACCAGGAAGCTTAAACTACATTTCAATTTATATTTTTAAATGTAGAATTATTCTGCAAATATTAACAGTCTAATATTTTCAAACTTTAAATCCATCTATGTCAATGTCTACACTATTCATAAGAATGTCAAGGATGAAATTTTCAGTCCTAAACAATGAAACAAAAATTAAAGTGTCTAAACAATTCAAACTGTTATAAGACTTTATTTATTCTTTCTGTCTGGAGTTAAATTCCAAGAACACAACTGAAGAGAAAATAGCCCATTATGTAACATACATAACACTAGGCATCAATGGCTTTACTGTGTAAAAGACTTAGAGTCCCAAGAAGAGAGAATAAGATTGTGTACTAGGAAAGATAATTATCTATATTTAAACAAGTTTTAAATACTTAAGCCCCATGCCATCCTCTGAGTTTGTGTTATATTAAAGACTGATAAATACAATTAAAATAAGACTTTAAAACCTATAGCTTATAAGACATAAAATTAACTCTACCACTCTACATTAAAGCAAAAAAAAAAAAAAAAAAAAAACCAAATGTGATGTTTGATATATAAACAAGAATAAACAAATGAGAAAACATCTGCATGGCCACAATTTAATACTGAGCTGTCCAGTAATTTGTTCATGTTTATCAGAACTAGAACTAGGAATTCCCAGTATGTGGGGGATGGAGTAGAAGCATGCAAAAAAAAAAAAAAAAAAAAAAAAAAATTAACCATCCAAAAAAGAAGCTAGGGAAAATCAGGGTCAGGAGTTCACTTGTTCATTTTTTTTTTTAATCATTCCCATCAATTCTAGGAGAAAATAGGACAGATGGAAAATACATATTAAAAATATATTTGAGGTATTTCATGAAACAAAAATCTGGTTGACAGTCTGACCGTCCCTCAACAATCAGCCACAACCAGATATTATAGTAATTTGGGATCCATTTTCAGGTTTCCATACTTCTGTCTTCCAAAGGTAGAGCTGTGTGTGGCAGAGAGTGCATGAGATATTCACATATCAGTATCTGGGGCACACAAAGACTTGGAAAGTACAGATATGCTTGTGCTTTAAGCACTTGATTTTGCCCTATAAATCTTTTTGCCTGGCTATAAATTATAGCCAGATGTTTGTGTCCTTAACTGCAGCCTTTGTGACAACCAGAATTATAGTAAGAAAACTATTTTAAAATCTGACCTGTGAGAGACATTTAAGTAAACCACTGAATTCAAAGGAGTTTATGGGAACCTGCAATCTATAGCACAGATGACATCTTGGAATATAACTAGCATGGGAAACAGTGGCAAATTTGTAGGTTTGAGACCTAAGCCTTGAAGTCTAACACTCAATAGAGACTGAACATGTCAGAACCGAGTTATACTGTAGGATGCCGAGGGATTACCTCCCCAGACACTGCCCCCCCCCAACACACACACACACAAATGTCAACAGTGGCTCACAGAAAAGTCACTCAAAGGGATCTTATGAGTTCAATGGGCCATGCCCTGTAAGGAACAGAACAAGTTACTAGACCTTGAATCTGCTACCTATAAAGGATCAGTGCTCAATTTGGATTTTGTAAGCAGTTTATTTTTGCGAAGAACATTGGAACTCTATCAAATGAGTAGAAGCTTGCAAGCTTTGAATACAGTATATATTAAGGGAGAATTCTGAAGAATCTCAATACTGAGACCCAAAAATCATGCTGAGGATAGCAGACTAGAAATTTGTGGAGAAATCAAGTCTATGACTCTAAACTAATGTAATAGTGGAGAGAAAAATAATCTTTATTTCATACTTTATGTAATGAGACATTTGTGGTCTATATATTATTGTTCTGTGTTTATATAGTTGCAGGTAGTGCAATAACAATAAGAATCAGATCCCTTTTAGTATAAACATAGCAAGTAATAACAATAACAATAACAATAAGTAATGTAGTCCAAATATATCTATATATCCATAGAACCTATTGTATTGGCATGTGAAGCCATCTTTAAAGTAACACAAAACAAGAAATGTTACAAGTGAACTAATATATTTGTTTTTATTATTATAATGTACAATAATTTCATGCAGAGTTGTGAAATTTAAAAAAATGTTGAAAGTGGGAAAAACAGGAAAATATGGTCTTTTTTATTTTCTAGAAAGGTTTATAAATGTATACATTCTAGTTAATAACATAGACTGTGGGGGGCTGGTGAGATGGCTCAGTGGGTAAGAGCACCCGACTGCTCTTCCAAAGGCCCGGAGTTCAAATCCCAGCAACCACATGGTGGCTCANAACCATCCGTAACAAGATCTGANGCCCTCTTCTGGAGTGNCTGAAGACAGCTACAGTGTACTTACATATAGTAAATAAATAAATAAATAAATAAATAAATAAATAAATAAATAAATAAATAGAACATAGACTGTGGCTGCTGTGCTGTCTTAAGCCTTTAGTCAACAGCATTTGAGGGGCAGAAGCAAGCAGATTTCTATGTGTTTGAGGACAACCTGGGCCACATAGTGATGACCTGTTCCCCTCCACACACACCAAAAAAAGTACAGACTGCACACCATTTCAAGTTTTGCACTTACACCATATTACTTTACATTACCTGCATTTTCCTGAAGACACAATGTATAAAATTTTGTAAAGTTTATGAAACCATTTTATGGCTACCCACAAAGTTAGATAGTGCCTGCCTGCCACATTCAGGTTGCCACTGTTATCTCCACTCTCGCGAGGCATGTGTGTACAAACATGTTATAACACATCTTTATCTACATCACAGCAATGAAGGTATAATTACACCTATCAAAATCTCCAAAACCTCATCTTTTATATACGTAATTTTTCCTGTTTTCTCTCCAAAAGGATATTAAGAATTTTTCAACAAGGCATGGTAGACTGGGGCTAGTTACTGGGTACCTTTTAAAGTCTCTGCAGCTTCTTTCTTGTGTGGAACTTGCCCACAATTATTTTGCCTCCGACAATCTCCATACCCTCTTTCACAGACAAAGACTGAAGGACACACTGGAACTGACACATTCACCATTTAGTTTGAACCTACTTTCTGCGATACAGAAACTAAATCCTTTTCTTGGAACCACACTACCTAAATAAAATCTTGAATGTTACTACTCCACCAAGCATCCCATGCCAGACTGAAAGAAACATACTCTAGTAATCAATGTCATTCCAATAATATAAATCTTTAGTCAGGTTTCCCCCAATACCTCTCAAATAGACTCAATCTACAATTCTTGACATTGAGGCTACACATTTTTAAAGAATGCATTCTCCTTTCTTCAAATATCTGAATTCCACAAACTGTTACATAATCATTTATTGTACAACTCATATTTCTTAATTATTTAGGAAAGTAAGATGGAAATGATGAAAGCTGCTTAAAGATAAGTGAGATTCCTAACAGTATTTTCTTAGACACTGGAAATGTAACGCAGTCACTTAAAAACCAAGAAAGAAGATCCTCAGAAAATTCAGCACTATTTCTAAAGATGATTATTTCTCATTATGGGTTTTTCAGTTAGTATGCTGGCCCATTATTAGCATTATTTATATGATGACCCTACTCTGACAATTAAAATTATCTTTGAACTTTTTAAATGACAATGTTGGCTGACGCTGTTTCTAGTATGAGACAGGGAACCCAAAGCTTCATCTGCGGTGAGAAACAAACTCTCTGCAAATGGGTTACAGCTTTGTGACTCTAACTGTTTTATCCCATGATGACTATTAAAAGACACCCACCAGGTTCAGTAATAGTCAGCATTAAAGAGTGTTATAGTTTATCAAAACAAACAGCAGATGTTTATGTCACTGTTGTGTAAGAACTCTAAATTTTGAGACATGTACATGTAGCCTTTTTTATATAGGAGTTAACTTCTCTGGGAGTCTGTTCAGTGAGCAGTAGAAGTTCCCGTGTTCCTCATCTATTAAACTAAGGCTGCTGTGTAGTGTATGTAGGCAATATCATTTTCATCCCATAATTAAACTACATTAATCCTTGGATTTCCTCTGTAACACTGGAAGTCACAAAATTAGTACCAACTTTGATATGTCAAATTCTATTAAGAAATTGGAGGGAAAATGAGATGTATTGGGTATTTTATATGCATTAATGTATTTATTATTTTATTTCAAAATTTTAGACTTAAGTACATTTACATTTGGATAGACTGAAGAATATTGGTTTACTATATATCTAGTTTTAGTAAATAGCATAATTGAGATTAAACAATAAATGACAATGTATAAAGACTCCCCTCTCAGCTATATAAGACATTTATCAGAAGAAAAAACAAGCAATAATAACCTAGTTATAAAAATAAGTTTTTGGCCTTTCCCCGCCCTAGGAGAGGTGTTCACTGGGGAGTCCCCAGACCTGATCCAGCATCCAGCGCCTTTCCCCGTCCGCCCAAGGAGAGGTGGAGAGGTGTTCGCTGGGGAGTCCCCAGGCCTGATCCNGCATCCAGCGCCTTTCCNCGCCCGAGGAGGGGTGTCTGCCCAGCAGTCTCCAGGTCTGAACCGGAAGGTGAGCCATCTTGGTTCCAGTGCACTGCCGGGGAGAGGGCAGACTGGAGAAGAGTCACAGCTTCTGGGAAGGAACCCGTGTCTGGTTCCGGTCATCTGGCGCCTTTCCCCTACCCAAGGAGGGGTGTTCGACCAAGACCAGTCCCCAGGTCTGACTAGGCATCCGACGCCTTTCCCCCCCGCCCGCCCGAGGAGAGGTGGGGAGGTGTTCTCTGGGGAGTCCCCAGGCCTGATCCAGCATCCAGCCCCACCTTTCCCCCCCGCCCGAGGAGGGGTGTTCACCTAGGACCAGTCCCCAGGTCTGACTCGGCATCCAGTGCCTTTCCCCTCCCGAGGAGAGGTGTTCGCTGGGGAGTCCCCAGACCTGATCCAGCATCCACCTTTCCCCACCCGAGGAGGGGTGTTCACCCGGGACCAGAAAAGGTGAGAGAGTCATATTGTGTCCAGAGTCCCTCAGTGGCTAGACTGTGCAGGTGAGTGAATAATCTGCAGAGGCAACACATCTACTGGCACAGACCCCGTTTTGGGCCTTCAT
>NC_034591.1:12763486-12809936 GCF_900095145.1 Mus pahari
GGTCCCCAATGGAGGAGCTAGAGAAAGCACCCAAGGACCTGAAGGGGGCTGCAACCCTGTAGGTGGAACAACAATATGAACTAACCAGTACCCCCTGAGATTGTGTCTCTAGCTGCATATATAGCATAAGATGGCCTAATTAGCCATCATTGGGAAGAGAGGCCCCTTGGTCTTGCAAACTTTATATGACCCAGCACAAGGCAAGGCCTGGGCCAGGTAGTGGGAGTGGGTGGGTGGGGGAGCAGAGGTGGGGGGCGGAGTATGGGAAACTTTCGGGATAGCATTTGAAATGTAAATAAAGAAAATAATAAAAAAATTTTAAAAAAATAAGTTTTTAAGATAATAAAACATTAGAACTATAGAAAAGAGATAAAAATTTACACATCTTAGGAATGAAATTGAATAAAGGTCATCAAATATTTTAAAGTGCCAGATGTATCAAACTCAGCATATTTGTGTCAAGTGGAATGTGTTCATCAAACAGCATGAATCTTCACATGATCACGGGGTAAACAAGTATTTGCTTCCTCACCCACATGGAAAGAATCCAGGACCCTCCAGTGTTCCTAACCATGGGTGTGTCTCTCGCTTAAGTCAAGGCTTCCTGTTTTAGGGGCAGCTGTGGCCTTTGCTTTCCATCTGTCAGGTAGGAAGTGAAAATTGTCCCTCAGGGACAGTTCTTGGACCATACACTTAACACTTCACCTATTTCCCACTGGCTATAATTTTGTTGCACATCTTTCTCTATCTACTGAAGAAACAAGTACACACATTCCTTTTGTGTTTCCCCTAGATAATCAGCTACTCCTTTAATACTGAAAGATAATTGCCTTTGGAAAAATCTGGGTTGAAGGTCAGCCAGAGTTCCTTATGTCTCCAAGACTTTTAACATGAAAATTTGTCAACGGCCTTTTCAGCATCAAATGAGATAATCATGTGATTATTTTCTTTCAGTTTGTTTATTTAGTAGATTATATTGATGGGTTTTAATATATTGCATCATACCTAAAAACCAGGGATGAAGCCTACTTGATTATAGTGAATGATGTTTGTATTCTTGAATTCAGTGTGCAAGAGATTTTTTTATTAAGTATTTTTGCATTGGTATTCATGAGCAAGACTGGTCTAAAGTTTTCTTTTTTGTCAGGTTCTTAAGTGGTTTAGGTATCATGGTATTATGGTAACTGTGGCCTCATAGAAAAAAATAGATAGGGTTCCTTCTGTTTCTATCTTGTGAAATAGTTTGAGGAGATTCGGTATTAGGTTTTCTTTGATAGTCTTGTAGAATTCTTCACTAAAACTATTTGACCCTGGACTTTTTTTGGTTGGGAGGACTTTAATGACTGCTTCTATTTCATTATGGGTCATGAAACTGTTCTACTTTACCTGATCTTGATTTAACTTTGGTACATGGTATCTGGCTAGAAAATCATCCATTTTTTCTATAGGGAGAAGCTGTCTGGTTTCATAAGAAAATACCTAAATGCTTAATTGTATGTGCATGTGTGTATGTATGTGTGTGTGTTTGTGTCCGTGTACATGCACACATTTCTTACTTTGTTCTGTTTTGACATTCTTTTTTGAACTACAGTGACTTCTTACTCCTAGCTAGAGATGATCATTAGATTAGGATGAAGATAGGGAAGGGAAGCAGAAGGTGAGAAGCCTAAAACGGAACTTGAAAAGAGGAATGGCATCCAGTGAACATGGGGTTAGTTGTGTAGAACACAATTCCAGCACATGCTCTTCTTGCAAACAGGGCTCGCTCGTAGGACTGAGTACATATGACAAGATGCAGGCCTCCCTCATATGTGCGTTGTGTGTACATAGAAACAGTGAGAAAAAAACACACAGGAGACACCAGAATGGTAAATTACTGACTTGGGCATACTTTATGAGACTAAACAAGTTCTTTAAACTCAGTAGCTTTAATTACTTCAGTGTTTAAGACTTATTTGCCTTACAAGACAATTTTATGAAGTGACATTAATAGAACATATTAACTTCATATTAAACATATCATTTAATATTATATTATATTGAATCCATACATAGATTAGTATGTGGTCACCACTTACATTTTCAAAGGTTTTACATTCGTCAACACTTTATTTCAAATACTTCACAGACAAGAGAGAGTTAAATGTGAAATATTTCTGTTGAAGATTATAATGGGTATGCTTACTTGAATAAAATTCAGTAACCATGAAAAATATTATATGCGATGTCATTCACATGTGTTACATATGAGTGAAAAATGTGTCTTAAATAATGTAGTGTTCAGTGCAGCCTCATATTTCATAAGTGCCATATTTTCCTTCTGAATTCCATTTCAGGTAAAATATCAATTATGAGCTCTATGTCATGAGCTATTTTATTCCTAAATTGACTTGTGCATTCTACAAACAGTTCGATGCAGGGCTCAGCCTTTGGGTTGATATTAGATGCAGTTACCTTCTGCCTGATAGAAACCCCTGGCAGGAAGATGGCCTTGTTGGGCGTCAGTGGGAGGAGATTCCCTGGTCCTGTGAAGGTTGGATGCCCCAGTGTAAGGGAATGCCAGGCAGGGAGGCGGGAGTGGGTGGGTGAGTAGGAGGAGCACTTTCACAGAAGCAGAGAGAGGTGGAGATGGAATGGGATAGAGGGTTTGGGGGTGAGGGGGACCTGGAAAGTGGATAACATTGGAAATGAAAATAAAGAAAATATCCAATTTAAAAAATCCCTGGCAAATAGGTTTTGGAAATCAACCTGATTATTTACAGTAAAAGGAGCTATCTGGAGCCTGGTTATCATGGGGAAATGGAGGAGGATGTCACTCCCAGTGCACAATGGGCCAAAAGTGTTTATTTCCTCTCGTGCTGATTAAATTTTAAAGGGAAAGGTTAAAGTGTGCAATACCCCACAAACAGAACATTGGACCCATATGTTCCTGCATGTTCTGTAAATTTGACAATACTGTGTGAAAGGACCATTTCCAGGACCTCCACATCAGGAACTGAAGTACACTCTAAAATTAGATGGCAATGGGGAAAGTCTCTGAGGGAGGTTCAAAAATGTTCTTTTGTTTGTTTGGTTTTTTTTTTTTTTTTTCTTTTGTGTCATTAAGTAAATGTTGTAAATCATTAGGTCAAAGGTTCTGGAATGCTTCCAGCAGCCAACTCCCACACAGAACAGGAATTCCAAAAGGAGGGAACTGAAAGGAATGCTTGGCAAAGAAGAGCAGGGACAACAGTAAGCTAGTATTCATTAAAGACAAGAGCCAGAAGAAACTCTGATAGAGGTGACAGTAAGCTCGAATACATTAACAAGACAAGAGCCAGAAGAAACTGACAGAGGTGACAGTAAGCTAGTATACATTAACAAAACAAGAGCCAGAAGAAACTCTGACAGAGGTGAAATCAAGCTCTCTGCTAAGGACAAGGGCTAGACGCTGACAAAAGTGACAGTTGAGGATTTACTGAACATATCTATGAGAAGCTTTGTTTTGAGGGTGAAATCATGAAAGTGGGAGGAGAAAAACGAGAAGGAGGAGAAGGAGGAGGAGGAAGAGGAGGAGAAAAAAGGGGATTAAGGAAGGGAAATGAGCAGGAACACGGGAGACAGAGAAGACAGAGAGCCTCATTTAGTCCCTGCCCACACACAGAATCCTTAGCTACCTCACTAATCCAAGCAAACCTGACTCCAATGCAAGGAAGCTGCTTGTAAGATCTCCTTACTGAATAAAGTTCACCCTCTGCAGTTCCTCCACATGGAACAGTCACTCATGCTTCAGCTTGCACGACAACTGAGCGGGCACATGCTGGTCATTTATGGGTGTGAGAAGAATTTATCAATCATATCCTGCCAATAGATAGTTTGTCAATGTAGATATTCCTAAATAATGAGAGAAGAGGTAATAAATCCACTTGGACTTGAGCTTGGTACAAGGAGATTAAAATGGACCAATTTGCATTCTTCTACATGCAGACTGGCAGTTGAACTAGCACCATTTGTCGAAAATGCTTTCTTTTTTCTACAGGATGGATTTGGCTTCTTTCTCAAAAATCAAGTTTCCATAGGTGTGTGGGTTTATTTCTGGGTCATCAATTCTTTTCCATTTTGTCTCTGTACCTATAACATGTGGCTTAATAGCTATTGCTCTATTTTAGACCTTGAGTTCAGGGATGGTGATTCCTCTAGAAGTTCTTTAATTGTTGAGAATTGTTATCACTATCCTGAGTTTTTTGGTATTCTAGATGAAGTTGAAAATTGCTCTATCTCTGTGAAGAATTGAGTTAAATTTTGATAGGGATTGCATTGAATCTGTAGATTGTTTTTGGTAAAATGGCAATTTTTACTGTTAATCCTGCTGATCCATGAGTGTGGGAGATCTTTCCATCTTCTGTGGTCTTCTATGGTTTCTTTCTTCAGAGACTTGAAGTTCTTGTCATACAGATCTTTTACTTGATTGGTTAGAGATCCACCAAGATACTTCATACTATTTGTGACTATTGTGAAGAATGTCATTTCCCTAATTTCTTTCTCAACCTGTTTATCATTTGTGTAGAGGAAGGCTACTGAGTTCTTTGAGTTAATTTTATATCTTGCCACTTTGCTGGAGTTGTTTATCAGTTCTCTGGTAGAATTTTTATTGTCTCTCATGTATACTTTCATGTCATCCACAAATAGTAACATCATGACTGCTTCCTTTCCAATCTGTATCCCTTCTTTTGTTTTCTAATTGCTCTAGCTAGAACTTCAAGTACTATATTAAATAAACAGCGAGAGAATGCACAGCCTTGACTTATCCCTTAGTTTAGTGAAATTGCTTTAAGTTTCTCTTCATTTAATTTGATGTTGGCTATTGGTTTGCTGTATAATGCTTTTATTATGTTTAGGTATGTGCCTTGAATTCCTGATCTTTCCAAGACGATTAACATGAAGGGGTGTTGTATTTTGTTGAAGGCTTTTTCAGCATGTAATGAGATAACCATGTGGTTTTTTCCTTTGAGTTTGTTTATATAGTGGATGACATTGATGGATTTCCATATATTGAACTATCCCTGTGTTACTAGGATGAAGCCTACTTAGCCATAGGGAATGATCATTTTGATGTGTTTTCAGATTCAGTTTGTGAGAGTTTTATTGAGTATTTTTGCATCTATATTCATAAGGCAAATTGGTCTGAAGTTCTCCTTTGTTGGGTCTTTGTTTTTAGGTATTGGTGTAGTTAGAACAAATGATGTGTTCCTTCTATTTCTATTTTGTGGAATAGTTTGAGAAGTACTAGTGTTAGGTCGTCTTTGATGGTCTGATGGAATTTTGCACTAAAACCATCTGACCCTGGGTTATTTTTGTTGTTTTTGTTAGGGGTTATGGGACTGTTCAGATGGTTTATCTGATCCTGATTTAACTTTGGCATGTGGTATCTGTCTAGAGAATCATCCATTTCATCCAGTTTTCCAGTTTTGTGAATATAGGCTTTTGTAGTAGGATTTGATGAATTTTTGGATTTCCTGAATAGTAGTAATCATTGGTAGTAATCATTGACCAATTATGAGTTTGCAAATGCTTTCTTTGGTTCTGAAGCATCTCTCCTCAGATTATAGGTTGCTTCAATATACACAAGCTTCTTAGGTTGTTGTAATCCCACCAGTCTTTTTTAATGCATTGCTTGCTGTAATTTTGTGGTCTTCTACAAATAGTCAGTACTTATACTAATGTTCCTCAATTTTTCTGCTATATTTTTTCTAGTGATTTCACAGTCTTGGGTCTTACATTAAGATCTTTGATTCCCTTTTAGTTGAGTTTTTTGAAGAGCTAAACTTGGTAACAGTTAAGTTTCAATCTGCAACATAGCAAAGATTTGTTTTCTCTGCGTCATGTATTAAAGAGGCTCTTCATACTCGAATATATGCTTTGACACCTTTGTTGAGAGTAAATTGTCTGCAGGTTTTGACCTTAAATCTCAGCTCTCCTTTTTTTTTTTCATTGCTCTATGAGTCTGTTATTAGCACTGAAACATGCTTTTCAATTACAATAGTTCTGCAGTTTGTCTCGAAATCAGGTATAATGCTGCATCCAGATTGATTCTTCCTTGTCTTAGCTAAATATCTTTTATGTCCAGTTTACAATTGTTTCCTTTTTCCTGTTTTTGAAGAATTTTATTAAAGTTTCAGTGGAAATTGAATTAAATCTGAAAGTAATTTTGGAGAGTCTGAACTTTTAAACAATATTAATTACATTAATTTAGAAGTGTGAAAACGTATTCATGGTATGTGTGTGGGTGTGTCTTGTTACTGTTGTTGTTGTTGTTTGGGAGCTACAATGGATGAAATTGTTTCTTTTCTTACCTCTCATTAAGAACGGTGCTCATGTATAAAAGTGTTACTATGTTTCGCATGTTGATTTATGTCTCGATATTTACAGAATTTAATTATTTCTGACAATCAAATTTTCAGGGTTTTATATGTAGAATCTCATCATCTACAAATGAATAATTTTCCCTTCCAATTTCTTCGTGTTTGTTCTTTTCCCTTGACTAATCACTTGATGTGAGCCAACAAACCCCAAAACCAGTGTTTTTTTTCTACTATACACTCACAATGCAGTTGACTTCTGACACTAGATACTTGCCCCTTTGGGAGAATTATTAATAGACTTGATGGGAAAAGGACTGTCTTTCAGATAGTTCTTGGTTTCTCTATGCAGCATTTATTTTTTGAATGTTGTTGGCCAGAATTTCCCTTGAATGAGAGAGATAAGCTTTTCTGATGCACAGCTAGGATCATAGGGCATAGGATAAAAGTATTTCAGGAGTTATTAGTTGCTCCTTTTGTGCACAGAAATGAGTGTTTCATCAAAAGAATACACAATTCAAATTTTTACTTCCATTTCTAGAGCTAGGCTTAGTCATAAATTAGTAATCCAATCTGTAGGGGGAAGAGATAACTAAAATCTGGTTTCCTGATTGGTTCTTTATTGGACCAATAAAGATAGCAGAAGGTAATTGCTGAACAGACATATAGAAGAGGGTTTTCTGGGTCCCAGGATGAAGAGGAGGTGAACAAATAGAGAGATGAAGGGCTTTGGGGGCCAGGCTTTGGAGGACAGGCATGGAGACCATGTGGGCCTGGGGCTATTAGAACCAGTGGCAACCTGTGCCACTGGATGAATTCTAATATAGAATATCTGATGAGTTTAGGACAATAGATTCTAAGCCCAGTGGTTGTGTTATCTGGTTGATTTAAAAATATTAAGATTTTCTGGTGTTTTCCATCCACAATGATTCAGGTAGGCAAGGGAGAAGGCACAGCTGAGGGGTGATCCTTTGCAGTCACAATTGGCAGAGCCAGCCACCAGAGCTGTTGGTCAATGGAACACATATCTCCAGCGGTAGACAGAAGGAGGAATGGGTGGCTCTCAGGAAAACACCAACTAGCAACATGGCGGCAGCTGTTCTGGGAGCATAGCTGGGAACTTGGACCACACAGGCATTTTAAAATTACAAGCAACAGATGATGCCCAACACGGTAGGAAAAAAATCTACTACTAATTTAGGATTTTCAGCTTAATCAGACGCAGTGAGATAGGTATGGAAGGAGGGGAGAAGCAGAATCACATAGCTCCAGGAAAAGGGAATCTTGTTTTTGTTTTCATTTTTTTTACTGGTCATTTTACTAACATTTCAAATGTCATCCCCCTTCCCAGTTTTCCCTCCACAAATCCCCTATCTCCTTCCCCCTCCCCCTGACTCTATGAGGGTGCTCCCCTACCCACCCACCCATGCCTGACTCAGCTCCCTAACATTCCCTTACCCTGGTCATCTTGCCTTCACAGGACCAAGGGCCTCCCCTCCCAGTGATGCCCAATAAGGCAATTCTCTGCTATGTATCCAGCTGGAGCCATGGGTCCCCCCACGTGTACTCTTGGGTTGGTGGTTTAGTCCCTGGGAGCTTTAGGGGGAGGGTCTGGTTGGTTGATGTTATTGTTCTTCCTATTGGGTTGCAAATCCCTTCAGCTCTTATAGTCCTTGACAACTTCTCCACTGGGGTCCCCCGTGCTCAGTCCGATGTTTGGCTGTGTGTATCCACATCTGTACAGGTCAGGCTCTGGTAGAGCCTCTCAGGAGACAGCTATATCAGGCTCTTCGGTAGTGCTTCTTGACATCAGCAATAGTGTCTGGGTTTGCTGTCTGCAGATGAGATGGATCCCTAGGTGGGGCAGTCTCTGGATGGCCTTTCATTCAGTATTTGTTCCACTCTTTGCCCCTGCATTTCCTTTTGACAGTAGGAATTTGGGGTTATTATTTTTTAGGTGGGTGGGTAGCCCCATCCCTCAACCAGGGGTTGTGCCTATCCACTGGATATTGTCTCTACAGGTCCTCTCTCCCCTTTGTTGGGTATTTCAGCTAAAGTCCGCCCTGTTGGGTCCTGGAAACCTCTTGGGTCCCTAGTCTGGGACTTTCTATTGACTAACACACACCCCTCCTACACACCTCCTTTCAAATTCCTGACCCTCTGTACTTCTCAGCTCTCAGGCTCTGAGTTCTCCTGCTGTGAAAAGAGACAGGATAGTAGGTTTAAGGCAGAGAGCAAAAGTAAAATCAGCCTGCTTCCTACAGGCAGGCAAATCATATGATAAAATGCTAAGTTTGGTTTAATTGTTTTTAAAGGTAAAAGAGAATATAGACTTTGCTTGAGACACGTGAGGAATTCTTTCTGTGGTTCAGAACTAACACAAAGAGTTTGGACCCAGAGGTGCTGGGACCCCTGCTGTGCAGAATAAGATGAGCTAGGAGTAAGTAGAGAGAAAGGGCTGCTGCCTGCAACAAAAGACTTTAAAAAGATAGGTTTCAGGGAAGTCTTGATGTCTTGCATGATAACTCATATTTTTCGAATTTGGGCCCACAGGAATTTTGGGTTAAATATCCTGGCATGATAGATTAGATAAAGCCTATGAATAGGTTCACATAGCATTTGTTTAGTTTACTTCATTTGTTTTGAATTGTTTTAATTATGGAAATTTATGTGATTTTGAGTTTTCTGGTTATTGTATTATTCCTCTGGGAGAGAGAGGTAAAGCTAAAGGTTTTTCTCTCGTTACTGGCTAACACACATGTTAATTTGGGTGAAAAGCTTTATGTTTGTGATGTTATAAAAGGTAATTAGGCTCTGGACCCCTTCCAGAGCTGTATGGATCGGATATGACTGAGGGAGGTGCCCTGAAGAACTAGAAATTTTCAAGAAAATCAAACAGGAAAGGTAAAAAATTGTTTGTGCTGTTGTGCCAGGGAAATATTAATGATCCCTCAAAACACAGACAGGGGCCGATCTGATGCAACTCAGAGCAGGGTCTTTATTCTAGTCAAGTTAGCTCAGCCCTCCCAGCCCAGCCCAGTGCACTGCCTGCCATCATGCAGGAAGGTTTTGGTGGTGGGGGGGGGGAGCCCCGCATGTCTGTGGGGCAAGGCTTTATAGAAAGCAGCGAGCAGGGAGGGCCTGAGCAAGCATCTAACTGGGAAGCTCCTGTGGCCTTTAACGTGATTGGCTGGCGCTCGGGTGTCATATCACAAACTTAACTTCTGCTCCCTTCTGTGTGGATGGTCTGGTCGTTAGGCAGAAGGTGGGCTTGTAACCTGGGGGTGCAGATTTTTGGGGGGACTAACCTGGAGACACTAACTAGTCTTGTTGAGGGTGTAACCTGGAAACACTGGTCTTGTTAGGGATTAGCCTTGAGATTGAAGGTAGGCTCCGGTCTTGTTGGGGGGTAACTTAGAAACTAGTTCTAGGTACCAGCCTGTTAGTTTACCTGAGTTCAAACTTAGGTCAGGTTCTCTAAAATGAAGTCTGAGCTTAAAGAGTTTGGCATCTCAGTGTCATCTTTCACATGAAGACTTATCATTGGTTTCTATTAAAATTGGCTCATAAAAAATACTGTCTTTCACATGCTCAAACAAGGAGCAGAATTTCATTCTTAGCTCGTCTGTACACCCTACACAGACGAACACAATCCATACAGCTATCTTGACAGTACTTGGATTCCGTTTTGAGACTTGTATATTGCAGAGTGGACAACTTTGGTGAGATCTCGCCTCAGACATGCTGGACTGACCTGTTTGGACTGCTAGTGGAATGGATTCCGGGTCATCTGGCCTCATTCAGCCTTTCAGAAGGATCCAGTCAGAACTTAGGCATCAGAAACGAAATAGCAATTGTTGGCTTGGCTTTCTTAAGGCCTAGCCAAACCTCCTATTTTTCTTACTTTTTCTTCCCCATTAAAGAAATTTCATCCACCCTATTCAGCAGGAATAGGTTGTGGAGAATCGTCATCCCGATCCCTTGCTTTTGGATGTCTGCTTATAGTTATTTTATAAATTATAATTAGGTTGTCACTTTAAGGGGATCATTTGGAAATGGTTTTAATTTTAAACAGGGGAAAAATATATGGGATAAATTACTAAATGCATTAGATTAAGCATTGTGTAGCCGTAATCTTAATTAATAGAAATCTTTAATTTTTTAAAGAATTATTTATTTATTTTATATACGTATGAATACACTGCAGCTGTCTTCAGAATAGTACGTCAGATTTCATTGCAGATGGTTGTGAGCCACCATGTGTTTGCTGGGAATTGAAATCAGAGGTACGCCGGGCATGGTGGCCCACGCTTTAATCCCAGCACTCAGGAGGCAGAGGCAGGCGGATTTCTGAGCTCGAGACCAGCCTGGTCTACAGAGTGAGTTCCAGGACAGCCAGGGCTACACAGAGAAACCCTGTCTCAAAAAACCTAAAAAAAAAAAAAAAAAAAAAATCAAAGGTATGGCTCTTCCAGTGCTCTTAACCGCTGCGCCATCACTCCAGCCCTGGTAGAAATCTGTAATTGATGCAAAGTTGTAGTTATATCTTCTTACGTTAGTACAGAAGTAGTTTAATACAGAATTAAGGGGTTTTTTTGCATTTTTATTTTTTTATTATTATTTTCTTTATTTACATTTCAAATGCTTTCCCGAAAGTTCCCTATACCCCCCCCCCGCCCCTGCTCCCCTACCCACCCACTCCCACTTCTTGGTCCTGGCCTTCCCCTGTGCTGGGTCATATAAAGTTTGCAAGACCAAGGGGCCTCTCATCCCAATGATTGTGGATTAGGCCATCTTCTGCCTCATATGCAGCTAGAGACAGGAGCTCATATGTCCCTCAATAGAATTAAAGTTTTCATTGGTAAAAATTTGTATATTGATACAAAATTTGAGATTAGTGTTGTTACTCTTAGACAGGTATTGTGCCTATGCAACTCTTTTAAGAATAAGAATTTAGAGCCAGATACCACACTCTTGGTTCTGAGTTAATAATAAAAGGGTGTGTTTGCGATATTTCAATAAGAAATAGCTGAGAGTAGTTAAAGGGCAACAGTTGAGATATACTTTGCATAGATAGATAATCTTCAAAAGCCTCAGAAGTGCACGGAATGTGAAAGTCACGACATCTCATTATTAAAAGTCATTGTTAGAGACGTGTCTGCTCCTGACAGTACCTGCTTCACAGTTTGAAGAGGATGTGAAGCATCATTACCTCCAGGAGGGCAGCCATTAGGAAGCATTGCCCTAATTCTCTGCAGACAAAAAATAGTGTCCATTAAAGGACACAAGATGCAGGATAGTTGACAGCTTAGCTCTGCCAATACAGAATAAGCTAGTCCTTCATAATAATTTCCTACTTGACTTAATGTCTGTCAGATTATCTTGACTACAAGGCTGAAGACAATTGTGACAACATTTTGAGGAATAAGGGACTGTGAAGGTAGGCAGCTGTCTCTGCAATTTTTTAGTTTTGGAAACTATGTTTAGTGCTTCTTATATTTTTCAGGTAACATTTAAGTTGTTCCCAGCTTTCTGGCAGGGTTGAAGACTGGTCGTAGTCTCTTAGCCAACCCAAGCTATTTAAAATTGAGAGATATGATATAGATTTGAGAGAATGGTTTGCAGATGGTATAAAAGCTAAAGCCGGGACATAACTTGGGTGTAGAATTGTAAGTCTTTTAAGGTAGGATAGATGGTAGAGTACTCTCTTAGTCGGGGTTTCTATTCCTGCACAAAACATCATGACCAAGAATCAAGTTGGGGAAGAAAGGGTTTATTCAGCTTACACTTTCCACATTGCTGTTGATCACCAAAGGATGTCAGGACTGGAACTCAAGCAGTTCAGGAAGCAGGAGCTGATGCAGAGGCCATGGAGGGATGTTACTTACTGGATTGCTTTCCCTGGCTTGCTCAGCCTGCTTTCTTATAGAATCCAAGACTACCAGCCTAAAGATGGTCCCACCCACAAGGGGCCTCTCCCCCTTGATCACTAATTGAGAAAATGCCCCACAGCTGGATCTCATGGAGGCATTTCCCCAACTGAAGCTCCTTTCTCTGTGAAAACTCCAGCTGTGTCAAGTTGACACACAAAACCAGCCAGTACAAGTACTTTATCTAAATTTACAAATTGAAGTACTGGATGTCATTTGTACCTCATATTGTGTAGTTTACTTACCATGATTTTTTAAAATTTATATCTGAGAGAATATATATATATATATATATAGTTCCCGCTGGGCGTGGTGGTGCACGCCTTTAATACCAGCATTCAGGAGGCAGAGGCAGGTGGATTTCTGAGTTCGAGGCCAGCCTGGTCTACAAAGTGAGTTCCAGGACAGCCAGGGCTACACAGAGAAACCCTGTCTCAAAAACAAAAAACAAAACAAAACAAAACAAAAAAATCTGGTTCCCTAATTGTTTTTAATTGTTTCTTTTTTTTTTCTTTTGTTTTGTTTTGTTTGATATCACTTGAGGTGTCACATCTTTTTTTTATTTTTTATTAGATATTTTCTTTATTTACCTTTCAAATTTTATCTCCTTTCCTAGTTTCCCCTCTGAAAATCCCCTATCCACTCCCCCTGTTCCCCAACCCACCCACTCCACCTCCTGGACCTGGCATTCCCCTAAACTTGGGCATAGAACCTTCACAGGACCAAGGGCCCCTCCTCCCATTGATGACCGACTGGGCCATCCTCTGCTACATATGCACCTAGAGACACAAGTCCTACCATGTGTTTTCTTTGATTGGTGGTTTAGTCCCAGGGGTCTGTGGGAGTACTGGTTAGTTCATATTGTTGTTCCTCCTATGGGGCTTCAGACCCCTTCAGCTCCTTGGATACTTTCTCTGGCTTCTTCATTGGGGACCTTGTGCTCAGTCCAATGGATGACTGTGAGCATCCACTTCTGTATTTGTCAGTCACTGGCAGAGTCTCTCAGGAGACAACTTTATCAGGCTCCTGCCAGCCAGCTCTTGTAGGCATCTGCAATAGTGTCTCGTTTTGATGGTTGTTTATGGGATGGATCCCCAAGTGAGGCAGTCTCTGAATGGTCATTCCTTCAGTCTCTGCGCTGAACTTTGTCTCTGTAACTCCTTCCATGGGTATTTTGTTCCCCCTTCTAAGAAGGATCGAAGTATCCACACTTTGGTCTGCCTTCTTCTTGAGTTTCATGTGTTTTGTAAATTGTATCTTGGGTATTCTGAGCTTCTGGGCTAATATCCACTTATCAGTGAGTGCATGTCATGTGTGTTCTTTTGTGATTGGGTTACCTCACTTAGGATGATATTCTCCAGATCCATCCATTTGTCTAAGAATTTCATAAATGCATTGTTTTTAATAGCTGAGTAGTACTCCATTGTGTAAATGTACCACATCTTCTGTATCCATTCCTCTGTTGAGAGACATCTGGATTCTTTCCAGCTTCTTGCTATTATAAATAAGGCTGCTATGAACATAGTGGAGCATGTGTCCTTGTTATATGTTGGAGCATCTTCTGGGTATATGCCCAGGAGTAGTATTACTGGGTCTTCTGGTAGTATTATGTTCAATTTTCTGAGGAACTGCCAAACTGATTTCCAGAGTGGTTGTACCAGCTTGCAATCCCACCAGCAATGGAGGAGTGTTCCTATTTCTCCACATCCTCACCAGCATCTGCTGTCACCTGAGTTTTTGATCTTAGCCATTCTGACTGCTGTGAGGTGGAATCTCAGAGCTAAACAAAGAATTCTCAACAGAGGAATACTGAATGGTTGAGAAGCACCTAAAATTTGTCCAACACCCTGTTTCTTGATTGGGTCAATGGAGATGGCAAAAGCCAATCACTGGGTGAAGGATAAGGTGGGATTTCTAGGCCAAAAGGGAAAAAGAAGGTGATGCAGAGAGGATTTGAGATTCAGACCAGGCTGTGGAGCAGAGAGGAAGCACAGACACATCTGTAGGTTTTCGGGAGAGGTAATTTGTGGACTCTAACCATGGCCACAAAAGAGGAGGGGGCAGGATATTCTTCACTCAGCCATTGAGTTATCTAGTCAGTTTTAAAATAATAAACGTATCTAGTGTTTTCCTTCCTTGGGGCTAAAGGAGGTAGGAGAAAAAAGCAGGCCGCCTGGGGTGGCCAAGTGGATTGAGAGCCATAGCTACAGAGTTCTCAGGAGGGATGTTGTTGGGCAGCTTAGCAAGCCAGCCTGAGGAACAGGCAGCACTCTCTCGGGGAAAACAAGAGCTGGCAATATGGTGGTGGTTACTCTCTGAACATAGCCAGGAGCTCAGGAGAGCAGTAGTGAGTGAGTTGTGGGGCTGAGCTGATGGCCAGAGGGTGCCAGCTGATTCCAGAGCCTACCCAGAGCAAGCATGTTTTTAAATTTACACGCAACACCAATCATACTAAGTGAGCTTGTGTTCCTTGGTGTAGACCCTGATGCACAGTTTTCCATTTTTCATCTGTTCCTCAAAACTTATTTCTAAAACATAAATTATTTCTAAGAAGTAAGTTGTGCTAACAAATAATGTCATAAGTATGGGTCTATTTCAAGGTAATATTGTGGTTCTTTAATTCATAATCCACTTCTTAATGGATACGTGGATTTTTTACCCTCAACTACTTTTCCACCTTTTCTCCATTTATTAATACCTAAATTTTTTCAGATTAAAAGGGAGACTAGAATTTTCCACAGTACTTGACTAGAACTAAAGTGTGTTATGATGTTAGTTTGCTAAGTACCTATTACTACATGCACTGCCATTTTGATGGGGTAAGGGTGCATAATCATGTTTCCTCCAAATTTTGCTAGAAAGCATAAAGGGACAACCAACATGCCTCAAACCCTGTAGATGTTTCAAACATAATTGAAATCCCTTACTGTGGAGTTATGTGTATCCCCAGGTCTTGTAGCTTCCGTCCTAGTAGTACATTTTCAAACTCAACCAAGGGCTGTGAGAGTGAGAACACACTGGCAAAGGTGTATAGACTAGCCCTTCATGCCTCTATCTTTCTCTATTGATTCCAAATCTTTTGAATACCCATTCCCTTTTTTCTATTAAGATGTGCAACTGATGGGGATGTTTTTATGCCTACTGAGGAACACAGCGAATTGTATGATGTATTCATTGGTCTAAAAAAAAAAAAAAAAAACAGGCAGACTAATAAAATACAATATTGTCCCCTCAGATTATTCTACAGCATTCTGATATTTATAACTTCTATGGATCTATATTTGATATGTCAAATATTTCTATTAGGACATGTTTATTTCTCAACAGATGGCAGCATCAGGCTCACGTGTGCTATATTCTTAAGCTTCTTACCTGGGAATCTTTCACAAGACACTGGCAGGTACTGTCTCTTTTGTGTGCAGACAGAACCGTCTTTCTATTTCTCCCTCATTTAAAAAGGATAATTTTCTGAGTATATATTCCTGTCTGTAAGTTTTCTTTTCTTCTCCAAATAGAAAATATAGAATAGCATTCCTTCCTGCTCCTGCAGTTTATTTAATGCATGTTTCTTCAAATATAGTTGATAGTTCTCTCTTGCAGCTTGTAGTAATTCTGCCCAGTAATTCTGACAGTTCTGCTACACTGTGCCGCTAAGAGGAACTTTTCCGGTAGAGTTTTCTGAGGGTCTTATAAGACCATCAATCTAGAAGCCCATTCAACTCCCAACTTTGTCAGACTTTCCACAAGTCTTTCTTCAAGCAGGGTCACATGCTTTCTCATTCCTTTGGCCTTCAGGACACAACAAAATTAGAATGTTTGTTTATTTATTCAAACGAATTATTTAGTCTCAACAAGAATTTGTTGATATTTCAAAATTTATTTTCTTGTAATTGATCTAGATCACACACAAACAGGGTATTCAATGTAGGTGCAGAATTCTCATGCCATTTAGTCCTCACATACTGAGATTACAAATATGATGTACCACAACACATTTCTTTGTCCATATTTTTCTACTTAAATTATTCCCGAGATTTCTGATTGGTTTATTCCAGGATGTCTCTTTATAAGTTCTTTTTAGCATCAGTCATTCCCATAATTTTATTGAATTATCTTTCTCTACCCTCAGAAGGTTTATGTCCTAATGTTCATGCTTTTGTATTAATTAATAGGTGTAAATCAGAATTTCTTTCTTTGAAGTTTTTTGCTATAGCTACCTATATAACAAGAGACTGTAGGACCTTGGTTTTCATATGTTTTTATGATCCTACATTGCAATATTGATGTTTATGTCTTGATAGACCACATTGTCTCTATTAATTTTATAAAGTGACTTTCTTAGGGAATAGTTTAGTCATGCATGTGTCTGAGGGTGCCAGCTTGTAGACTATGCTGGCTTTATTCTGATTGTGTACCACAGTGTACTCTCTTCCTTTAGCTTATTTGGCTGAACCTAATTTCTCTGCACACAATACATACAGCAGTAGCTCAGAGAGTCCTCATTCTCAGGAGGCCACTTTGGGAAAGGGTGATTTCTATCAGAGCAAGTGGGTGTGGTAAAGACAGCATTGCCAATGGGACACACATGGCTGCTTCAGTGATGTTGAATACAACGGAAGTTTTCTTAGGGATGGAAACTAGGGCAGGAGTCACCATGGGTGTAATTTGGCACCGTGGATGCAGAAGTCATATGTGGGTCAGTGGAAGCAGTGAGGAACAAGCAGAGCATGAAGTAGATGGACTACCTACCTCTGTGTAGTTTTGTCTCCCGATGGCCCTTGGTTTCATAGCTCTGTCTACTAGAACCAAGCACTGGGGAAGGACAACATAAATTCTTTCTCTGATCCAAAACTCTAGTTGCTTCTCCCCCTACTAGGTGCCCAAGCCTTCTGTGTTGTCTGACTTATCACTTGGACAAAACATCTGACATAAATAACGTACAGGAAGAGATTGTTTATCTCATGATTACAGAGGACACAGTTTATAGTTTCAGGGAGGACATAGCAGTACAGAACAAATTACGTCATAATGGCCAGGAAGGGGATAAATGTAGGGGAGGCAGGCCAAAGGTAAGGCAGACTCTCCCAAAACATTTCTGGAAAACATTTTTTTTTTCCTTCCCAGTCCTGCTTCTGGAATGACGACGACTCTGAGACTAATTAGTTATTATTAAATGCCTAGGCCATAAGCTCTGGCTCTTTCCCTGACTAGCTCTTAACTTATTTATCCATTTAAACTATTTTATGTCTGTGATGAAGTTAGTTACCTCTCTTTCAGTCCTGGCCCACTTCTTTCTTTGAGCCTCCTCAAAATCTCCCTGCTGGCTTATGTCCATCTCCTCCTCACTATGTTCCTTGAATCTTCTCTCTCTCTCTCTCTCTCTCTCTCTCTCTCTCTCTCTCTCTCTCTCTCTCTCTCTCGGATATTTTCTTTATTTACATTTCAAATATTGATACCCTCCAAGGCCATCCTCTGCTATGTATGCGGCTGGATCAATGGGTCCCTCCATGTGTACTCCTTGGTTGGTGGTTTAGTCCCTGGGAGATCGGGAGGTCAAAGGGAGACAAATTAGAAAGGAAGAATATCACTATTTGCAGATGATATGGTACTATACTTCCACCAGCAAACTCCTAAACCTGATAAACAACTTCAGCAAAGTGACTAAATACAAAATTAACTCAAACAAATCAGTAGCCTTCCTCTACTCAAAGGATAAACAGGCTAAAAAGAAATTAGGGAAATGATATCCTTCATAATAGCCGGATCTCTCTTTTATATTCTTACTATTTCCCACAATCCTCTCTTTTCCTGCCAGTGCTCCACCTCATATTTTCTGCCACTGCTCATTGGTCATTGGCTTTTCTATTGACAGATAATGCTTATAAGAGATTCTTTCTACACAGTTCTCTAGTACCTACATTTTTATAGGTCACACCAAATGAAGTGCCCAAAACCTACATAAATAGTGTCACCAATTGGGACCAATGTTTCAACCTATGACTATTTGTGGGAGACTGTTAATACCTGGGTTCCAACATCCACACGAAGTGTAAAAACCCTCCTAGAGCCTTTTGACAGCAGCCATGGGACTCCCAGCTGTTAACTTCTACCCGGGATTAGGAAGTTTTGACAGTCATGGAGACAAAGTTGCCTATGTATTTTATCCATTTGAATGCCAAGAGCCCAAATTCCCCTGTCTTAATAGAGTTTGCAGTCTTCCTCATGTGTTGCAATATTTTCCATCAATCAACTCAAAACTCATTGAGTTTGGTTCATTGTGAGGAAAGGAAGCCACACATTAAAAACAAGTCATTCAATTCAACCAGCATCTGAAATATTGGGCTTTTGAAAATATCTTCCACATCCAAGAATTAAGCCGATCTTTGTGCTTCCATTTCCTAGTAAATGGGAGCAGAAAGTGGAAATGACTGAAGAACCCTTAGTGCTGCATTCACAGGTCTTTAAAATAGGTCAGCATATCTTCACATTTCTCACCCCTAATTCAAACCTAAAATATGGCAAAAGAGTATTTTTGTTTTCCTTTTTTGAGGAGGCATTATTTATTTTGACATGGTGGTTACTGGTGCACCATTGTGTTTAGAAATATTTACCATTTACATAGGGTGTGGAAACCCTTTATAAAAACCTACATTGAAATCTATAGCAAATGATATAGTCATCTATCCTTATAGAGTAGATAGGAGCATGAGCAGGTTGTACCATGAAAAGAATGTTTGACAGGAATAGTATTTATGGAATCCCAATAAGTTTGGTTTTCATTTTTCTAAATCATTTTATTGATACTTTGTGAATTTCACATTATGATGAACTTCAACCCCTCTCATCACTCCATCCTTCCATATCTGCCTTCTACCCTTTGCAATACCCTCACCAGAAGAAAACAAAAATTAAAATAAAAAAATAAAAATAAAAATAAAAAAATCTCTCCATACTACAGTGTGCCACATATTATACCCTTCTGCCCAAACAGCTTTACTTGCAAATATTCATTGTAATGCGTCATTGGTTTTGTCCAAGGACTCTGGCTTCTGCTACATTATGATCATTGCTTAGACTCCTCTGAGATATCCTATTGTTGTCCTGTGGCATGGAGAGTCTATAGCTTTGGTTCTGCAGAACTGGCCCCTTAACATGCTCCAACAGTTTGTAGATTGGGTAAATACTGGGGTCTGCTAACTCATTGCCCTGGATCTGGGCCTGGGTGGTAGCTGAGTTTGTCAACTTCCCAGTTGTCCTATGCCAACTCTGCAGCACTACCTCCTACCCTCATGAGGGGCAGGGTCAGCTCTCCTGAGTGCTGCATCCAATAACAGGTGAGGCCAACGTGGCCCCAAGAAGTGGTCCAGAGCATGGCTTTTGGTGGTAACATGGACCATGAACATAGACACAGACCCCCACTGCTGCAGGGCCACAGACTCAGACCTGATCATTAGTGGCAACACAGGACAGAACACCACCATAGCCTCTAATAGCAGCAGCACAGGTTACTCACATCAGGCTGTTATTCTCTACCCTCAGATCTCCAGTTCTGCCTCTCTTCACTGTGTACCCGATTCTCCTCTTTCACTCCCTTCTCTCTACCACAAACTAGCTCATCTTAGAGCTCTTCTGACTTCTGGCAGATGGGCATTTTCTGAGTGTTCAACACGGTTTTTAAACACCAAGCTCCATATTGCTACCTGATGTTATACTGCACAAACAGAATTTTATGTTTAAGTAAGATTGTATTTTATTTTTTAAAAAGACATAAAGGTAGTGAATCCTAACAATACAAGCTTTTAACTTCAACTAGTCAGCAGGATGAGGAAGAAGATCATACATCTTGAACCTGCTTGTGTTGCAGAATGAATTGAAGGACAGCCTATAATTTTAAAGTGACATTGTCAAATTTTTTTAAAAAGTAGGAAGAGGGCTGGACACACAGGTGAGATGTAGAGTGCTGCTGCTTAGTTAGATTGGGTCCTGAGTTCAATTCCTTGTAGAGAAAAGTAAGGAAGCAGGAGGAAGATAAGGAGATGTCCATAATATAGAAATTATTATTGGTGGCAGTGAGGGAAGGCATAAGAACTCTTCAATGGTGGGACTGTGTTCCTCATGATTATCTTCATCTTACTAAAATCTTGGAAAGAGCACATGGTTTGCAGCACCCAGTAATTTAAAACAAGATTACGTATATGTACTATTGAGACCTGTACCCGACCAGAAAAGAGTATATACAATGCTTAGAATTTCAGCTGACATCTTATGAACTAGTGGCATAGCTTGAAGTCAACAGCACATACCATAGCAACAAGGGAAAGACTCTAGACTTATTGGCTGTTCTGAAAGGAAGAAGATTCATCTATTGATGAATGAGACCAGAAGTGCTCTTAGTTTGTTTTAGGGAAGACCACAAGTGACACTACTAACCGACTGCTAACTACTACCTGTTTCTTTTCCATATTTTGAGAGAGACACAGAATAGCGAAATGTGTTTCTCTTTCTAGTGTATTTATTTTAAAATATGTCTCAACTTTACTATCCTGAACTTTCTCTTCAGCAATGGCTTCTTCAGCACTTATTGTCAAGTACTTTGGAGGTGGCCCTTTAGTTATATTACAAATGAGCCTTTCTGATATAGGTATTTTTCCCCAGATTTTAGATTTATGGTCATTTTAATAGGGAAAAATATTTACTGACTTAAATGCTTCTTCTTTCCGGTTAAATAAACTTGCTCTGAAGTCTCACCTTTCCTGGCAAGAGTTGTCAATGTGCTACAGGTTCTTGCAGTGATTTTTACAGAAATTCGTTGACCACAGTAAATAGGCCTTTTCCTAACTGATGCTTTACTGGTCTTCTCCCCCAATGCCACTGAGAAAGCTACATCTGGCTCTTCAGTTTCTTTTATTTCCGGAGTCTCTTTTGCCTCTTTATCAGATGTGATTGTCTTTTTAGTGTATTTATTTTAAAATATGCCTCAGCTTTACTATCCTGAAACTACTCTTCAGCTATGGCTCTTTCATTACTTTTTTGTCATAAAGAACTTTGGAGAATATAGTTTATTTAATTTTTTTAATCATCTATCAGTGCAAAACCGATAACCTTTGCTTCTGTTTCACAACACTTTTACAACTCAATTCTCAAATGCTTAACTTTCTCTAAGATAACACTAATTTTTACATTGCATTTGGAAGCTTTCTATGGTAATATAAAGACGGACCCACGAGAATGTGGACTCTATTCCCTTTGAAAATTATGGCCTTGTCCTGAAGAAATTGGGCTATTTTCAGGCCTAATGTTTTAAAGGTAAAATAAAGTACAAATAATGAAAAAATTGTTGTTTTCACTATTGAGAAGATCACAATGGGTTCATATAATTCAGTCTCAAATTTCAGGAGTTAAAATAACATTCTTGATTATAAGCCAAGCAATTTTTATTCATTTAAAATATTTAAATATTCAAAATACAATGAAGAAAAAGCAAATAGCAAATTACAACTTACTGAAGTAACTTGAACAATAACTGAAGAGAGAAGACAGAATACTTCCTGTAACAACAATAGCTGTGGACATGCATTCATTTATTCTTTCATCAGTGTGGCTCTGTTTCATAGGGCAGTCAAAAAGTCAAGTCATATATCCTAGGGACCTTTGTACTTGAGGCATCCTTTGGAAAATTAAGATAAAATTTATATATGTAAGTAAAGTACATTACATGCTCAGGAAAATTTTCTAGGTAAGTTTCCTTCCTTTGCTTTTTTTTCCATTTTTAAAGTCAGTGTGTGTGTGTGGGGGGGTCCTCCTCTTCTACCTTGTTTTGAGAGGTTTCTTGAAGGTCATCATTGTATAGGGTGTGAGATTCTGGAGAGTCTCCTGGTTTCTCTTCCTATCTTGTCCCAAGAATGATGAGATTATTGATATGTGCTGCTGACTTCAGTTTACTTGGGTTCTGGGGATATGAACTTAGGTCATCTTGCACAGCAAGCACATTATCCCCTGAGTCATCCTCACCATCCTTGTTTTGTTTTATGATATGACATTGTTATGCTACTTCTCGGCATAAGCCCAAAGAACTTGAGCTCCTACTCCACAGACAATGGCTCAGCAATGTTTACTCCTGCTTTACTCTCAAGAAATAAGAAAGAAAAAAAATATATAAATGTTCTTCACCAGACGAATGGGTGATAAAAACATGTTAAATATGCATAATGAAATATTGTTCTATTGTAATGAAAAATATAATCATAAAATCTGCAGACCATGAATAGAAATAGAAAAAAATTACTGAATGAAAATTGAGAACACAAAAAATCCACATGTTCTCTCTCATCTGTATGTCTCTTCTATGAATTTTTAGATGTGAGTATAGAGCCATAACCTGAAGTAAAAACAGAAATCAGGCATATGAAACGGGGCCAGGGTGAGGAGGAATGCGAGAGACAGGTACAGAAGGACAAGACAGAAAGAGGGAAAGTAGGGTGGGGGTCTTATATGCCACTTATAAAGTGGTTAGAGAGGTCGAACCGAAGGAGAAAGAAGGGGAAAGGATAAATAACAATAAACATGCTTGAAAAATTCATAAAGAATTATATCAATTTATATTTAGTTAAAACTATATATGTATATGCATAGTGTATATAGTTTGAAATATGCTACTTGGGATGATAATGCTTCCTCAGGAACCACAGACTAACAAAAGTCTTATATCAGGCATGAAAACAGAACTTCTTGTGTTGCTGGTCAGAGAAGTCTAAGAGAATCCCCAGACAGTATAGGCTTTGCTGTTGCCCTTAGTTATCTCCCAGAAACTGAAAGCAAATCACTATTGCTCAAGAGTCCACAGACTTTGAACACAGAACTCAGGTGTCAGCCTGGATCTTATCCAAGACCTCTGCCCTACATGATAACTTTGATAGGACCTTAAGGTGTTATGTAATCTGCAACCACAGAAAGCATCCAATACGCCTACCTATCCTATGAACCACAATGATCAGTATAGTATGTACTCTCAACAGGTATTACAGTGATGCTTATAACTTAGCTGTAACTGACAGCAGTATAATTAGACATGAATCCTGTACAATGAAAGGGAAATAATGTTATTGAAAAACTAGTCAATCCCCCATGGCTTCTGAGGTCATAAATCTCACAGGAGAACCATTATTGCCACTTTCATAAACTACTTTAATTCCTAAATACATTCTAAATGTGTATCAAATAAGTGTGTATAAATAGGAGTTTTTGCTTACAGCAGACAGGAACAAGCCAAAATTCCACAACTGATCTGGGATCCCCAAACTCACTGAATATTTTTACAACACAATTTCTATACCTCAGACTGAAAGGACCACGATGAAAGAGAGGACAGAATTTTTTTTAAGAAACAGAGGTCCTAGAAGTCATTTGAAAGACTGGGTCTTCTTTACATGACAGAGCAGATGGGGGAAAATACACATGCCGCACTACTAAATAAGAGCAGCAGGCAACTAACGAATATGAAGACAGGGAGAATTAGTCTTCTACAGAGATGAGGACATAGACCATTATCCAATCTCAAATGGTCAGCCTTGAAAAATATACATACAAGCAACACTAAAAAGATCTAGCAGGTTTCATTTATCCATTATATTCATATAACATATGGAATAATAATAAAGAATAAGAATATGAATTTGAAAGGTAGAGAGACATTGAAGAAATTGGAAAGAATCGGGAGAGGGAAATGATATAATTTTACTTAAATTTTTTATTTTTACATGAACACAATGGAAACACAGAGATTGATAAGGATTGTTATATCGTGTGCAGCCATACATTAATTTTCTCCTTTGTTAAATGTTACCTACAGGGCTGGAGAGATGGCTCAGCAGTTAAGAGCACTGACTGTTCTTCTGAAGGTCCTGAGTTCAAATCCCAGCAACCACATGGTGGCTCACACCTGTAATGAGATCTGACACTCTCTTCTGGAGTGTCTGAAGACAGCTACAGTATACTTATATATAAAATGAATGTACTGGCTAGCTTTGTGTCAACTTGACACAGCTGGAGTTATCACAGAGAAAGGAGCTTCAGTTGGGGAAATGCCCCCATAAGATCCAGCTGTGGGGCATCTCCTCAATTAGTGATCAAGGGGGAGAGGCCCCTTGTGGGCGGGACCATCTTTAGGCTGGTAGTTTTGGATTCTANAAGAAAGCAGGCTGAGCAAGCCAGGGGAAACAAGCCAGTAAAGAACATCCCTCCATGGCTTCTGCATCAGCTCCTGCTTTCTGACCTGCTTGAGTTCCAGTCCTGCATCCTTTGGTGATCAAGAGCAGTATGGAAGTGTAAGCCGAATAAACCCTTTCCTCCCCAACTTGCTTCTTGGTCATGATGTTTGTGCAGGAATAGAAACCCTGACTAAGACAATGAATAAATAAATCTTTAAAAAAAAAAATGTTACCTAGAACTTCACTTTCAGAATTCTATTTTTTCATCTCACAAACATGAAGACATAGTCTAAATTTACTCAGAGCCACTGAGAAAAAAATACTACAATCAGGATATCTTGTTGTAAAGGAATTTTAATATGGCTACATGGTTACTCTGTCTAGGGATCACATCCAGAGACCTTCAAGGTCTATGTGATCTGGCTGGAATGCAGATGTGCCATTGGCATACACCTTTAATCCCAAACAGTGAAGGTAAATTTAGTTTGTAGAAAGAAGCAACTATGTTTGAAAGTGATATCTAATTGAGATGCAGACAAAGTGACAAATCAGAGAAAGATTTGACAGAATGAGTCAGAGATAGGATATGGCCAACTCTCATGAGAACAGACAAGAAAGAGAAACTATTTTATAGCAGAACAGGGAGGAAAATTCAGGAGTAAAGTTTAGTTGAGTTCAGACAATGCAGTGGAATTCAGTTGAATTCAGTTCAGTGCAGTCTATGAAGTTCAGTTGAATGCAGTTGAGTTCACATGGTTATTTTCTGTTCAGTTCCATTTAGTTTGTTCAATGAGTGCAGTTCAGTTTGTGGAATTCTGAGGCAGTTTTTCCAAGGAGGACAATTAAGTGATAAGCCAAAAGAAGCCAGTTTGAATCAGTCAGTTTAGGGAGAAATTTTGAGCCAGAATAGCTAAGTGGAACCAGTCTACCAAGAGTTTAAAAAGAATCAAATCATCAGTAAGCCTCCTAGACAAAAATTATATTTGGCAAATAACAGCAACATTTACATCTTCTCACTGCAAACATATATTTTTCACAGATCTGGGAGACAGAAATCCAAAGATCAGGTTCTAATGTGTCTGTGTGAGGCAAGTCCAATTGCTTATTATCTAGCCTTCTTGGAGTACCCTCACATTCTAAAAGGGGCATATGTTACTGTGGTTCCTTTAATAAAGAAAACAAGATCATTCAGAGGGCTGTGTCTAAATATCCTTATCTATCCATCCATCCTCTATCTCACTGCCAAGCTTTGATTATTACTTGAAAGATAATCAGAGAGGAGAGCAACTACAGTAGTGATTAAGCAAAACAAAAAAATGTTATTTCAAGTAAGTAAAATTTTGGTATTGTTAGTACAATGTGACTCCATATATATATATATATATATATATATATATATATATATATACATATATACACATATACACATATTCATACACATACACATGTACTCATACATATATAAGATATGTATACACATATATATGCATAATTATATAAACATACATATATGCTCATTACATATATATACATATACATATATATACACATATAAGGGGACATATAAAGCAGTAAAAATGAATAATGATATAGGAAGCAGTTTATAAAAATTATGAATTTTACATATAAAAATGTCATAACTGTTGGGTAAGAGACAGAAGCCTAGATTGAATGTGTGTTGCAGTGATGAGAAATGAAACAAAGGGTCACACAATGTCCCTTGTACTTCAGACACACTCATACACACACACACACACACACACACACACACACACACATACACACACAAAATTCTACTGTCACTATTTGCAGGACAAAAAGAAATCTCACACACACAAAATAATGGCAATAACTCTGAACTATGTTTAAGAACATGAAAGCAACAGATTTATCAAATAAGTCAAAGGAAAATGCCATGCAGAAACTGTTTATTTTTTCAACAACAACAAAAAATTACCTGCTATAAGTCGGACTTGATGTTAAAATTCAAGGACTACAGTTGTAAATAATTCTTCATAGTTTTCCCTTGGTATAATTCTCTTGAGCCTAAATTTCAGGATTGGAAAGTAAAATAGTTCACCTTCGTGCATTAGTAAGTTAAAGTAAGCCAAGACACAGAGAGGATATAGGAGAACATTTACCTTGTTCAGGGACTATAAAAAGAATTTTCCCTTGAAATTTCCTTTAATTTCATCTTAAGAACATGAAGTATCAGTACTGAATTATGAAATATTAGGAAGCATTACCAAAACTGAGGACATGTAAGTAAAACTGAATCATGATATGCAGTTTATAGAAAATCATGAATTTTACACATAAAAATGTCATAACTGTGGGTAAGAGACTGAAGACTGGATATAAAGTGTGTTGTCATGATGAGCAGTGAAGGCCTACACAAAGCTCCAAGTACTTCAGTAACAAGTAAAGCACTGTTGATGGATTGCCAGCCAAGTGAACAGTTTGATCTCTAATAGTCTGAGTGACAGTGAATGCAAACATCTGGGCTTTTCTCCCCCAGAACTAACCTATGTCTGAACTTGCATGATTCATTTACTATTTATCACTATGAATTGTTTGGTATAACTGCTACCACATGCAAAGTATAGGGAAATTATCCTTAGACACTCAAGTAGTGCTAGATGGAAGGCAAGGCCACTGTGGCAAAATGACATGTATGGTCATCACTGTGACCTCCTATTTTTTAGTTTTTTTTCTGGGTGGTTACTTTTAGTGTCATCCTGCCCATGGTCCTGAGTTTTCACACATTCATATTTTCATGCCTCCATCTGTACATGTATACATGTTTGTGCATACATGTGTATGTACAGGCTTATTTAGGCATGCATGCATTCAAATGTGTGTGTTCATGAGTATCTGTGCACATGCATGCACATGTGTGCAGAGGCCAGAAGTCAACCTTGAATATTGATTCTCAGGAGCAAGTCTATATGGCCACCAGTCTCTCCAAAAATACCTTTCTAGTCTTTCCAGCACTGGAGTTACAAAATGTACTATTATCCCCCATTGTTTTTTACATTACTTCTGCATAGTGAATTCAGATATCCATGCATATTTGCAAGTAGTGTGCAATCTGACCATGCTCTCAAGCCCTAGCTTTCTACTTTCATTTCTAGCAAAGTCTTATTTTAACAGAGCCTTTCCAGCTCATTCACTTCAAAGCAGAAAGTGTAAAGAACCTCAAACAATTTGTTCTCTCACAATGCCACATGGTAGCAAATTTAAATAGAATAAAAAGGTTATAATTCTGAAAAAATGAAACATTTTTATAAAATTGGTAGTGATTTTCACAGTGTAACACTCTTCTTTCCTTCTAATGATTCTCTTAAGTATTTCTAGATGAGATTTAGTGGAACAGAATAATGCATAGGAATCTAAATAATGCATACATTATTATCCATTTCATAGTTATACATTTTCATTTGTAAAGGAGGGCTAATGTGGAGGCCGATGGTGATAGAATATTTTGCAGAGAAGTGTGTGGAATTTGATAAGGTACACATTATCAGTAGAAAGAGATTTCTGGAGAAAACCAACATTACTTGGCTTGTATTCTATCAAGAATAGTAACTCTTCAGGGCTTAATGGCTTTGCTCAGCAGCCACAGCAGATTTCTTATGAGGTAGAGGAGGGAGGCTATGGTTAGGATGCGCTGTATGAGAGAATAATAAATAATAAAATAAAATAAAATAAAATAAAGAAGAAAAGAGCAAAGTATAGTGAAAATGTTTATTAGGCTACTCAAAAATTAGTCAAGCGAAACAATCATCACTGGTAATTTATGTGAGTTCAGTCAGAATTCTCTTGGGCTCAGAGGAATGGTGCCAGTTTCAATAAAAGTCCTATACTAGATGCTACTGAGGTTCATTTGTTTCAGACAGATTTTAATTGTTTTCTCTCTATTAGTTAAATTTGCTCTTCGACATGTTCATGCATGTATATATGTCATTCTGATAATTCTTAGTTATGTGCCACAGACCGGGCTCAGTGGGCCCTCCTCAATCCATGTGAATCAGAGTCTGGGACAGATGCGCATGGAGTCAGCTGGGAATAACAAACAAGACAAGAGAGAGAGTGTGTGTAGAAAGCAAGCATCAAACTTTTTATACAGAAGAAAAAACAAGAAAAGCCAGGTGGGACACATCCTCTGAGTTACAGTGACACAAAACAAGGGGATTGGATACATCAAAAGATGGCGGGATCAGGCTGCTTAAGAAGGGAGTCAGGTATAAAGCTAGTCTATTGTTAAATCCACCAATTTGCTAGGCCAATGTGTATTGTCTTGTTTTAATCACTCTGGAGACTAGCCCTGAGGTATTCTGGCTCTGTTCTTTGTAATGCCTAATTAGTTTCACTGGTCTCTTCTAGAAGTAAATTTGAATGTTAATGAATAGGTAACCTTCTCACTGAATTCCTACTGAATTTCAAGCTCATTGGCTTCAAGGATTTTCTAGGACATTGGATATCATAGGTGGAGGCTCACTTATGATAAAATTCAATCTTTAAAGGCACTTATAATACTGAAAGAGAGCATACACTATACTAACGTGGGGATAGGGTTTGAGTATACGGGTTATGAGAATGCCAAGGTTCCAGGAGGCTGAGTTTCCTTGAAACTCTTTGCCCAGTGAGCGCTTCCAGGCCTCTCAGCCTGTCAAGCAGACTTCACTGGAGTGGGCGTGGCAGTTAAGGTTTTACTGCTGTGAACAGACACCATGACCAAGGCAAATCTTAGAAAGGACAACATTAAATTGGGGCTGGCTTATAGATTCAGAGGTTCAGTCTAGTATCATCAAGGTGGGAATACAACAGCAGCCAGGCAGTCGTGACACAGGAGGAGCTGGTAGTTCTACACCTTCATTTGAAGGCTGCTAGCAGAATATTGACTCCCAGTCAGCTTGGACAAGGGTGTTAAAGCCTGCCCACACCCACAAGACCACACCCACTCCAATAAGGTCACACCTCCCAAAAGTCCCACTCTCTGGGCCAAGCACATACAAAGTACTGGCCAAATAGTTAGAAGGGTAA
The DNA here is from genome assembly GCF_900095145.1 of Mus pahari. NCBI lineage: Eukaryota > Metazoa > Chordata > Mammalia > Rodentia > Muridae > Mus > Mus pahari. The sequence continues at coordinate 12,793,007 of NC_034591.1, forward strand.
ATCTCACATCTGACACCAAGACTTTGATATATTCATTTTTGGATGAAAATTCTTCAGTATAGTGAGTTCTATTTTATTTTATGTTTATCAAGTGTTGCTTAAAAGATTGTGATAACTCTGATCTTCAGGAAGAATAGATCTGAATTCTAGTGTTGTGCCTTCCAGTGGAAAGACTTGAGTATAGTATGATCTCTAAGAATATGAGATGTTCTTGAAAGCCATTGAACTTTTCAGGAGTAATGGACAAAGAAAGCAGAGACAAATTCTCAAGAGGAAAATAAGATGGGCCAAAAATCACTTTGCTTCTTACCCATTAGGATAATAATTTTTTTTAAAGGGCTAAGTTTCAGTACAGATAAAATCAAGCCAATGACTGTGCAATAATTTCAATTGCCCATTTTTCGTAAACACTCTTTGAGATAACAAAGACTGCCATAGCTGGCAAAGACTCATTGCTGCTCATAATGTATTTGAAATAATACAAATAATATATTTGTATAGTGAAAATACACTAATGTGGAGAACATTGCATTTGCAATATTTGTTGAAGCTATGACAGAGAGAAGTAAATCTAACACTTAGTTTGCATCTGAGGCAAATAATTCTAGTCAAAATATAACATGATCTGAATCTAAATCCTTGACTTCTAGATTCTTGCTTCCTTAAAAAAGTTTTAATTTACATAGCAAACCCTATCCTTTTTTAAGTGGATATATACCAATATCTGAGAAATTTAGGATATACAAAGCCATTTTGCTTTTGCAGGAAATGAGTGGCTTTTTTCTTCTGTTCGATATGATTTTTTTTTTAAATTTATCTTTAATCTTTTTTTACAGTCCAGTCATTATACCCCTCCAGGTCTGCCCTCTGACAGTTCCTCATCCTATTCCCCTTCCTCTGTCTCCAAGAGGATGTCACTCACCACCCTACCACACCAGGCCTCCACACTCCCTGGGGCCTCAAGTCTCTCCAGGGTTTGGTTCATCTTCTTTCATTGACACCAGACCAGGTAGTCCTCTTCTATCCATGTGTTGGGGGCCTCATATCAGCTAGTGTATGCTGACTGGTTGGTGGCTCAGAGTCTGATAGATCTCAGGGGTCTAGGTTGGTTAAGACTGGTCCTCCTGTGAGGTTGTCCTCCTCCTCAGCTTTTTCCAGCTTTTTCCCTAATTCAACCACAGGGGGCTCCAGCTTCTGTCCATTGGTTCGGTGTAAATATCTGCATCTTATTCAGCTGCTTGATGGGCCTCTTAGAGGGCAGCCATTCTAGGCTCCTGTCTGTAAGCACACCACAGCATCAATAACAGGCTCAGGTCCCCTGGCTTCTCCTTGAGCTGGTTCCCAATCTGTCACTGGAGCTCCTTTCTTTCATGCTCTTCTCCACTTTTGTCCCTGCAGTTTTTCGGAAAGGAACAACTGTGGGTCAGAGTTTTTGACTGTGGGATGGCAACCCATCACTCCAATTGATACCCTTTCTTTCTACTAGAGGTCAACTCAACAAGTTTCCTCTCCCCACTGTTGAGCATTTCATTAGGACCCCCTTTGAGTCCTAAAAGTCTTTCTCCTCTCAGGTCTCTAGTCCATTCTAGAGGATCCCCCTATCTCCTATCTCCCACCTCCCACCTCCTGAGGTTGCCTGTTTCCATTCTTTCTGCTGGCCCTCAGAGTTTCACTCTTGTTCCCCACCCCCAAGACTAGATCATATTCCCCTTTTCCCCTACCTGTCCCCATCTCCCACCCAGGTCCCTGCCTGCCTCTCCCCCTCCCTGGGCCCCCACTATGATGATTGCTTTCTTCTTCCTCCCAAGTGGGATTGAGGCATCCTTACTTGGGCTCTTCAACTTGATAACCTTGCTAATATTCATTTTGGATATTAGCCCTCTATCTGATGTGGGGTATTTGAACTTTTTTCCCCCAGTCTTTAGGTTGCCAATTTGTCCTTTTGACTATGTCCTTTGCTTTTTAGTTTCATGAGGTCTCATTTGAACTTAGAGCCTGAGCCACTGGAGTTCCATTTAGGAAACCCATCAACCCCAACCTCTGCCAATGAGTTTGAGGCTCTTTCCCAGTTTCTCTTCTGATGAATACTACTTCAGGATTCTGTTTCAAGGAAATTTTAATTAAAAGAACAAAAAACTGATGGAAACATAAGACCAGAAGTTTATATCATGAAACCTTCACTATCCATAATAGCTTCTGGGGGCTTAGGACAATGTATTTAATCCTATTGTAGAAACTGAATGAAGAGCAGACACCAGGAGCTAGGGCAACCTGTCACTGTTACATAGGGTTCATCGTAGTCTGACTTTGGGGATAGGCTGCTATATACTTACAAACCTCTCAATGATATGCCAATGTCGCTTGATTTTCTACTCTTATGGCTAAACTATCCTCCATTTTCAAATTAAGTAATAGCTTCTCTTGTGAGTGTGCATATGACTTTCAACCATCTATAATTGTTTCTTGAGAAAATCATGCTATTTAAACAAGTGAAATGCCTTCTTATTTTCTTTTCATATTTATTTCCCTTTATCTATCGTGTTGCCGTGTATGACATTAAGCCTGAACTCAAAATTTAACAATGCCACAGTAACCATCTAATCTCAGTACCATATCACATTCACTAATACCACTAATGTCATTTTAAGGTCAACTAACACATCTGGAAGAGTCAATCTTCAATGGTAATGACATTTCAGTATAATCTTGCTGATTTATAGAACAACCTTCTATGAAATGCACCAAGTTTCCGCCCTGCACTCCTCTTCACATAAAGTAAACTGCATTTTTGTCAGTCTTGCTTGTAGTTCTTGTGAATCAATTTAGTATTATTTCCCCATAATCAGCATCCTCACTTTCATTCCCATGCTGGAGTGTGTCAGCTGTTACAATAGTATCCTGTTGCCCTTCTATCTTCTGACCTATCCAGCATGGCATGGGTGGAACTTTATGCTGTAAACACTGATTCCCATGACCACACTCTTACTTTCTTCTTATTTAATTGTTGCAATCTGCTTGTAGTAGTTTGTTATAGCAGTTCAATAATCTTAATTCAAGTATATACCTTTGTTTTGTTACTGTTTATTAAAATGGGCAGATTAAAAATATACCGAAGATATTTTCTAAATTTAAACTTCTATCAGACATTTAAACAGTACTCGTTTTCCAATGTCAACTTCCTTCTTGACAACTGTGTTTTCCCTAGAGTGTAAATATCAACATTATAGCTGCTGAACTGGAGATTGCATATCCTAACAATATTCTCTGCACCTATTTTAACCTATGAATGTAATGAAAATATAAAACATAAATCTTTTATGGTATATGTTGGTACATTTGTGCTGCTGTAAGAAAATCTCAGAGCCTAGGTAGTTAATCGAACAAATTTCTTTGGTCACTATTTTAGAAATTCGAACTGCAAGATCAAGGTACTGGTGCTTTCAGTAGTCAGATGAAGGCTGCACCCTTGGAAAAGAAAGACTGCTGTGTTTCCTCATATGCTCTGTGATGCTCAGAGATGAATAATTTGGAGACCAAGCTAACATATACCAAGTTGTTTATTTAGTGAAGGACATAATCTTTATGAGGAGAGTGAAACTCTCATAGCGTAATCACTTAGCAATATCACCAAGGAGTGGACCGGAGGCACGATCAAACCATAACATGGTGTTCTGATTCACTGAGTCACTTATAAATAATAATGAAATAAGATCATCATTCAGATTTTATCATTCCAAAGTGTATAGTGTATCAATTAATATGAATAGCAAATTAGAATTCAATTATGTAAATAAATTACAGAAAGTTCTCACAGACATTTGTCATGATGTATTGATGTATAGTATACCACAAGAGAATCTGTCAACAAGCTGGTCAACCAGGAAAACCAGTGTTTCTTCCCACTCTAAACCCAGAGAGTTTATGTACTGTACAGTATGAGTCTAAAAGTCCAACACCCAAGTTCACTGAACATAGAAAATGATTAATGTTTCAGCTCAAGTCAAAGGCGTAAAACTTTCTTCTCCTTCCCCTTTAAACTCTGCGATCTGTCATGTCTGAGCCTGTACACATACAGACTGGCTCTACAATCAACAGCTGCTTTGGAAAATGTCACTGGTTGATAGGCACTGATGTCTTGAAGAGTTATAGAAAGCCTCTGACTCATAGCACAGAAAATAGAAAGCAAAGGCACACCAAGTGTGACAGAAATACCCTGTCTTATAACAGCTTCTCCAGGTTAACAAATCTTAGTTAAAAACAAAAACAAAAATTATACTATTTGGTCATGACATTACTATATATGTAGAACCACCTATCATGAAATTGGTTGCATAAGGAACCGTTCAGTCACAAATTGGCTTAATGGGAATCTGTTCTTTAGTGGGCATATTCTGTCTGAAACATGATCAATGCATGACCAAAGGGCACCAGAGAGCTGCATTATTGACAGCTTAGTCACCAATACTTCTCCCATAGCTGTTGTTTATACCCAGGAAATGAATGAGGACCACAGCTCGGTTCACAGCTAGGTCACCTTGATATGTAGAGCTAAACCAAAAGTTAGTGGCTGCTGTCTTACTTTCCTTTTGAGTGGTGGAATTAAAACTCCTCTGTCAACAAAGATCTCTCGGCAAAGTATACGATCATGGTAACTATAGGTGATTATCCATTCTGTGTGAAAACCAGAATGGCCTTAGGTAAGCTAAAGACTTATAGACGTGGGTATTTACAAAGGAATTGTCTCCGTACTTTCTGTCTTGGAAATGAAATTACTTTAAGGTCATGGACAAAGTGTTTTAGAGGCAAGGACAAATAAAACTGTTGAAGATTTTAATTTCATGGCAATACTTAATAATGCGCATCCACCATGGAAGTGCCTCTAATTAAACATTAGGCAGAATCATTTGTCCACTTGATATCAATTCAATAGGTTTCCCAGTGCTGTACCAGTGAATTAAGGAAAGAATATCTGTGGCGCTAGGGCTAAAAACTGCATGTACCTGCCAGCACCACCTGTTACATACACAACACAGTGTAATCTCTTTAGGAGATCAACCAACAATCTCTTAGCAGAGTGATTACACTGAATTATTTCTACCTTGGAACCAACAGCAAAGGCTGTGAAACGTGCAGGATGAATTATGATTTTATGTATTCAGGTTCCCTTGGTCATAAGACCAGTGGATAAGGAAAGAAATCCTCAGAAGGGTTGGGAATGAATTGCCATCAGCAGGTATGACCACAGTTATGCAATAAAATGAGAAAGTAATACTTTGGCGCCTAGATGATCTGGCACATTTGTTGATGCTTCCTGCTCAATTTTACTAGTAAATAGCAAAGGCAGCGGTCACAATATAAAAAGGGTGTGGGAACAGAAACGTAATTCTCAGTGATAAAAGTCTTCATCATCTCAACAGATAAGATAGGCTAGAACAAGTATTTTAGTAATGTATCAAACTCATTTTCCATGGATTATCCATGGACTTTGCACCAGAATTCCCTAATCTCATCAAACTTTATGGTCCTATGTAAATTTGGTTAGTTAACCCATCACTGTTCACATTTCAAAAGTCTCCCACATGTCTTCACCACTGGATAAATCTGAAAGAAGTCATGACCCAGTGCTGTTCCAGAGAAGGAAAATCTAGAAGAAATAACATAATTGAGATATAATGAATAATGGTTGTAGGCCTGAGGACAGCATGGTACGATTCCCAAGAAGTGAAAGCAATCAGAGTCATGGGACAAGCACAGATGTGTGTTAAACATTGAAGCTGGTTACTGGTATAGGAGCCAGGGAAGCTGTAATGCAATCAGAGAGGAAGGAGCCACCATTGAGAAATGCCTCCGTGAGATCTAGCTGTATAGCATTTTTCTCAACTACTGATCAACAGAGGAGGGCCCAGCCCATTGTGGGTGGTATCACTCCTGGGCTGGTAGTCCTGGGCTCTATAAGAAATCAGTCTGAGCAAACCATAAAGAGAAAGCCAGTAAGCAGCACCCTCATGGCCTCTACATCAGCTCTTGCTTGCAGATTTAAGCCCTGCTTAAGTTCCCATCCTGACTTCCTATAATGATAGACATGTAAGACAAATAAACTCTTTTCGCCAACTTTGCTTTTTGGTCGTAGCATTTTGGCACAGCAATAAAACTCTAACTAAGACAACTGCCATGTGAAGAAACTATTCCCCTGGCTGACAAATCCTTGTTCTTGCCTACTCTTGTGCAGAAATTACCCTCACCCATAAGAACCTTCTCATACATAATACCTTCTCCTTACTGTAACCCATATTTCAATGTCAGGTTCTAGAAAGGGATAAATGGTCCTGTTTTCAACATAAGACCAAAGGATCATCTCAGCTTCAGATCTCCTAGGGGTTGCCCCACTCTCCATTGCAATTGCATGGTAACACAGTTTTTCCTTCTAACTATACTTCCTCACTAATTTACCTGATTCTTCCAAAGGAAGCGTTCTAATTCAGTTCTTGACAGGATTTATTTTTACATTGAAGTGAATTGAAGTTGCAAGTATAGCTCAATGTCATAACATTTGTCTGGCATGAGTGTGTCTTTGGACTCAATCCACAGGATGAAGGAAAGGAGAGGGCTGCATCATCTTGCGGTTACCCATCTACCTAGGAGGATGAGACAGGTTGTTCAGGGAAGCGCACGAGAGAGCACATATACTGATCTGCTTTCTTCATTAAAATATGGACACTGTGGGAAAGAGCTATCTATAGACCACAAAGGCATTCTTATTTAGAAAAAAAAAAAAGAAACATGAATAAAAACTAGAAATAGATGGTGACAGTAATAGAGCAGACTTTAATATCAGGAAACTTAATAAGAAGCTGCTATAACAGTCAAAACTAAAAATTCCCAGGAAATCAGGGAGCTAGTGATATAAGTGAAGTAATATGCTTAGAAGGAAATCTACAATGGAACTTGAGGTAGAAAGAAACACTCTCATAAACAATTAAATGTAATCATATCTTCATCCATTAACAGTATATAGGCTAAATAAAGATGGATACCAGCTACATCACATACATATTTGTACTACTTACTACTTAATATAAACAGTGTCATCTCACTGTACCACGTGAAGTACTGACTCAGAGAAGCAAGCTTTAAGATTGCTTTCTGGAAGCACCAAAAGGCTTGAGCTCTCCAGAGGAAATGCCCTGCTCAGCATTCCCTGGAGTGCTCATCTGAGTACCATTAGCAAAGGAAGAATGCTTTGTCTGGAGTTCCATGGGGATACGCAAGTAGAAAGGTCATTGCTAAGGCAGCAGGGACTCCAAATCTCCAGGGACCCCATGCTTGAAATCAACACCTCTTACAAGATATGAAAATAAAATAAAGAACCAAACATATGATAATTTGCCTAGATAATTTACAGCAGAAGATGAGCTACTGTATTCAGGCTCATGTAATAGCTCCAAGAAGAGCCAAGGCAATGACTATAAAAACCCAGGCAATTAATAATGACAGGAGAAAAACCATCTATATATATTGAAATTCAGTAGTAAAAGACAGATCACCATGGACTATATGTTCAATAAAATATATAAAATAATGATAAATAAGATTTTTAAATCAATTGTCTCTGTTAGGAGATTATCCAGAGAACCTAGTCATAAGCCATCTGAGAATAATTATTTGTACTACTCAGGTTTGTGGTAACTCTGTGAGTTAAAGTAGTCAACCTTAACTCATTCAGCCTCAAGCTCCTTTTCTTTCTTGAAATGAAAGACACCAAAGGAAAGATACCATCACACATTTTGAAGGATGTAATACCTGAAAGGTCATGTTCAATGATTATTCTGAGTGACCACACCCTTCAACAAAACCTTCCATGCTGTGTGTGTGTGTGTGTGTGTGTGTGTGTGTGTGTGTGTGTGTGTGCGTGTGTGTTTAGTACAATATCCCACTCTTAATGACCAGTATATACAGTTCTAACATGATGGGTTTTGGGATTGTTTCACGTTTCTTGCTTTCAAGAATAAACAAAATTTGTGATTATAACATCTCAAAGACCTAGTTGGCTTTAGTTAGTAATCTGCTGAGGAAGACTTAGAAAACAAAAAAAACACCAAAACTATCAAAACCATGTATATCCCTGTACAAAAGCTAGGGGTGTATTTATGGAGGGCAAATGACATACTATTTCCTGTCAATCCTTTGCTGGAATGGAACATGCAGGAATGTACATGTTCACGTGTACAATGTATGTTCAATCTATGAGAAAAGCCAAAGATGACTTAGTGTACTAAGTCTTTCATTCTGAGGAGGAAGCCTGTCTCCTGGGCTGATCATAAATAATGTAGCAGGACAGATCTCCTTCCTTTGGGACTAGCTCTTTGCATAGTAAAAGCAATGGCAAATGAGTTGCACAAATCTTTGCATATGTGCCTCTCTGAGTCTTTACTGAGGACGTTTTGACTATGTTTAGTCTTTATCTTCAGCTCAACATATTTAATGTGCAAAGGTAAACAAAACAGGAATGAGTACTTAGTCTGGTGGCCCATATCCTTGTTGTATGAATATTCAAAATTCCACCTGTTCAAACTTTACACACGATCTCGGCAAAACAGCGGGGACAGCTTGATCAGATAGTTTTATTCAAGTATTTTATAATTAAATGTACCCTGACACACTACAATGTAAGACACACTTGCTGTTACAGGCAGATAGCTGTGTTAAAAGAAGAATATTGTTTGACAGTCTACTGAATACCTTTTGCTTAAGATAAACAAACAAAAAATGTGTAAAAATCTTCTCTTGCCTGGAGGCAGCCAGTTTTCAAACATTTTAGGGTGTTAGAATAGCTAAAAAATTATGGAACATAGCTAGGTATATTTAGTATTTTGATTATCATTTGATTATCTTTGATTTTTTTATATGCTTCCAAAACATTGGTCCTTATTCCCTGAGTATCAACTCAGTCTGTGTACCCCCAACACAACAGCTGTGGCTTAATGGCCCTAAAAAGTTAAGTGCTGCCCACATTGAACACAGATCAAAGTGTCCATACAAAGTGAGCCTTCAATTAGCATTGAGGGGTTGACTTTCACACAGGCAGTAAAAGCTCAATTCATAGTGATGAATCCTATGAGAATAAAAATCCATGTTAAGATACTGGACCTAGAATTTTACATTTATAGCTAAAAAATATGTATAAATATGTAAATCATCTCCTTTATTACTATTATTTAAATGTTTTCTAATTTATCGATATAGTAAGAGATTCTCAATATTTGCACCAATCTTAGAATAGGCAAAATGGGATTTGAATAGCATCATGCATACTCTTTTGGAGGCTAAGGGGTAATTATGAAGAATCTGAAAAACGAAGTATCCAAAGATAAAAATGCAAGTGTTTTTTATTAATAGTAAATACAATACCAGTAATAAATATTTCCTGTTGGTGAGAAACACTTGACTTGAATTGCCCTTCACAGATTTTCTTGAATTTCAAGACTTTGAATGCTTTCCCTGCGCTTTGTGCTAGACTTTCAGGCAGGTAAGCATGATTTTGAAGGTGGGCCAGATGTGACCATTTAATTTGAAAGCATAATGAGTTTCCTCTTAAGCTTCCATTGGAGTTGCACGGTTTGTCCTCTTGATCAGGTGACAGATGGAATAGATCCCCTTAGTCAAAGCAGAATTGAGAGCGCAGGGGTAGCTGCTGTCTGCTGTAGCAAGCACTGCTCACATGTCCTATTTCTAAACTACGGAGGTACTCTGTGTTTGAAAAATTTGAGCAAATCAACTGCCCAGTCTCTAACATCAAAAGATGGGAAGTGGAATGAGTTCAGAGAGCAAGGAATCAGCCAAAAGGTCCAAAGAACTGGAAAAGAAGCTTCAGGAAGATGCTGAACGGGATGCAAGAACTGTGAAGTTGCTGCTACTAGGTAATATGCTTCTCTTTTGCTTTCAGCATCTGATGCTTTTTCCCCCTCATTTATGACAGATGCAGTTACCTTTCTCAAATTTTAAATTTCTCACTTCATGGAATATTAATATAAAAATATGTTTGGAATCCTAAGGGTATTGATTTCACATGTACCTGATATGTATTTCATAATTTATTTTACACTTCACATTTTTACATTGTTTAAGAAATAAATATTAGATGCCTCAGTTTATATCTTTCACAGACTACAGAGTAATTGTTCCTCAAAGAAGACTCATGAATATTTGTTATTTTGTTGCATTCTATTGTTTACCAAATTACAACAAAAATACTTAATGACAAGTCACAAATGTCTACTCTTTGTTTAGACAGAAATAATATGAGCATTGGCCTCAAAATTGATTTGCTAAGAACAATTATTCTCAAGTTTTATTACAATAATGACAAGGTACTTAAATTATATCAGAAATATTGCTATACATTCAAAAATATAGCATCCAGTTCTTTATATATCCATGAATGCCACAAATTATATGTCTACTTTTCATCTCTTCCAAGCAAAGGATAAAGTTTTATGATAATGATAATTTCAATAATTGCTCAATTAACTAAATGAAATATTCTGTGTGCCACATATTTTTCAGAAACTTCTTGACACAAAGTGGTCACTGGCATAAAACAACAGAATTTGTAACTGCTTGTTGGAGAAACAAGCTGGCAGAGTTGGGCATACTGATTGTTTTTAACTCAGCAACATGAGAGATTTAAGGGAAATTTCACTGTGGACTTCTAGAGAAGGCAGAAAAGGTATAATTTAGGGTATTAAAGCCCATGATAATTTTAGCACAAAGATAAGGCAACATGTATTAGATAAATATATTGTGTACTACAGGAGATGACCCAGTAAGAGGCATTGGGTGGATTCAGTCTTCCTTTTCTTGTTTGTGTTTTCAGTTTCTCCACAATCAGGCTATAGGCCAACTAATCAGCTTTGGTGTTGAAAGATTAACCTTGTGTTAAAATATTGTGTAAATGATTCTCAAAATAAAACAAAAAAACTTTTAATCAATATAGAAACAAATCCCAACAAGAGCTCTAACTTATTGACAGCTGTGTGTTTGCCCTGATATAAGTTACATGCAAAATAATTCATTATTTCAGGATTGTGGATTTATCATTTTCTTTTTTTTTAAAGATTTATTTATTTATTATATGTAAGTACACTGTAGCTGTCTTCAGACACTCCAGAAGAAGGTGTCAGATCTTGTTACAGATGGTTATGAGCCACCATGTGGTTGCTGGGATTTGAACTCTGGACCTTTGGAAGTTGGGTGCTCTTACCCACTGAGCCATCTCACCAGCCCGATTTATCATTTTCTAAGTGTTCTTTTACTGTGCTCCCACTACTGTTTCAACAGCTGCCTCTAGGCTCTGTCTCTTGTGTCTCTGTGAAAGGGACTGGTCTCCCTTTCCTTACTCTAGTTCTTGGGCAAGCCATTCTCATTGTCCTAAAACGTCCACTTAGAAACTGACCATTTATAGGAAAGTGATGGGTAAGTGATTTGAAACCATCAATTGTATTTTCCCTAATTCCCGAGAATTAATCAGAGGCCCTACCTTGGAGTCTAAATAATATAGACCTGATAAAAGTAAATCAAATATCGGATTAAAAAGTCAGGTGTTCCCTTTAATGCCTTTTGTGTTCTCTTGCACTGACATGATGGTGCTAATGTGGCAATAGAGTGAACCTTCATGGACATGCAACACCTGCTGTTTCTTGCCTGTGGATACAACTGATAAACTTCTTCAAGCTCCTGCCTCTTTGACTTCCCCACCCTTGCCGCCAAATGAGCCATCTCTCTCTCTCTCTCTCTCTCTCTCTCTCTCTCACACACACACACACACACACACACACACACACACGTGCACACACACACACACACACACACACAAAGTTAATAAAAGATAAGTCTACATGATGAGATAAATTTCAAAATGAAATGAAAAATGTTTTTAACACACCATTTAGAAATATTTTCTCTTACTTTATAAAAGCACAAATCCTAAACCAAATCTCTGAAATAGATCAGTTACCAGTTACAAGGACGATACTGTTAAACCTCCGCAGAGGTATGATGCTTGTGGTTGATGTGCTGGAGTAACTGACCAACTGCACAGGAGATTGCGCTGGGGAAGAACAGGGTAAAAGAATGTGGAGAGGTGACTGAAAATGTGTCAATGAAAATCAAGGACCCCAAACAGAAAGGTGTAATGGAGAAAACTGAGCTTTCCCAAATTATGAATCAAGGGTTGACAGATTATTATACGCATTGACTTCTAGAAGCAGAAATGCTAAAGACTCTAAAGTGATAACTGTCAGGGCACAACTTGTTATATGTAAAGCTCTGAAATGGAAAGAAAAGCATTCCAATTGTTCTTAAACAATTAGCAACCTCGTGGGCTTCATTAAGTTGGAAGAGTAACTTTTATTAACTGGGAAGAGAAAGAATGATCAGAATCATCAGTAGTAATATTATATCTTTCATTTATCCAAGATGATAAGTTTTATATATTCATTCTCATGCTACTATAACAATAATAAGGATGCTGAGCTGCTCAGATTTAATTTAATAAAATAAATAAGTCTTCAGTTTTCCCTCTTTTGATTTATATTTGAAACATTTAACTGTATTTTCCTTTTGAACTCTGAACTCCAAATTTAATTTCGATGTCAAGTTCAAAACAATAAAATCTGTTTTGTTTTCATTTTTACCTAAACTCACATTAGCTACACTGTATTTGTTTTTTCATCTTAATCTTGGCTTCATTAAGATATCATACAATGTGTGACATCCAACCTTAACCATGATCGTGGCCAATTCAGAATTTAATCTTGTACTTAGAAAACAGAGAACTATACAAAACAAAAAGTAAACAAACCCTGGTACAATCCATCTTGCTTTGATCCTCACTGTCTAGCTAGTTTCTAGGTGGCAAAGCATAGAACAGGAAGTTTCCTATTTATCACGCACTGATTGGCAGAGGTAAGCATTGTGTTAATGAAAATAGCAGTGAATCCAGAGGGCTGCTCCCTCTGCAAGGTCACTCTCAAATGGCTGAGAAACAAAGAAAAAAATATTCAAAATTCTAGCCATCTGAAAAATGCAAACCAAAACTATTTTAAAATTTCAACTCACACCATTCAGAATGGTTAGGTTCGACAAAAGAAGTGACAGCTCATGCTTGCAAGGATGAAGAGAAGGAGACAGAACACTGTTTCATCGCTGCTGCAGGTACAACATGAAAAGCTATATAGTTCCTTAGGAAGCTGGGAATCAATCTCCCTCAAGACCCAGCTATAGAACTCCTGGTGTATACTCAAAGAACACTCCATCCTTCCACAAGGACACTTGCTCACCGTGTTTACTCCATGGTTTTATTTATAATAACCAGAAACTGAAGTAACCTAGATGTGCTTCAGCCTAAGAATGGATAATGAAAATGTGGTACACTTACATAATGGTGTAGTTTTATGACCTTTTGGTCAGTTCTATGGTATACTAATTTTAACCAAGGCCATCTATAAGTCTGTAAGTTTCAAACATTCACTGAAGCCTGGTGGGTTCATTAGTGTATATATAGATCATCAGTTCCCTTCCTTCTTGACATAGTTCAGCAGGGGTAAGGGAAGTACACAGAACCTCAGAAGCACTCACCTCTACATCTACCTGCTTGTTAATAGACCCAGTTTTGTGCAGGCTTAGGGAAAGCAAAGTCAGCTGCTGTGAGTCCACAATTGCAATGGCTACATCAAGCTCAGAGGACAGCATTCTGTAGTCCTTCTCTCTGTCTTAAAACATTGCTTTCTTCCTCTTTTCTGCAATTTTCTCTCAGTCTCAGATGTTATAAACAACCATTCAAGTACTTTTTATTCTCAGCACTTCCAGTAACCATGTGTCTATTCTCCAACACCTATCCGAGTCCGTAGCTTCTGTAATTGAGGTTGAGAGAAGCCTCATTCAGGGTCATAAACATAAACCCATAGAAGGCAGTGTGACTCCATATCAATGTAATTAGCAATAGTAAGTTCCCCCTAAGATAGATGGTTATACAGCCACATTTTGTTTTCTTTAAATTGGATTGACAGTAACCAGGCCCAAATTCCATAGTGTGAATAAGTTCTAAAAACTGAGCATAGAGATTGTATTAGACTTGACTTTTTGACTCTATAGCACTGTTCTTTTGAAATCATTTATATAAGTAACATGAGAAATTAACATAATTATTTACCTTTACAAGTTGCTGTAGAGAAGGGTGGTGGCATACTGTACAGTCTTAACAACCCTGGGCCATATGTATCATTAAGGAAAAAACTTTTATTTAAAACATTGGACTGAAGTTCAGAGACCATCTCCATATTTAATTTTTCTCCCAATCCTAATGTAGAAATGCATTAATGTAGACTTGGAGCTAAGGAAGGGAACTCAAGTACTTGATTTAATCAAAATATGACAAAAATATTGACCCTGATTATTAGCTCCCAAAGCAAATAAAACAGTACACATGTTGAATTGTTACCATGGGATTTTATTTTCCAACAGAATAATATTCCTAGTAAGAATTATTCCTTCTATAACCCATCTAAATATAGTTTATATTTTGCAGTCCCTCATACTTTCCCACATATTCTAAATTATTTTTTCAATTAAAATATAAATATCATTCTCTTCAACTAAAACTTATCACTTCATCTGTGGTTTTTCCTAAAATTTAAAAATACCTCACTACCTTCTATCCTAATTGCTATTCAATTCTTTAATCCACATAATCTCTCAAAATTCTCCACTTCCTCTTGTTATACAGTACTCTTCCCAAGTAGTTTTGACTAGCATCATTTTAGCCCTGATTGATTCTTTGACTTCTCTGTAAACTCCTAATTAACTAACATCATTACCAGGTATTGTGAAATAAACCAATACATTTTCAGTTTCTTCGCTGAAAAATATAGTTTTGACTTGAGGGGGGCCAATAATCAATCTTCTGCTATAGTATTCTAGAAGCCACCTTCCCAGCAACATTGTCAAGATGAATCTCCTTCTACCTCATCTCAGCCAGACAACCTTTAGCTTACAGTGAGACAATGGTGAGCCAGATGAACATTAGAATTAGGCAATGGCCAATAAGCATCTCCAAATAAAACCCAACATTCACCTATTCTATTTCATCTAGTTTTAAGGAAGTATAATTTCATTTTTATTTCCTGACTTCATCCTATGATAACATTTTCCTGAAGAGTAATTTCCACTGTGGTTTACTAAATTCACTGTATTCTATCTCTTGGTAATTTTGTTCAATAAATTGTGTTAAATTTTGCCAGCTTCAAAGTCCTCCGGGCCCTTCCCCTCCTGAGGATTCAAGCCAATTCTGTCCTTCAGCATAAAACTCTTTCATTTGCCTTACAACCCCCTCGATTCACTTGATATGGCTGTGTTTTAAAGGGTTTGAAATGCTTATAATTTACAAATTAGTCTATGCCCTCTGGTGTCTCTTTTTACTTGCTTATAATCTGAATGTCTACAGATGAGCACAAAAAACACATGCATTTATAAAAGCAGAGGAATGATAGAAGGAGAGCCTGAAGTATTCCTGAGTTGTTCTCAGTGACAAGAACACAAGCTACACGTCACATGAAGAAGTAGAGCTAAATAAAAGCCCTATGTTTTTCAGATGAGTTTATCCCCAGTTTGAAATCATCAGCAAAGTACTGTTCAGTTTCAAATAAATGGAATGATATGTGCTAATCAGTAACATCTATCTATCTATCTATCTATCCCCCAACTACCACATGGGTCAAATGGGACAATTATTTTATGAAAAAAAAATTAAGATTGGAAGATGTATCAGAAAAATTTTCACTATTATGAAACCATTTGATTTGATATGAGTTAAGGTAAAATGTTTGGAGAAAGCATTGAAAGACAAAAGCCACAGAAATTTGGTGTTTGATTTCATGTTATAATAAGTCAGAAGAGAACATACTGGATTACTGACAATATGTGAAATGGGAAACACATGGGAGTCTGAGGAAGAAGAATTAAGAGTAATTACTTAAGATGTGTAAACTCTATGATTTCTGCTGGGGGTGGGGGCAGCCCCAGTGGTGGCCAGGTCCCAGGGAGGAGATAAGGAGTCAGAGATGGAGGGCTGAATCAGCCACCGAGGTCAGAGAGAATCTTGCACCCTGACTGACTGGCAGTCAGAGTGCTTCTTTATTTATGTAGAACTCGGTAGGCAGGGATAGACTTACATTGTTTCAAAACAGAGATCATATCATTTTTTGTCCCTAGACATGTTTCTTAATTCTCTCTTGGTCATTAGTCTGATTCATTGTTGATAAACAGTGGCAGGACGGAGATATCTTTCCTAATCACTTTACCTCGTCAAGCCTGCAGTCCAACTTTTCAGAGTCTAGAGGCATATGTAGCTCTCGTGGCTTCACAGGCACTAGACAGAAAGAAACTCTCCAAGGCAGCCTGGGCACATTGCCATGTCAGAGCAGCAGCGTCTTAGCAACTTTTAATGGCCAGAGTGTTAGTTGTTTAATTTATTAAACCTAAGAAAAATCTTGAGGCAAAAGTTGCTGCAGTTATTATTCATTTTCTGCCATAATACAACGATTATATCATAGTAAAATTTATTATGTGTCTAGTCTTGGTATTCTTTTGTTCCGTGGTCATGGGCTATACCACAGTGGCTCTGCACAAGCTAACTTTTCTAAGAGGGGAGGTCTTAATACTTCATTTTGTTTTTATTATTTATCCTCACCATTCTTTGTCCACAAGTATAAACCTCTTTGTGAAGGAAAGATAACTTCAGCTAATCTAACATTGTTGCTGTATGTTTTTCTTGAGGGGCATACCATATGTGGCCCCAAATCTTATATCACATAATTGCCTCCATATGTAGTAAGAAAAGGCTTTTAATTTGATCTACTGCCAACCCCTCTAGCCC
>NC_034591.1:12810789-12824473 GCF_900095145.1 Mus pahari
ACTTTACATCCTAATATCAGTCCCCTCTCTTCTTTAAGGAACCCTAATGCAGACCCTCCCCACATTCTTCCCTTCCATTCTCCTTTCAGAAGGGGCACACACACACACACACACACACAACCCTACACACACACACACACACACACACACACACACACACACACACACACACACACATACACACACATCCCACATGATATCATAGCTGGACTAGGTTCATACTCTTCCATTGAGGCCAGGCAAGACTGTTCATGTAAGGAAACTGGATACACAGGCAGCCAAGCAACAGATTTAGGGACAGTCTAGTTGTTGGATGACTCACATGAAGACCAAGCTGCATATCTGCTACATATGTGTTGGGGCCTAGGATCAGTCTATGCTCAATCTTGGTTGGTGGTTCAGTCTCTGGGAGCCCCCAAGGACCCAGGTTAGTTGACTCTGTTGGTCTTCCTATGAAGTTTCTGTCTTCTTTGGGTCCCTCAGTCCTTCCCTCAACTTTTTTACAATACTCCCAAGCTACATCTAATGCTTGGTTATGGGTTTGTGCATCTCTTTATATTGGCTGCTGGGTGTAGCTTCTCAGAGGACAGTTATGCTAAATATATCTGCAAGAATAACAGAGTATTATTAAAAGTGTCAGGGACTGGTTCTTGCCCGTGGGATACGTCTCAATTTAAACCAGCTATTGGTTGGCCATTCTCCCCACCTCTGCTCTATCTTTGCCCCTGCATATCTTGTAGGCAGGACAAGTTTTGCGTCAAAGGTTTTGTGGGTGGGTTGCTGTCCTTATCCCTCCACTGGGAGTTCTGTCTGGCCTCAGTAATTGGCTACATCAGGATCCATAGCCCTCACTGCCAGGAGTCTCAACTAGAATCACCCCCAGAGATAGATCACATCCAGGTCTCTATCTTGTCCTAGAGATTGCCCCCACCCCTACTTCAGATTTCCATTCTCTCTTCCCTGCTCTCCCTACACCTGATCCCTGCCCTGTTCTGCTCCTCTCTATTCCCTCTCTCATCCAGTTCCCTCCCTCCCTCTCTCCCTCCTTCCCTCCCTTCCTCCTCCTCTGATATGTATTTTATTTCCCTTTCAAGATAGATTCAAAATCCTCTCTCAGGCCCTCCTTTTTATTTGGCTTCTTTGGGTCTGTGGATTATAGCATGGTTATTCTGTATTTTATGACTAATATCTACTTATACATGAGTACATATCATGCATGTCTTTTTGGGTCTGAGTTACCTCACACAGAGGTGGTTGCAGAGCCTTGTGAGTTACATGGAGAAAGACCGCAATGAGATCTGATGTCAGTAGACAGATCAACATTACTTGGGGTGATTGAAGGTTTATAAGGTTTTGGAGGACCAAGGGTAGGGACATCCAATATAGGCAAAGATCATTGGCTGGGGATTTAGGGTACCTGGATTCCCTCATTAGCATGGGGAAGCATTTCAGGAATCTCAGGTGCTTCCTGAACAGGTTCTGTAAGGAGAAAAGAAATTGGCCCTACATCTAGCTGAAGCTACAAGACTTTCCTCAAGTAGAGGTGTGTATTGAAGTTTAGATTCCACAGACAAGGTCAGAGAAGGAGAAACTTTGCTAATGAAGGGAGTTTCCCATGTTTCACCAAGCCCAGAGGCTATCTGGTCAAGATGTGCTTTGACCTTAATTAGCAGTTAGTTTCCCACTATACTTGAATACAAATTATTTCTATAAAAGCATAGCTTTCATTTCAACTTAAAATAGTTGAAACTGCAGGGCTTTGGAGGGGGGTCTTGCTTCTGGTTTAATAATAAAGATACAGATATCTGCATACATAGGCTGTTGGGCTGTTTTTGCTTGGGCAGCCTCGGCTAAACCCAGCTAACTCAAGCCGACTTCCCTGCCACTATGCCCCCATCTCCAGGTGCTCTCTGCTTCCTTCTTGTCCAAGTTTCTGTGTCCTTCTGCCTGGTAGTTCTGTCCCAGCTCCTGCCAACAACAAAAGTCACACTCTTGGGGGTGGGGGGAACTATTAGCATAGCGGGAGAGGTCCCACAGTTTACAACCTATCTTTAGGTTTCCTTTTGGCCAGATTGGGGACAAGGTGACCTTTTGTGACCTCCCTCACAGCAACAGCTAGCTTTTTATCATGATAATCTCCTAGAAGCCTCTTTTAGGGCAGGTAAGGAAGTGATAAACTTTGACTTATCCAGCAGCATCTGGCAGCATCTGGTGCTGTCAACACAGCAATTAACAAGGAGGATATATGGACAGACTTACATAGCCATTAGATACAATAAATGTGGGTGTAGGTCATCCCAACATCTCCCCCATAGTACAAGAAAGGACTTTATCTCTAACATCTGTAAACTACATACAGTAAGAACAATTGTGAGAACTATCAGGGTAAGAACTATGTTTACAATGTTTATTCCATTTCTATTTGGGAACTTTACAAATAAAGTACTCCATTATCTGTCTCATCTTGGTGAGCCCAATGTACTGTTTGTATCAAATGAACACAATGAGAAGTCCCCTTTAAGTTTATACTTATAATACAACAAAAGAAAACTTAAGATGTTGAGCTTGTGAATATATTACCAAAACTCCATTGATTGATTTTCAAATTTTCATTATAAGAGTAGCAGAGCAAGGAAAAGGAAATCTGAAGTGTTTTCCATTCTGTTTAATACCTTAAATCACTTTCTTATCACTATTTAAGCTTTCGTGTTCTCCAACCTTCTTAACTTTCACAGACCAACCTTAAAACACCATCCTAGATCTTAAAACACTGTCTTAGATCCTCACAACTTAAACTTCAGTATCCTCAGACCTTATATAAAATGGTAACAAGGGAGAGTGTATCTAGACTTAGTAGCAGCAGCTCTAAGAGAGTGAGGACCGTTGCCTGAGCTTAGAATTGAGAACACATCTGGAGACTTGGTTTCTGTTGTTAAGCTGATAATTCTTTCACTGAACAGATAGTCTGGGTCCCTCTGTGGTCAGAGGGGGAATCAGCCTTTGGCTACCAGACCCAGAAGATCTGACAGACTTTCCTGGGAAGCAGAAACTTAAGGGATGACTGTCCTTCAACTCCCCTGTGTCCTGCTTGCCCACAGTTGGGACCATGTGCTATCAGAAGTCACTCAATGGCCCATTTTGCCACTTTTGAAGCAAACTTTAGGTGGAGGTTCTTCTTTGGAGGAAAATAGGGGTGCTGTAAGGAGCTGACATGTCTATCAACAAAAGTTTTTTTTTTTAATTAAGCATTTTAAATGCTATATTCTGCAGGTCTCTGAAGCATTTGAGGACCACCTATCCATCTACAGTATATCTAAATAGACAAATATGTTTTTTGTTTGTTTCTAGTTATCTGTGTTAGGTTTAACATAGAAAACATACAAGAGACTAAATGAAGCTTATTCCTGTCATTAATTATGTCAGTTCTTAGCATGAATACAAGTAAAATTCTGAATGGATGCATTAAAGGACTTGATCATTTATAAGGTGACTGACTATCAACTTGTATTTCTTAATTATCCTTAACAGTTTACAGTAGTAGTCTTTATAAGACTAGGACTTAGGCTTAGCCTTTAGCATCATGATTTGGAATTGAAGCTCTTTTGGTATCACAAGAAAACTTTTAATCATAGATATAGTTGAAAGAAAGACTGAAAACTTTATTGGCCCTGAGGATATGACTTGAAACCATTTAAAACTTTCACTATTAACACATACCTGGAAACAAAGTAATATGAAACAGCATTAGCAGGAGAATTGAATTTATTTGAACACATATGCAGAACGTGTGTGAGTACATTCATCTCTGTGGTTCTCATTTCTCTCATTCAGAGATCAACACAGCCACAAGACTGGTGCATTCCAACTTCCTCTATATTATACAATTATATGATTTCATTGGCCTAGAAAATTATCATATATAGCAACATGTCAAATTATTTAATCTTATCGTGTCCTTTTTAGCCAAAGGAACAAACAAATTTTGTGTGTTTTTAGCAGAGTTCAGTTACAGTTATGAATATTGTATAGATTTAAGATTCTTTTTCCATATTTCTATGTAACCATAGTTTTGTTCATTTGTATTTTATTATTTTCTAATTGTGTGTATTAAAATGCAAATGAAGTACAGATTTTAATTGTTATTTGAAGCATTATCTTCTTCAAAGAAACAGCATGTGTCTTGCAAAAATTTCTCTGGTGCTCTTTAGCCCAGAAAGTAATGTTAGTTGTGCCCACACTTTAGAAGGAAAGAACTATTTTAGGCTGTACTGAGCATAGGCAAACATGCTGTCATGTGTATATTTAGCCCTGTAACATGATCTAATCCTCCAAGAATGGAGTGATGATCGTGAACTAAGACCCACTATCAATGTGAGAATGGAAATAAACAGTTCATTTCTGAGGAACTTTGAGATGGAGTTTCAAATACTGAAGGAGATTTTTAGATGAGTTGCTTTTTATTTAGAAATTATGTCAATACAGAAGTTAGCTCATTGGGACCTTCACCCAGAATGGTAAACTTACTACACAGCGCAAAGAAAATCTTTTAAAATTTTTACACATTTTTAAATACTATTTAAAAAAATAATTACAAGCAAAATATAAATTATTAATATGAAGTTTCATAAAAAGTTATCTTCTACTTTATAGTAATTAATTATTTTATATCACTTAGCTACATTATTAATTACTTAATAAGTTACAAAGAATTGTTATATACTTACAACCTTTCTAGTCTTAGAAATAATTTGGGAAATTCCAGTATTAGTGTATTAGTGTGATTCCATCTGATGTTGACCTTTGCCCTTAGTATTCATGGATTACACATCAGTAGTTTCAAGCTACTAAAGATGAAAAAATGCCTGTAACTTTGACCTTTATTTAATACATTGAGATTATTTTATTCTCATTATCTTATCAACAATAGAAAATAACAATGGTTTACATCATAGTTACAATACAGTCATAATTGTAAATAATGTAGCAGTTTAAAGCACAGTAGTGAATGTGCATAGGTTATGAACAGATATATTATCCTACTATATAAGAGACCTGAGCATAGGAGTTTTGTGCCTTCATAGGACTCCTATAATCAACCTAGTTTGTTATTCTGAATGTACATTTACTCTTTGTTTTAACCTAAAACTCACCCTTATTGTCCCCCTATTGTGTGACACAGTTTTGAGTAATCTATAACAGAGAAATAAAATAATATATTTCTGCAATTTTCTTTTTTACCTGACCAATAGTGGGTCTTAAGTGTTATCACATTCCTTTATGATCATGATGTGTATAATCATATAATTCTCAAATTTTATTTTTGTGTGTTGTCTTAGTCAGGGTTTCTATTCCTGCACAAACATCATGACCAAGAAGCAAGTTGGGGAGGAAAGAGTTTATTCAGCTTACATTTCCATACTGCTGTTGATCACCAAAGGATGCAGGACTGGAACTCAAGCAGGTCAGAAAGCAGGAGCTGATGCAGAGGCCATGGAGGGATGTTCTTTACTGGCTTGCTTCCCCTGGCTTGCTCAGCCTGCTCTCTTATAGAACCCAAGACTACCAGCCCAGAGATGGCACCACCCATAAGGGGCCTTCCCCCCTTGATCACTAATTGAGAAAATACCTTACAGCTGGATCTCATGTAGGCATTTCCTCAACTAAAGCTCCTTTCTCTGTGATAACTCCAGCTGTGTCAAGTTGACACAAAATTAGCCAGTACATGTGTGTTATGATAGAGATGAAACTATGGCCTCACACATCTAGACATATATTCTACCTACAAGTTGTATCCTGCTGCAAAGTTCTTATACATTTTTCTTGGTTCTTAAGAATGATATTTCACTCGATTCAAATACTTCATGAATAAGTTTTACTTTGTTAAGGGAATCATAGGCAATATATAATTATTTTAAAATTTTTAATTGAGAGTCAAGAAGAAACATTCTTTTCTCTGTTTCAAAAATTCTGCAGGCTTTCCCCATCAGTGTCCCCTTCAATGAGCAAAATATAGGACAAAGTAAAACTGAAGTAGGACTGAAGCTCCTTCTAACATCTCATTCCCACAGCTGGAAAAATTTGGTCAGTAAAACTAAATACATGTACTTGATTGGGTGGAGTGAGATGGTGTGGAACTTGATCTTCTGACACTTACTTTCCAATATCCACTTCCATTGCTAGTGGCTAAGTATCCAGGGCTGTGTTACTGTTTGCTGGGAGAATGGATCCCTAGAACTCACAGGACCTAGTTTTAATATCAGCATTGCAAAAATAGAGGTTAAAAAGAAAAATCTATGAAGGAATATTGAGAAATTGCTGTGGCTGATTTTTGCATTCATTGGCTTTGTTTTTAACTTTCATAACCTGTGGTAGAAAGCACACTGGCATAATAATGGAGACGAATCATGAGCAGTTTATCCAGCAGGGAGAATTGGTGCGTAGCCACCTGTCAATGAAACGTTATTTTCTATAGCCTTACTACTCCTTATTTTTCTGTATCACAGGCAGCTGTTTAGACAAGTGCAGCAATCAGATATATTAAGTTTTGCCAGGGACAATAAAAATGCTCTGCCATAAGGGTTAAATTTAGATGGCTCTCTATCTGTTCACCCAGGCTCAAGAAAATATGTAGACCAAGACCATACAGAAATACTTCAATGGAAAAAAAATGTTGTCTCATAAAAAGGACAAAATAAAATAATGTCATACGATGCATTTTGTTATTATTTTTCTCCACCAACTCCTTCCAGACCCTCCTAAGCCCCATCCTCTTTCTGTCTCTCTCTCTCTCTCTCTCTCTCTCTCTCTCTCTCTCTCTCTCTCTCTCTCTCTCTCTCTCTCTCTTCTCAAAAATCAAACAAATAAAACAAATAAAACATAAAGAAAGAGAAAGAAGGAAAGAAGGAAGGAAGGAAGGAAGGAAGGAAGGAAGGAAGGAAGGAAGGAAGGAAGGAAGGATATTTTGTGTTGGCCAGTTGCTCTTGGACATGGAACCTGCAGTGGTTCCAGGTTGGTACAGTCAGGGACATGCCTTTGAAGAAAACTGATTTTCCTTTTCTTTTCAAATAGCTTCTTGGTATGCATAGGTTAGTTTTGAATTATAAGCTCAAAGAATCACTTCTTTCATGTGAAATATATCTCATACTAAGGCATGAGAATGAGATCATAAGCATGGAGAAGGAAGGAAGTCCTAGAGAAAAAGTGGAGGTCAAGTAGGTGGAAGTGGGATTAAAATTCATCATTGTGCTCTCAGGGCCTCTAATTCATATTCATAGGTATAATTTTAATAAAAGCTTTAGATTTGGTTATTACTCAAATTACACTTTGCTTATATCAAAATCAAAAAACATTAAGTCAAAATAAGTCCCTGCCGTACACTGACGCAAAAACGGAGGTCATGACTTTTTAGTTTTCATTTCTCAAAAAGCTTGTCCTTAACATCAAGAGAGATTCAAGAAATATCTTCAGAAGGTCCTGACTGAAAAACTACAACAACCACTAAGTATTACCAAGAGCTATTACTGTCTGTTAATGATCATGTGCATTTTGGGTTTTTCCGAAATGATGCTAGTTTTCTATATGATGATAAGTAAATGCCAAAATCTCGTGTGGTGTACATCATAAACTGTAATACATGTTGTAGATAAGGGTGAGTATAACACTGCTGGTTCCTCATTTTTACCTCAGTTACGCTGATCTTACGGCATGAGACATTCTAAGTCACCCCACCATATGTGGGGCATTGGGCTCTGCACAGACAGGCTGGTCTCCAGTTGAGCTGAGGTCTGAACCCTAGAATGGTGATAATTCACCTTCATGACAAGGTAAGCGTTCCCTCATGCTCCTGGAACTCTGACTACTGCCTAAGTTACAGCCCCCCATGGCCCCAACAAGAGAAACATGACTAGGAGTCAGGTAGGCAATGGCCCAAGCTTCTGGCCTTCAGGCTAAACTCTTCCCCAGTTACCTAGCAATAGTGAAGACCATTAAAGGGGCTGTTCAGCCCCACCTCACTCTCTTACTTCTCACTCTCTTATTTGTCTCCCTCCTACTCCTCACTCTCACCCCCTCTCTCCTCTCTGTCTTCTCCTCTCTTCTCTCTCTCTCTCTCTCTCTCTCTCTCTCTCTCTATCCCTCCCTCCCTCCCTCCTTTCTTTCTCCCTACATTTCTATAATAAAGCTCTAAAACTATAGAGAGAGAGAGAGTCTCTGCTCAAGATCTGCTGCACTTACTCTCCCCGGTGCTGGGAACCTTACCCCTCTCTCCCATAACCCCGGTGGCTTTAATGTAGTTCCGGGAATCCCAGGTAGGGCTGCCCCTTGGCCAACCCTGAAGAGTGGGATAGAGGAATGCCCAGCCAGAGCTGAGTGGAAGTGTATGGCAGCTCTCCCATGCCTGACAGACCAGAGAATAGGTAAAACTCTGGTGGGGCGTTGGTCTTCTCCCTTCCCCCACTTCCCCTGGGCCCCGCCTTTTTTAGTTCCCAACACCCATATGCATTAGGGCTCCTGGCAGTTAACTAAAGTTGTTAAGATGCTTCATTCTTCTGAATAAAGGAAATTATAGCTATGTCAAAGGCTATGTTAGGCTTCTGAGAACAAGAACATGTTTTAATCGGAATAGATTTCTGTTTGAACAGTTCTCGAATAAAATTATTAATGGTTCTCTTCTTTTGTCATTTATTCAAGCAAAGATGCAAAGACTCATCTCAGGAGGCCAAGAACAATGTACAGTCTGAAATCGTGAATTACGTATGTTCTTGGGTTGCAAACTAGGAGATATAAACATCTCAAATCATGTTTAAATTTAAAATGTAATTTCTGTATTAGTCTGAATTCCTCTGTCTAGAAGTTACATAAACAGAGGTGTCAAAAATTTACACATGATAAAATAGGTTTTAATATACTAACAAAGTCTGTATATCAATTAATAACATTTGTTTCATTTTGTTTCAGGAGCAGGTGAATCTGGGAAAAGTACTATTGTCAAACAAATGAAGTAGGTACCGAAGTATTTTGAATGTTTGCAATTTGATGTTTCTTTACACATTGAACAATTCTGTTTTAATTATTTATTTTTAGTTTTTTATTCTAATATAATTACATCATTTCCCCCTTTACTTTTCTCCCTACAAATCTTCCTACATTCCCCTTCTTGGTCTTTTCCATATTGATTGGCTCTTTTTTTCTGTAAATTTTGTTACATAATTGTGACTAAGTATGATCTGCTAATGAAGTCTCACCAATATGACTGGTTACTAATTATGAGCTGAAATAGGACTAATAGACATCCTAGCATGGACAGGGAACGCCCAAGAGGCTTCAATCCTACACAGAATTACAGGGACATGAGGGAGGCTGACTGCTGCACAAATAGTCTTCTACAGCGAGGAGACACCAATCAGTTGCCCAGTACCAAATGGTAAACCATGAATGCACACATACAAGTAACATTATACACACTGGGAAATCCTAAAAGGAATGCTTTGTGAGCAACTTTTCAGTATTGAGGAAATCACTTCGGTATTTGTGGATACTGGCAAAGTTATCCTGACCTTTTGAGTATGTATATATTCCTTCTATTTTTCAGTAAAAACTGAAGTTTCTATTTTTCTTTTGAATTTTGCCTTTCAAAAGTATTAATCCCAGAAGCTATGTCTTAATCATATCAATCCTCAAATGTTCTAGTTTTGTAACATTGTGACTATAAGGCAAACATTTCAAATATGCCAATTAAGGATCCATTTGAAATTTGGCAGAAATTGGCCTTTTTTTTCTATAGTATGGGAAATATTTGTTCACTAATATCACTCGAAAAGATTCTGATGTGCGCTTACATTAATTTTTTTCTATTCATTCTTTACAGTGGGGTAACTGCTGAATTTTCTGAATGCAAAAGCATTTTAAAAAATACCATGATTAAAAGCTTCAATAAAAAACAAATAAAATGAGGTTAGATAATCAGCGATGAAGCTCTTTGGTTAACCCAGCCCACTTTTTACTTTGATATTATATATCATGATATATTATGACATTAAAATGTCATGTAATTTGCTTTTCAATTTACTTATGAATGAGTTTTGAAGTTTCATATATAGATGCCAGAAAATATTTAACCCTTCCATCTGTTTCTAAAACATGGCTTTATGACTTCTACCCCATCCTAAGAGCAAAGTTATTTCTCATTCTTTCACATAATTATTCTTTTCTACTACCCTCTTATTTGGGACATAATCACACTTTGTTATCTAATTTGTTTTATTTCTCTATGTTTTATAATCTTAAATATAGTTTTTTAAATGAATAGTCATTTTGCTATATTAAAAAATCAAATATTAAATCATGTATAGTCAGACAAAAATAGAAAACTAGAAAGCCAATAATAATTATTATAGATCTATAACTGACTAATATAGGCTAACTAATGGAAATATAGGCTGTTATGTAAAACAATAACGTGCCAAATACATGGAATCAAAGAAAAACTAATGAGCAGTTGGAGTTTACCTGTTACAAAGAAGTTAAATCATATAATTCATTCAAACTCTACTATCTATAAAATAAAAGCTCAAGTCAAAAATTAGGCATTCCTGCTTACAATAAATTATAAAAAACATAATTTTAGCTTGATGTGGTAGTTTATTCTTATAAGCCTCAGAAGGCTGAGACAGGAGGATTACTACAAGTTTGAGGCTCATCTGTGCTATAAAGAAGCTATGTTATATCAACCAGAGCTGCTAATAATTTTACTTCTAATTGTAGAAGTACATTTTGCAAAAAAAAAAATTAGTAGAAATAATTTTTCTATATTTAATATAGGTTTATGGGTGGAGAGATGGTTTGGCTGTTAATTGTACTTGTTAACTTTGCATAAGATGAAAGTTAGTTTCCAAGAACTCCACCCTCCTTCATGTTTCCTGTGGATCCTACAGACCATACCCCACGCCCCCATATGTCTTTCCTTCCCCCAACCTCTAACCCCAGCAAGTCCTTTCAACAAAAGCAGGTCAGTAAAACTTATGGCCATTTAAACCCATCCCTAACTGTAGTTGCAGGGTACGTGGTAGCATCTTCAGGTATCTAAAGGAACCAGAGACACATACACGTTACTTATATAATCAAGTAAAAGGGGACACAGAAAAAATAAAAATAAATCATATATACACATATAAATAACTGGGAAATTATAAGCATTCTTTGTCTATATATATTTCTGAGAAACTTCAATGAGGTTTTGAAATATATAACAGAAGTAATTTAAGTATACAAAGTATGAAACTATATGTAAAATATGATTTCTGTAATTATTTAAAATGGGAAAGTAGAAGATAAAGACTCCTAAATTAAAACAAAGTATAAGTAATCAATTTCCAAAATGCTGAAACTATTCACCATCCATTTGAATTACTAATGTATCCAATGCATGTGTATACAACAATCTTTGCCCAACACCAGTGCTCAGCACATGTCCAAACTTGATAATTGCATACATCTATTCACTTGTATCTACAAAGTTCCTCTTCCTTTTGACCATTAATGTGGATCTTATTATTCCAAAGTCATCAGATTATTATTTATGCAACTCCTTGTCTTTTATGTTTTTAGTATATCTACTGTACTACATTTTTCCTAATGTCTCTTTCCACACAAAGATGTGGCTATAAACTTTTTTTTTTTTTTTTTTTTTTTTGGTTTTTCGAGACAGGGTTTCTCTGTATAGCTCTGGCTGTCCTGGAACTCACTTGGTAGACCTGGCTAGCCTCGAACTCAGAAATCCGCCTGTCTCTGCCTCCCGAGTGCTGGGATTAAAGGCCTGCGCCACCAGGCCCGGCATAAACTTTTATATGGCACAAAAATCTTCGAAAATGATCATTCTTTCTATAATTTGTTGCTGCCCATTAGAAATTTTATCATGATGGAAAGATTTGATGAATATGTTTTCTGAGCCATGTGTGATTTCAATGGCCATTTGAAGATCTAAAATGTAGATTTTCTTGTAACATGATTGGTGGCTGCAGTGTGCCATAGCTGCTGCTGCATCAACAGAAATTCCACTCTGGTTCTAGTGAGAGGAGAGACGGGAGTGATTCATTCATTCTTTCAGTATATAATGAAGAATGAAGTTGCGCAATAAAATGGTATTAGTTTGAACAGAGTCATGAACCAACTTACAGCTAGAGAAATCTTTCTAAAAGAAATTGTATTTTTTCTATTGTATTGTATTGTTCCTCACAGGCTGAGAAGAGACGGAGGAACTAATTTTACCAAAGGAACTCAGATACCCCAAATTTATTCACAATTACCATTTTTAAATTAACAATTAAATCATGGTTTGTTTTATTTTGGATGGAGGGCTGGGATTTAGTCAACAATTTTGCCTGGATCTATTCAGAAATAATACTCTCTGTTTTCCTGTGGTCTAAGTCACCATTGAGTTTTTTCTTTTTTCTTTTCCTTTCTTTTCTTTTCTTTTAATTCTTCCTTCCTTCTTCTTTTTTTTCTTTCTTTCTTTTTTTTTTTTTTTTTGCCTATTGAAGTGATTTAATAGATCAATGCAGATAAGCATGGCCCTGTTGAAAATAAACATGAGCATGTGTTGGTAATCAAATGTAAAGGAATAAATTAAACACACACACACACACACACACACACACACACACATACTTCACTCCTCTCAGTGCCTGGCTCTTCCATTTGATAGTTTAAGCTCTTCAAAGGCATTGAAGCGGTGTTTGTGCTCTGTTTGCCCCTTATGCTTGAGGTTCCATGTGTATAGGCACAACATGAATCTTGAGAAAAGTGACACTCAAAAATAAAAACACCCAAAAAAACCAAAGCACGTTAAAAACAATATAAAATAAACAAAAGAGCAACAGGAAGAAACAAGAATTTATCACACAGTGAAGATGCAAAGACACACAATGAGCACTAGCACAGATTTTTAGCTTTAAAGGGGACATCTATTTTAAGGTATTATTCTTAAACCCTAAGTCAAACCTTGACTTCCAAGTGAATGAGTGGAAGGAAGAGGGAAGCCCAGCCAACGCTATGGTCTGGGTAATTCAGTTCTCTAGACCCAAGAGCACGTACACACATGGAGGAATGGCAACAGAGAGCAATTATCTGAACAAGAAAAAAAAAAAAAAGAAAAAAGAATGCCTTTGTTAATGCTGTAAATAGAAAGCAGGCACTCCTACTTCCAGTTGTTCCAAGTATGTTTTAAATGATGGGAAAAGCCAGGGCTGTTCCACTAAGTGACTTCACATCCTGCAGAATTCATGCTGTAAACACCAAAGGATTCAGGTCAGGACGCTCATCTCTGACCTGGAGATCAGTGAATTTCCTTCTTGAAAATGGAGTCTAGGTTGTAAAAAGAAAAATCTCTGTGACTTATATATTTGAAAAAGTATTTGATCTAGAACAGGTTTTAAATTCTTCTTATATTTAACACGCATTCCTCCCACATTGTATGAAAAAGACAATGAATGAGAAACATTCTCAAGTGTTAAATTGTCCAAAGTCAGAACATAATCATCATTAAAACCCTTTCTTTTTTTTATTTTCTTTATTTACATTTCAAATGCTATCCCAAAAGTTCCCTATACCCCCCCACACCCCTGCTCCCCTACCCACCCACTCCCACTACTTGGCCCTGGCCTTCCCCTGTACTGGGGCATATAAAGTT
>NC_034591.1:12824962-12835235 GCF_900095145.1 Mus pahari
TTTATGATTTTTCTCTGAATGAAACATCTCTTTTCATTTCATTGTGCACTATAATTTTATTAAAAACCTATTATTAAATACGATAGAAAAAAAAAGAAGCATAGCTGTACTGTGGTTTATAACGTAGCATCTATCTAAAAGAATTTTTCCTGTATTTCATTAATACTGATTTCATACATTATGATGCATTAAAAATCTACTTACTTTAAAAACAGATAGTATGTAAAACACTATTTTAATATAAAAACTATGCATATATTATTGTCTAAATGCTAACAGGTAACCTCACTCACAAGAAAATTATTAAAAGATCTTCTCCATTTCTATGTGTCCCCTCCCAGAGTAGCTGGTTATCTCCAGAGGGCATCCACTGACCAGTCTCCAATAGGATCAGGGTACAGGAAGCACAAGTTGAGGAAAAACCATATGCAAGACTAGACACCAGTGCTTTCCTACTCTCTCTCCCTTCCCAGGTTTGACCATTAAATGAGGCTAGGAAATTACTGGGATAAAAAGGAAAATACCCATTTCTACGCTGTTTTCAATTTTTTTAAAAAAATTCTTCTCTCATACATTTTATCCTGGCCACAGTTTCCCTTTTCTCCCCTTCCCCAAGTCTTGCCCCCCCTCTACTTCTCATCACCCCATGTCTACCTCCCTCCACCTACCCTATTCCCCAGATCCACCCCCTCCAACTCTCCTTTCCAGAGATCCATCTTTCCACCTCCCCTCAGAAAAGAGTATGCCTCCCAGGGACAACCACCAAATAAGGCATAACAAGTTACAAATAAGACCAGGCACATACCATCACATCAAGGCTGGATAAGGCAACTAGTAGGAGGGAAAAGGGTCCCATAAGCAGTCACAGAGTCATAGACAGCCCCTGCTCCCAGTGTTAGGAATCTCACAAGAACACCAAGCTACTGAGCCATAACATATATGCAGAGGTCCTAGGTCCGACCTTTACAGACTCTCTAACTTCTGAGTCCATAGTCAGATGACTCTATGGGCATTGTTCTCCTGATATGTCTCTGACCTCTCTCATTCCTCTGATACCTCCTCCTCCTCCTCCTCCTCCTCCTCCTCCTCCTTCTCCTCCTCAGGACTCCTGGAGCTCCACCTAATGTTTGGTTGATACTATGTCTCTCATTAGCTACTGGATGAAGTCTCTCTGGTCTATTTGATGAAGATTTTACTAGACTCTGGTCCCAGAATACTCTGCAGACAGGACAAACTGAAGTTCAAATGTTTTGTGGCTGTGTTGTTACAATTCCTCCAACAGAAGCCTTCTCTGGATACTGAAGATAGCTAGTTCAGGCTCAAGATCCTCTATTACTAGGAGTCTTTGCTAGGGTTATTTTCATAGACTCCATGGAGTTTCGATTACACTCGTTTCCATTTCACCCATGAAATGTCCTCCAGATCCAGTCCTTTCAGGTAATCCAGACCCAGAGACACAAACATGTGCTCACTTATAAAGTAAAATAATCTACATGTGGTCGTTATAAAGTAAAAGACAATCAAGAACTCCAAGACCTCCCATTTTTATTACTCTATGATTTGTTGAACCAATTTTATTTATGACTGCTCTGTTATCTCTGACTCTGGCTTTTCTTATGCACACAAAATTTTATAATGGTTCTTAATAAATGGACTACTACTATAATCCTTATTTAAAGGTCAGGAAAAATAGAGCAGCAATGGGTAGTTGGTTAGCCTCAGTCAGCTGACTCCTGGGGCTTAGCATACTGCTGCCTGGCTTCCATTACAGTGTTTTGCCCTGTGTGATGATGGTTTTAAACGTTTTTCCATGGCAACACTTATTTGACTTTTCCCTCCCAGATAGTAATAGTTAAGAGAATGTGTGTGCCTTCTGTATTCTTTGACAGTGATTTAAAGGTCTTGGAATTTGCATATAAGATATTACATGTACTTTTTTTGTCAAGGAAGTGGAAAATCACTAAATTTCCTATTGCTTCTTTAGAAAAAAAAATATGTGCTACATACAGCACAAGTTTTATAAACTAGTGATCTTGGCTGGTCCTCTTCATTCTTCAGGACATGATGCTATACAAATGGAGTGCAAACGACAGACTCTAAGCAGTACTACCATTAGCTTACTGAAAGAGTTTTTTAAAGTGTAAGTTTTTTGCCACTGTCGATTCAATGGTGCAATCTTAAGTGGCCATTTAAGTTGCTATGCTGTTTCAGAAGCACCTGTGTGCTACCGTCCGGAATGTCAGAACACCATAGTTTCCTCGTCCTATACAGATCAGACTTTTGTCTCAACTGAAGTAAGCATTTGCACTTTCACTCATTCATTTAATATTTTATTGTAAGATGAAGATATGTTGTAACTGGTTTAAACTGTTTACTCAACAAATTAACTCCTAAGCACTATTTTGTGTGGCTTTCAGACCTATGATTTGGTGGATTCTTTGGTTATACAAGCATATATACTTTCACATAGCCATTCATTTGTACATCATCACAAAGATTTCCATTTAAAGACAGTATGTACAGGAAACCTATGGAAGTTGCTTTAGCCACTGAATATCTAGCTTTAAATAAGGCTACTGAACATCTCTGTTTTAATTTCTTCGTGCACAAAATGTTAGCAGTCTCTTCATAAAAATTGCAAATAGTACTAAGGGACAAAACTACAAATAACCCCCTAAAATTCAGAATATTTTAGAAAATAAGGTCCAGGTAAGAATCTGCCTCTTTATTTTTCAATAGTAGATACAATGTAATTAAAATGTGCGTACTGAAATGCACTCATCAGCGATCATTTAAAATATTTTATTGTTTATGGGGCAAACATTTGAGTTGCTTCTGGAGATACACTGGCTAATGTTCATCCTCAGTAGCTGAAATGGAAAAACTGTATTCAGAAAGAAGAGCTTGATATTGATCTTTATAAAGTGCTTGGCATTTAAGCAGGTTAGCCCAGCTGCATGTATCTGTAAATCCTTATTCACTGAAAGAGTGATTAAGACAGCTCAATGTGTCTTAGAAGTGTCATGTAACTTCAGTCTATAAGATGTTTACACATACAAGCAATTGCAAACATGAATTTAAAGCTAAATGTGGTATTCTGTCTAAAGATGTAAATGTTAATCCTCCGGTCATATTGTTACAGGCTATTGTGATTTATGTAGAGGAACTTAAAGGGATAGTTGATCACAAGAAAGAATCAAGTGCTTAGAGGGAGAGAAAAAATACAGCAGGTAGTAGCATGCACATTTTTAATGTGACATTCTCTATTTGTTACAAAACACTAGGAAGTAACAGAAGCTAATGGCCCCAGTTTAATGTATGAAATACATATAAAGAGAAAAGAGAACCAGCTCCAAAGAATTATGCTCTGACTTCCACATGTACACCGCAGCATACCTGAACACACACACATCATACACATCACAAACACAAGTATAATAATGAGGATGGTAGTTATGATGATGATAATTAGAAAAAAATTGCCCAAAATGTTCTGCAATTGAATTCATGTAAGCAATATATGTGGATCACTTGTGTCCTACAACAGGTCAGGAATTCTCATCAGCTGTCAATATTCAAAGACTGAAAGTTTAGTAGCAACAGAATTTGACATTTTTAATTATTTCTCAGACAGACATGCAAGACTTCTTTTTTGTGATCTGATATATCTTTTTCTCTCTTATTTGAAAATATGACTGCATGGTTCTGAATGAATTCAACAAGATTCTAAGTATGCCCAAGGCACATAATAACGGTGAAGAATCATTGCACATCCTATAAAGAAACACTTAGATCATTTTCTATACCATGTAGCCTAAAGCAGTGATTCTCAACCTTCCTAGTGCTGTGACCCTTCAATACAGTTCCTCATGCCATGGAGACCCTCCCCCACCATAAAATTATTTTCATTGCTACTTCTTAGCTATAATTTTGCTACCGTTATGAATCATAATGTAAATAACTGTTTTCTGATGGTCATGGGAACTCCTGTGAACCTTAAAGGATAGTAATCCTCAGTGTAGTATTTAAAATAAAATTATAGAGTATTTTAAAATCCCTTAGTTTTTCTAGAATTAGCATATTTATTACTTTGGTTTGCTTGTTCAACAATATTTTAGCAGCATGTATTTTGTTGCTCATCGAAGTGTATAAGTTAACTAAACAACAAAAGTCTTTGCCCTTGTATACCTATACACTAAAAAAACAATAAAGTAAAAAGGGGAAAGGCACATGAATAACTGCTGAGAGCAACACAAAACAGGGCAAAGGGTACTTTGGGAGTGCTAGAAGAGTAAAAAGGTAGAGAAGGTTTCCTTAAGAATGGTTCAATCAGAGGGTCCAGGGACACACAAGAGCATGACCCACATTATCAACTGACTAGAATCAGAGACTTGCAGGAATCAGGGAGACTATATGGGTCTGACATAAGTCCTTGCTATGTTGTGACTGAGTAGCTAGGAATTCTTTTAAGATTCCTAACAGTGGGAGCATGGGCTGTCTCTGGCCCTTTGGACTATTTATGAGGACCCTATTCCTTCTATTGGGTTGCCTTGACCAGCCTTGATGTGAAGGTATGTATGTGCCTACTCTTATTGTAGCTTGTTTGATGTCCCTGGGAGATGTACTCCTTTGTGAGGGAAGGCAGAGTGGGGAGTGGGTCTGGGGGAGAGGAAAGTGGGGGGACTTCAGGGAGGGTAAGGAGAGGAAACTGTGGTCAAAATGTAGTATATGAGAGATGAATAAAAGAAAGCAAGTAAGCAAATAAATAAAGTTCTGCAAATATTTCTGCATAAAATCAGATGCACACAGCAACCCTTTAGATGGGGGTTTAATTTTAAAAATTGTCTTTTTATGACTGTACAAGAGTATCAAGAATTGAAATGCCCTACATTCAATGAAATGATGTTATGGTCTAGAAAAAGAAAATACAAACTTCCCTGTTCCTCGGGGTTCTGGAGAGCAGCAGCTATGGAACACAGCTACATGCATCACCTTGGCTGAAGGAATGAGTCCTAAGCTGTCCAGTTCTCTTTTCAGTGTAAGAGTGAAGGAAGGAAGGAACCCCACAGCTCTCGAAGGAGAAGGTGGCTTATGCCTAGAGAACCGAGTCAAATGAATCAGCCCTAGAACAAACCCAGTGACACCGGAGGTTACACCCACACCCCGCACCAAAAGATTCTTAACTTTGCCTGTAGAACTGAGTTGCCTGGAAGGTTTTACACACACACACACACACACACACACACATATACACACACACACACACACACACACACACACACATACACACACACACACACACAGCGCGGTGGAGGGTTATCTTGGCATTCAAAGANACACACACACACACACACACACACACACACATACACACACACACACACACAGCGCGGTGGAGGGTTATCTTGGCATTCAAAGATTGTCTCATTTGTTTGGCCTGGTGTTATTTTGGTATGAGTACGTTGACTATCATTCCACATACTTCTACTAAATAGCCTGTACTAAAAATCAAGAGGCTCTTTATCCAGGTGTGTGCAGGGGGAAACTCAGAAATCACGACATAATCAACAGAATAAGATGGATGCCCTACAGGCAAATACTAGGATTGAGGATGTGTTTGAAAGGATTTGGGGGACATGTAAATGTTTTAGTAAAAATCCACTCACATTAGCAATATAAATAAACTGCAGTTTAGCTTAATGTGGAACTATATGGAGGCAAGGAGGAACATATTGGTTTATGAAGGATTGCTGAAAAAACCGGTGACTTCTTTCTTTAGGAATGGACCCTGGGAAAAGCTGCCTCAATGCACCATTGGCCCTAAAGGCACATTAGCAGTAGAAGAACGTTCCAACTAAATGGTCAACCCTAAAAACATACATATGAGTAGCATTATACAGGCTGAGCAGATTGTAATTAGGAATTTAGACATGCATATATTGCCGCCCGGTGTCCACTTCTCCCTCAGGATAGCCAGGCCCATTGCACACCTAGCTGGACTGGAGGGAGAAAAGCTTAGCCGGGGCCCAGTGAATGCACTGCAGGGTCTGGGTCAACAATGAGGGCTCTGGTTGAATACAACTGGGAACAGCTTTGGAGAACTGGTTCCTTTATTGATGGGGAGAAGCGGGTATTTATGTCCCTGTGGGGGTGGCCAGGGCATGGATGTTGGAAGACGCTTCATCTGCATACGCAGAGGCTGAAGGGTCCAGAGAGAAAAAACCATACAAGGTAAAACAATGAGTGAATCATAGTAACAGTCAGAGTAATAAATTCTTACATGGGTTAATGGTGGGGAAGCCGGCTTTGTGGCTTCAGGTTGGGAGAGGGAGGTAGCCAACTCCTACAGTCTTCCTGTTTGAGGTGTCTAGAGTCGAAGCTCCTTCAACCCTTCCTCCAGGACCCTGGACCATTATGGTGCCACAATGGATGAAACAAAATAAATGAAAGAAATGGCCATGAATATGAAAGATAATAAACAGGAGCTTATGGGTGGTTTGGGGAAGGGAGAAATTATTCAATTATATTATGTCAACATTAATGAAAAATTAAGGGAACAGATCATATTTTACTGGATTTGTAGTTCTTTGTCTAATAGGAAGGGAGAATTTTGAAATAGGTCTCCCATGATGCAAAAAAAACAAGGCCAAATGCAAGAAAATAAGAAAATAAGTCTTGTATTTTGGGCTATTTAAAAATCAATTGGTCATCTGATATATTACCTGCTTGTTATAATAAAAACTCATCAGAAAGAAAGATGGAAAAGTTTTCTTTTAGATTTAACATTCCTTAATAATAAAGATATGCGATTAATATCTTAGGCAAAGAACATACTTTTAATAAAACAGCAGAATAAAACTACAGTTGGTTGAAAATGAATGACTGACATCAGCAAGCACTGAGTTCCTCCTGGATCTATTCACTCCCAGCAGCGGCACACACTACAGACTCGGCTTGCCCTTGCCTCCTTTTCTGGAGCCGGTTGGATCGATTGCCTTGAGCATACTTCACTGTACAGGAGGTGTAAATGCACACATTGTAACATTTGCTGGTTATTGTAGGAGGATGAGATAGACGTTGTGTGTCCCACATTGTAACTTGTTATAATGATATTTACAAACATATTATTATGCAGGCAGAGCCTGAGCTTTGGATATTGACACTGGGGATCTGAGCCCAGATTTCTCTGTTTTCCTAACTAATTATCATAATCTATTTAACTACTCTATGACTCAAATTCTTAATCTTAATTACTTCTCAAAAGTGATTTGATTACTAGTATAATTGTGGCCAACTATAGATTGTTTAAATTGAGTTTATTTGTTTAGTAAGTTTCTATCCATCCTCATCACTTTCCACATCTTACTATGTACTTACACAATACTTACTTACTCTGTTTTTTTTATTCTTAGCCAATTCTTATGTCTGCCCTATGGCACGTTACTGCAAAGGCACTCAACTCACACCATTTAGCGGACAGCGTCAGCACCTCTGTGTGTCTATACATGTGTCTAACCACTTACCCAAGTAATTAAAAGAAATACCTCATGCCAAGTAACATTTTATGACAACCTAATTTTTCTTTCACACCAGCATTTTAAACCAGGCCATAACAGACTAGAACAAAGCACTGTTGTTCTTTGTGACAACATATTCAGAAATCAATAAAATATACACCAAAGCATTCAAATTCTTTATATGGTATTTTACAATTTTCCCAAAGGTCAGCATTTCTAGATATTAGTCAACTACTATAATGAATTTTAGTTTTGTTATTCTTCATAGATTTTGAAAAACTCTTCAGTGAAATTATTGACAAAATGAAATGAACTAAAACCTTTTGGAGTGTTCTATTTAAAACAGTACCTGTACCTAAAGAGCATACTTTTTTGTTCTTCCCACCAAAATATTATTCCAGGAGGACCAACAACAACTTCACTCAATGGCAAATACACTAGAAGATGGTGCTATGACTCCTCAGCTGGCTGAAATCATTAAACGACTGTGGGGGGATCCAGGAATCCAAGCCTGCTTTGAAAGGGCTTCTGAATACCAGCTCAACGACTCTGCAGCTTAGTAAGTGATTTTCTTGGACAAAAATTGCAGATGACACATGGTTTGTAACTTGGCACATTGTGCATGTCAGCACAAATAAGGGGGAAATGGTTTTGCATTTTATTATAGAAAACTGAGAGACAGCAGAAAAGACATGAAACAACATACCCGAGAAGAAATATATACTACACATATCTTCTCTTAATTAAAAAAAAATATTACCATGATGTACAGTGTTTACTTAGCATGAACACAGACACATGCTATGCATGTTGACATTTGGAACTGTGTTCATCTGAATCATATATTTCAGTGTCACTGAAATAATCCCCTAGAATAATTTTACTAGTGATATATGTGTTAGACAACTAGGTTATTGAACAAGACCCAAAACTCTGGAAGAAATGTCGACTGGTTTCAGATTTTAGCATATTGTGAAATCTTGTTGGAGTCAGCATAGCAAATATTGGCAAGTAAGTATTTAATGTTAATAAAGAACTTAGGAGAGCATTGCACTATTTACAATGGAATTGTTACCACGACTTCAAACTTCCTTGTTTGGAGTGCTTCTTGAATTATTTTCTGTATGAATCAACGAGAACATGTGATTATGTTTGGCTACAAAAAGTTTTTACAATTACTCATTTTCTATTTCTTCCCATGCCTACAAACATAAAACACACAAAACTGTCCTTGAATGAATCTCATGACAAACAATGCAAGCACTGAGGCTTAATTAAACAAGAAAAAAAAGTAATGTAGCCGGGAGGCAAAGCTCTCTTCAAGGAGAAAGATGGGTCATGCACGACACTGCAGATTTGTAATCACTAAGTACCTTTGACCAATAAGTCTGTTTCTTAGGGAAAAAAGTCAGTGATGAACAGAGAGAGTCCAAAAAAAAAAAAAATCATAAAAAGTCCATGTGTAGAGAGCACGTTTCTGTGATGAGTGTTCATTTATTGTTAATTTCCACTGGGACCATCACCTTTAGACAACAGTGTGGATTCCACTTGATGAGAACAGGGTGTCATTCTGTGACTACATAAACTTCGGAACATTTTTCCCAAGGTTCCAGTCTCTGCCTCACTCTGATCACCAAAGTGATTTCTGTGCTACTGTAAAACCTTGCTTACCTGTCTGTGCTAATCATTGAGTAAATTAGATGCAAGCTTAAACTTTACATCCAAAATGTTGCTTAGTTACATCTGGGAAAGGTTGAACTGAAAGACAGGCATGTAAATGTGTTCCAGTCAAGATTAATAAATTTCATTTGGAATAAATATTGCCTAAATACTTGCAGTTACATTGTTAGTATATTTGCTTCATTGTTTGTCCTTTGGTAGCAGAATATACATATTTATAGTAAAAAATTTAACTAATTATAACTCAGATAACAAACCTGAGGCAATAAAATGACACTGTATTTCATATTTTACATAATTCATTTATTTAAATGTTTAGAAGTTTTTACTAATAGTTTGAGTTGAGAATATTTACCATACTCTTAAATATATCAAACATCTACTTGCATTGATTTTCTGAGTTCTGCCATTACTATAAATAGTTTTTGAACACTCAGTTAATTTGCACAGCAGTATAATTATATGAAAATTTATTTTCTCTCTATGTACTATAAATATATTCTACGTAAACTGAATACTCGAGATATTAACTTTGGCAGTTTCAAAGTGTTACTATAAGCACATTAAATAAAAGCCTGCTTAAATGTTGCTAAATCTACATGATTTTCTTCCAAACATTAAGAACAGATTATTTTTTCAAATTTTGAATTAAGTTACATACTTCAATTTTCATATCAGAGTGATCCTGAACTACCTATTTATTTTGTTTATACTATATAAAACATTTTTCCCCAACTTTTTGGTGAAAGGAAGATTTTTTTTTTCACATCTAGACATTCTCCAGATGGACGCAGCCAGAAGAGTAGAGCAGGGTTCCTGATTCCAGGGTTTGGCTGATGATGCCACAAGCTCTAGGAAAAAAAATGGGGGGGGGGGAAGGCCTCAGCTACCTAAGACTCATGGCTTACTAATTAGGGCCACCTAGTGTGCTCTTTAAATTCCACAAGCCTTAAGAGCAAATGTGGCTTAGAAGGGAAAGCACTGAAAAAAGAAGAAGAAGAAGAAGAAGAAGAAGAAGAAGAAGAAGAAGAAGAAGAAGAAGAAGAAGAAGAAGAAGAAGAAGAAGAAGAGGAAGA
>NC_034591.1:12835265-12850121 GCF_900095145.1 Mus pahari
AAGAGGAAGAGGAAGAGGAAGAAGAAGAAGAAGAAGAAGAAGAAGAAGAAGAAGAAGAAGAAGAAGAAGAAGAAGAAGAAGAAGAAGAAGAAGAAGTAAATGATCAACACATTATACATGGCTTGAATCACAACAGCTAATGGTTTTAGAAACTACAGGCTTGGGCATTCAAATACCAAATTTACTTTTTAAAATCAGCACCTTTGATGAAAATCCGCCAATTTGCTAAAGTCTCTTCTTTGCCTAAAAGGATTTACAAATGCAAGGAAAAATTATTTAAAATGTATTTTTACTCAAGCTTTCTTTAAATGGATTTGATTTCTATTTTGTAAGTATATTACTTTTTATTTTTTTTAACTTGGACACGAAATGACTGACATATCATGCACTTCCCACATATCAGATTTCATCAATAGAAAATGTACAATGCTTCAAGTAATAGTAAAAAAAATAAAAATGTAAAATCTGCCAATTCATTCTTTGATGCCATTAAATCTCAAGTCAATACCCATTTAAAGGTAACCAGTCTTTATTAGCATAAAACCATTATGTTATTTCTTATACACAATTATATTTTTTCTCCTTGAGGAAACCTTTAGGTACTGAATCTATTTTTAAGGGTAAAAGAACTTTGTTTTAAAGTCATTGTGGTAGATCACTGGTTCTCAACCTTCCTAGTGCTGTCACCCTATAATACAGTTCCACGTGTGGTGACCCCCAACTATAAAATTATGTTGTTACTACTTCATAACTGAAAATTTACTATTGTTATGTATCATAATGTAAATATCTGATATGCAGGATATCTAACATGCAACCCCTGTGAAAGGGTTGTTTGACCACCCCCCTCCCCAACTGGGTTGCTACCCACAGATTGAGAACTGCTGTGTTAGATGCTAATACATCTGAACTTAACATAATCTCTGAACAAATTTAACTTTGTAGGCAATAACTAACATTTGGTATGAATA
The DNA here is from genome assembly GCF_900095145.1 of Mus pahari. Lineage (NCBI taxonomy): Eukaryota > Metazoa > Chordata > Mammalia > Rodentia > Muridae > Mus > Mus pahari. Next base: position 12,836,237 of record NC_034591.1, read on the forward strand.
TACCCTCAAAGTTCTTTGGAAGGACACCAAACTTTAAAAATGTGTATGCAGGCATGGCTCAATTTTGCATTTAAATTTATTGCAGAAATAGCCATATTGCTAAGCCATTTAATCTGTAGTGTCATACACAACACTACAAATGAAAGGAAATACAGTTTTAATTGTAGATCCAGCTTGAAAGGATAAAGATGCTAAGAATAGTTTTCATTCTTTAGTCTAACAGACTAAGAGCACAGAGCTGAGCAAGCTTACATTTAACCCTTGCCAAGCTGTAGATACTGTAATCAATAAAACAAAAACCAAATAAACAAAAAGAACAACCAAGCAAAGAGTTCACTCCAGTAACAGTAGGAATTCTGAAGAGTTAAGGGCTGCACCATGCACTGATAGACAGTGGGGTGGTACAGTACATAGATGGCTATAATGTTCTAAACTTAAGAAGTCCATGTAAAAACATCCAAACAATTAATAACTCTTAAACAATTCAAATTGTTATTCACACCAACCACTGCCTTAGAATGGAAACCGAGTGATTCCCATAACAGGATCTTTGAGGAGCTTGTAATAACTGTTGCTACAAGCATTCCAAGGCAGCATAGTACATAGAAATACATCTCTACAGCTCTGCATGGGGAAAGACTCTTCCATATCTCTATCTATATGACAGTGAGTCTGTCCTACAGATTTCATAAGTCTAGGGCTAAAGTGGCTTTGAGGAGTTCTTAGAGAAGAGTTCTCCAGGAGCTCTGTAGACTCCGCATTCTGCAACTGTGACATCTGAGCTACAAGGCCTGCCATTCACATCAGCATAACAAACAACAAATAGAGTTTTTTTTTTCCCACTGTACATTAAACTCTTAAAATACATTTGCACTGAATTGCAGTGTATCCAATGTAAAGTCAAAAATAAAATATACTCCATTTGATTTTTTTTTCTCTTAGCTACCTTAATGACTTAGACAGACTCACAGCCCCTGGGTATGTGCCAAATGAGCAAGACGTTCTACATTCCCGGGTGAAAACCACTGGTATCATTGAAACTCAATTCTCCTTTAAAGACTTGAACTTCAGGTATGTTCAAACCTGCCTTCTAAGTGTGGGTGGAGGATGCTTTCAGCTCAGTATTTCATCATGGAGTCAGGTGCAATGATTTTGGAATTAGCTGGCTAGACCCCCTAAACAGACATCACCCCACCCTTCATCTCTACAGTCCACCCCACCCTACTCTGAGCCTGTCCTTCCTTCTAGGCTGCATTTCTCAAACAAGTGGTAGCCCAATTCTCTTTTCTAATACTTAAAAATGACTTTCTGAGTTTGATTTAAGTAGCCTTTTAGCAACAGATGTCAGGGATACTATTTTGTTTGCCTGCTTACTTCTCTATTTGCTTGAAATATTCCTTAAATTTACCTTAGCTTAAAATTAAAATAATTAAAATACTGTTATTTGAATGTGATTCTATTTAAAAGAATCAAAACGTACATATTTTCATCAGCCTGGTTTGGTATGGAAATGAGTGTCCTAGTGTTTTTGCCATTGCATTGAATTCCCGTTCAAGTAAACCCTTGAAATTGTACTATGAAATCCTCTTTAGATTTACTAAGAAATGTAAACCATAATACAGTTAGACAGCATCTCTTGGTTTTTAACAGCTTTCATATTTTCCCCCTGAGGTAGGGCAAGATATTTGTTCTTGTTTATACAATGTTTAACAGTTTTCTTTTTCTGTTTCATGTTTTTTATTAGATATTTTCTTTATTTACATTTCAAATGTTATTCTCTTTCCTAGTTTTCCCTCTGAAAATCCCCTATCCTTGCCCCCCTCCCCCTGTTCCCCAACCCACCCACTCCCATTCCTGGTCCTGGCATTCTTCTATACTGGGGCATAGAACCTTCACAGGAACAAGGGCCTCTCCTCCCACTGGTGACCAACTGGGCCATCCTCTGTTGCATATATAGCTAGAGCCACAAGTTCCACCATGTGTTTTCTTTGATTGGTGGTATAGTTCTGTGGGACTGAGGGGCATTGGGGAATAGTGGAGGGAGGGAGAGAGCCCACGACCCACCAGCGTTCCTGTGCTCTGGGCAGGTGGACTTGGGAGGACTGCCGGATGCTTTCCACTTAGCCTGGGGTGGACATCTGGCTGTGTGAAGCCACTGGACCCCACTCGACAGGGGGCGGACAAGGGGCAGCCCCTGATACCAGGGGTCCCAGGGCGACACTCTCGGCCCCGGAGGTACAGGAGAGAGGGCAGAGGGAGAGAGGTTCCAACACAGGAGAGAGTCCTTAGACCGGTCCATGGCTGGAGTACAGGAAGGCCTTCTGACGGGAGATTAGGCATGGCTCCTTAGGAGAAAGCCTATCCCATCATCCAAGCACAGTGGGCCTTGATGAGCAGAGACAGTCTATGGTTTTAGAGCTTTATTATAGAAAGGCAGGGGGAAGAGAAAAGGTAGAAAGAGAGAGAGAGACTGGCCATGGCCAAGAGGAGGGAAGGGGGAAAGAAAAAGAGGAAAGGCTAGAGAGTAAGAGGTTAGAGAGAGAGTTCTCCAGGAGAGAGAGAGGAGGGGCCAAGCAGCTACTCTTAGAGCTCCTCTTGCTGTCATTAGGTAACTGGGAGGAGTCTAGCCTGAAGGTCAGAAGCGTGGGACATTGTGTATGTACGTGACTACTAGCCACACACTTCTCCTGTGGGGGCTGTGGGGGTGGTAACTTGGACAGGAGCCAGGAGTCCAGGAGACATGAGGGAATGCCTTCCATTCCATGTAGGTGAATTATCACCACCAGGTTCTACAGGGTTTCACGACCTTAGCTCGACTGGAGACCAGACTGTCTGTGCATAGCCCATTGCCCCACATAGTTCCAAGGAGCTCTGGAGGTTACTGGTTAGTTCATATTGATGTTCCTCCTGTGGGGCTTCAGTCTCCTTCAGCTCCCTGGGTATTTCTCTGGCTCCTTCATTGGGGACCTTATACAAAATTTAACAGTGTTCTATGAATTTAGGATGAGGTGGGATATTAATAATAGCAGGTTCCAACTAAATATGTTAGTAATGAAAACATGCTAAAACTACATAAGAAACAAGGTCAGTCTTGCCCACAATAATGAAAATGTACTCAAAGAATTAAAAACAAACAAACAAAAACAAACAAACAAACAAAAAACCTGGAGAACAGCAGACATGAATTTTTTTATAACCCTTATGAGAAAAAAATATAGGTAAATGCTAATTAGCCAATATTCTCAATTCAGTTTAAGGGAGATAAAAATTTTGAAAGACTGCAAAGTGCCAAAATTGGTTATTATTAGCTAGCTAATTAAAACAGTCATTATACAGGATATTTTCAAGTGATATGGAAATAATGTCTTCTTAATTCGTACTAAATTTCAGGCCTACAAATAGTTAATTTTCTGAAAAATTGGTCAAATATCAAAGCAGGGCAAAGGGTCACAGAGAATGAAGTCAACTTTCCCTTGGCAAACTCCAACAAGTTCTCCTCAGTTCTAGCTTGGTGTTGTTGCAGCCAGATGATCTTTGCCCCAGTTTCTGAAGGTTTCCTTTGGGAGCCAAGTCCACAGCTGCTCCCCCTGTCTCCCTCTGCCGTGCCAAGGACCTTTTCACATACTCCCTTTTCTGTTCGCTCTCTTTCTTCTCTTCTAGTTCCTACGGCACAGGCTAGAATTGCTATGGCCTTGAGGCTAGTCGTGCCAGATATCCCTTCTTTGGATCTCCAGGAAACAGCAGCAGCAGCTATGGATCTCTTAGATAGCACATGTAGGATAAAGGTTGGATCAACTTAACAGTCAGCACAGAGTTAGTGTCTTGATGCTACATAAGCAACTAGAATATCCTCAGACCCAGGTTATATGAACCATATGGCAGTTTTGATAATTAATGCCACCTGCTAGATATCACAAACCTCCCAGCGTTGGCACTACCCACCACACTGACTTTCTGTCTTCACAGAATTAGCTGGTTCTCTGGTTCTAACATTCCAGGCACAAGGACATTTATGCGAGCTGTACTCTTTACTTAACGTGGTTTTGCTCCTTTTTATCATAAAGATTCAAAAAAAAAAAAAAAAAAAAAACCTAATACTTATCCGTCAGAGTCTTGACCTTCTGTTTCCTGGCTATATATAGTTTTCACTCTTACAGGCAACAGTGTTTGGGCACAAGTTTAACAAAGGCCTTTCCAATGCAGTGGGGCAAATGAATAACGGGGAATTAAAGCTAATTTGTGGTTATTGATTTCTCTGATGTAAATACCTCCTCCACGTGGCAGTTTCAAACTAGTAGTGTTATATTACACATGCAAAGTGAGAAGGACATTCAAACAAACAGCTGTCTCCACAATTCTGCAAGCATTCAAATTAATACACCAAACTTGTCTCCTCTTTTTCTTCTTGTTACCAGTTCTTAACTTCCCTGCTACTTTTTCATTTCCCCCTTTTGTTCCCATTTCTATTTTATGAACTCTCAACCTTAGAAAGTGAGGGCCCACATGTGATGTTTTGATCCACTGCCAGTGCCTACCCATAGTAAGTAAAGCAAATGGTCAGCTTTAGTCGACTTTGCAGTAATATCACATGAAGCAGCATGTATCCAAAATTGTTGCATGTGACATGATAAGCTGGGTGGTGCTATATTTATATATGATAAAGAATCAAGAAATGAACATTGGGAGCGAATCTCCAAATAGCATACAAAGAAATGCTGAAGTAGTTATCAAAATGTACATAGTCCCTTTTTAATAAGGAGTGTATCTTTGCATGATGTCATTGATGACTGTTAGATACGTTGGTATGGAAAGCATTCTTTTCTTCAAGAGCAAATATTGTATACAGTTGGTAGTCTTTCACAATCCCTTTCAGAGAAAAAAATGATAGGCGAGAAAAAACTACAGCTTGTTGAAGAATTTTAATGTCTATTCATGTCAGTTGATATATAATGGTTGTTTAATACATCCTTAAAGTTTAACCATCTTTCTTTCAAGTACTGAGCAGAATAATCCAAATGTATAGGCTTTCGTAGTACGTATAACATTCTGAATTTCAAAATTAAATATAAAAATAATGTACCTTCAGACTTCCCTTCAACAATTGCCCGGGTATTAAAATACATTACTTTACCATTGATTTGTATTAGCATAGCAGAAGTCATCCTAAAACTATTTAAAACTAAAGAGTTAATTTACATTAGTTAATTTACATACAGATAGGGAACTCTAGAATTTTAAATAGGAATGAATACCAAATGGAAAGCTCTCTCTGCCAAGGTAATGGATCGCCTCCATGAATCATATAATTTAATGGAAATTATCCTAGAGTTTATCTCAAGCCAGTGTGCCAACTGTCAAGCTGATAGGACAACTTATCTGAAAGTTCTTATCAAAGCAGAGCGTTCTAACTGATGATCTGACCACTGATGTTTACAGATGTTCAAGTTGCAACCTCACTGGAAAATGAAAAGCAAATCTAAGCCCTTCTGTTGTTGAGTAATTCCCTATACTTAAGTGACGTAGGAACAAATCTAAATTGAGTTATCAATTGTAAAAAGTCATTTTCTCCTTAAATGTTCTACAATTAGAGAACGAAAAGCACTCTGCATAAGAGCCAGAAAGGCTGGAAACCTCAACGGAGAGCTTAAAAATTGTAAATTTGGCATAAGTACTGTCACAAATTTAAGAAGATCTGGGATTTGAAAAAAAAATAGAGAGACAGTTTTCCTAAAATATAAAGTGGAGTTCTATTCACTGTGTTCGTTTCCAAGTGTATGAGTTACCAGACTTAGCAGCAGGGCTTGTGGTCTACCCAGCAGCTCAATCCCAGCTTACATTTGTTATTCTCTATTAGAACTCATATAATATTAATTTACATATGCTGCATGTTAGTTATATATGTGGTCATGATGAGTGATACGAGTATAATATGTGATTGAATTTGACTATTGTTTGTTTTGCAGAGCTGGGCATAAAACTTAGGCACTTCAACACACTAGGCAGGTTCCCCTTCTGCTGAACTGGTCTCTTAACCCTTGATCTTGAGATAAGTAGCATTAGGCTGCCCATGATATCACAAAGTAGCCTAAGATAGCTTCAAACTTATCAGTCTTCTGCCTCCATCTCGTAAGTGTTGAGATTATATGTATGTAACAACATGCATAACCAAGATTTTATCTTAGTGACATCATGATTTTAAATTATAAGGCAGAATTATTTTTTTATGTTTTTTATTGAAAATGGTTTTTACATACAATATATTCTAATTATTCATAATTTAAAATTATAGTGCACATGATAAATGGCATTTGTAAACATGGCAATATTTAGACTGGACTCACTTTTGGCTCTAAATCTTTTTGATTATTTTTAAATGAAAAGACTAATGAAGTGATTTAGACATACCTCTGTGCATGCCTTGGTGTCAGTTCATATCTGTTCTTCTCTGTTTTCAAAACAGGGCTAGAGAAAGAAGTATGGTGCTCATTTGACTGTGGTTGTGTAATGATGGCACACAGTCAGCAATTCACATCCTCACTTGTAACCATCCTAAGACGGTTAATCAATTTTGCATTCATCAGCATCTTCAGCAAATCTCATTTAACAGAATAGTTTGAAACAAATCCCTTCAATGATTAGCACTTGTTTTTTATATGGCAATAGAGTAGAAAAGGTTAGACACAGAATCTTTTCCTAGACTCATGCCTACGGAAGAGGTGATGATGTCTACCACAAATGAGTTACAGAAGCATTGCCAGTGGCTAGCTCCCATCGATTATGTAATAAATTATGTATTACAGAGATTGTAATAGTCAAATTATTCATACTAATTTATTATAATATGAGGATTAAGTACTTTTGTGTTATCAAATATTTAGCCAACTATTTGATCCATAAAATTTAACAGCCTTCCAACTGATTAAATAGAACCATAAAACTCAACAATTTAGTCAGCTGTTTAAACCAGTCACAGGACTCTGGTGACTTGCCCTATGTTAATATCATGGACAATTTAACACATAATCAATATCTGGATGTTGCTTAAAAGCTTGGCTTGTTCATTTTTGTCTATATCCTAATCAATAATTTAAAATTTTTTTTTAAATTTCCAGAATCCTAATTTTACCAACAGGAGTTTGAAAATGTTTATAAAACCTTACTAAAAATTAACTAAATAACCTCCCCCAAATCTAAAGTTAGTATTTCAAGTTGCATGTAACATTTTGAAAGTCTCATTGTGGAAGCTAAAGCTACCCATGTATGACCCATTCCTATCAGTCTAAACCATTAGGCAGTGACTATAGATGTTTTTTGTTTTTTTGTTTTTTCACAGAATGGTCACAGTGTGTGTGTGTGTGTGTGTGTGTGTGTGTGTGTGTGTGTGTGTGTGTAATCAACTATATAAGTAAATCTCCTTTTTCCTAGCTTTAGCTAATTTGAAAAGGTTACATTAATTTATACCTCTGTAAAATAGGCCTCGGTATGAATTTTTATAAGAAGTTGAAGTTAAATATATATGCGGAATAAACCATTATAATAACAGAGAAAGAGGACCTAACTTTTCATAAAGCTAATGTGATGTCCAGGGGAATCAACATAAAATCAGCTCTCTGGACCTTGATCTCATTTGCTAATGAACATTTCAGTTCAACAACAACAGATGGTCTAGAGAAATGTGCAGTGATCTCTGGTCCCTGCTTTCTGTGTCATTCTGTACAGAAAACATTCTGTGACTCATGTGAGTCATAAATGGGAAGATCATAAAGATTCATATGAAGATGGACTTTAGAAAACATTTTGTCACTAGGAACACAGACTGAGTGATCTTTGCCCCCCCCCCCGCTTTCTTGAAAGAAAGCTAAGATCTAAGATCATTAAACATGTTTATGGGTGCATGTTCAGCTGTTCAATGCTGAGAACAGAATTTAGGGCATGTTCTCTAAGTTCCACGTTCTTATAGTGAATTTAGTCAAAAATGAATACTTAAAAATACTTTTAAAAACATCTTAGCTCAACTCTGCAAAGACTCAGCTTTTAGTGAGCAGAATATTATTTTCCTCCTGATACAAAAAGAACTGTTTTTGTTTGTTTGTTTGTTTGTTTGTTTTGTTATGTTTTGTTCATTTTTTCAAGACAGGGTTTCTCTGTGTAGCCCTGGCTGTCCTGAACTTACTCTGTAGACCAGGCTGACCTCAAACTCAGAAATCCTCCTGCCTCTGCCTCCCAAGTGCTGGGATTACAGGTATGTATCACCACTGCCTGGCAAAGAACTGTTTTCATGAACAAAGAAATCTATAGCTATTAATTTGTTTCTCAGGGAAAGTACACAATTAAAATATGGCATTTATACAAGTGTAAGGTAGTGTCACTACTTACACTTAATACTACCTAGTATTTTATGATAGCGTAAAATATGATAGTGTAAAATACTTGGGTGTCTCCACGGCTTATATGAAGAGAAGGACCCCTCTCATACCTGTCATGAGTTGCTAGTCAGCTGCAAGGTTGCCAGATCCCCAGAGAAGGTCAGGCCCTAACCAATGAGGTAACTGAGCTTCCATTCACCTTGATCATCACTTCATACTCTTCACAGGCTTCAGGTTGGAGATGAATCCCTTGAAATCATTGTACTACAGAATGTGAAGGAACGTGTGTAGAAAATAAGTATGCAAGAAGGGTGTGAACTGCCTTTGTGCTAATTCTGGCGCATTTATTCCCTCCATTAAATTCCCTTCAGAACTCTCATATCTTTGTCATTCTTATTAGCAATTCACTTAGAATAGAACCTGTGTGAAACATAAAACAAGATGAAACTAATTTTCGAGAAATCATATTACTCTCGCTATCATAAAATACTAGGTCATCTGCAATAGATTAGAGAGTTTTTATTTGTTTGTTTTGTTTTTTAGCGACAACTGAAAGATAAAGTTTGACTAAGAATTTAAAGATTAGAAGGCAATTAGACTGAAAACAGGATGTGAGTTAAAGAAGAGTAATTCAGAATAGATAGTAATTGAGCATAAAAGCTTGTTAAAAGAAACTCAAGGCCTGCTAGTGGATAGAGTTTAACCAACACGTCCTTGACTCCCAGTCCTGATATTCTGTAAAAAGATGCCTTGTTCTCACCTCAAAATCCAAATCGCCTTTTCATGTGATTACATTGTCCTGGGCCCTAGATCACTTAGTTTTCCACTAAGCAGTCATTGGAGAGATGGTTAGAGTCCAAGAATCAACTAGAACTATTGATGTCCCTATCTGTTCAAATCTGGTGGGTGTGAACAAGGGTGGCAGCTGGACTGGAAAAGCCCACTGTTAATACTATCTTAGTGATGTACTTTCCAGAGCCCAAGCTAATGCCCAGTCTCAGGCACAACATTCCATTCCTTTGATAAGATCCTAGGATCCAAATAGGCTAACAAATCACAAAGTGAAGAACATGCGTATCACCTACAACTCAGAAGTTCTACACTATTTCTATTGAAAGATGGGGAAACACCTCAGAAGAAATTTCAATAATGAAAAAACTGCTGTATGATCCGGAGAGAGATAGCTAGAGACCATTCCAGCTAGCTCCACATGCTAGAATAAGTTAAGGACCTATGATGTACTATATAAGTGTATATATAAATAAAGAATATCACACAAATGAGCCTATTATCTAGCACAGAGACTAAAATATAGCCGACTCAGAACTGTTAAATGAATGACAACCTCGAACAAGTTATCTGAACACATCTGAAAGGTAAGAAAAACAGCCAAACGTTTCTCATAAGTTCCTCCTTCTGAGGCTCCGAGTCAAAGATTCTTCCATATGCTCCAGAGTTTGTAGCACAGTAGGGGTTTGGGTTGGGGCATTTGAGGAATTTTTTTTCCTTTTCCCCAGAGATAGCTTTGTTATTATCTTATCTTTGTGCTTGTATTTTCTAACTTGTAGTTAAACTTTAGACTTTTTGAATTTTCCCTTCTTATCAGTGGATAAATTTTAGCTCCACTTATCTGTTCTTTCCTGTTTTAACATGAGAAGTATGAAGTACAAAATAGTGTGCTTTTTTTCCTTTAGCCAGCCTCTGACTCTCTGACTATGTACATTGTGTGTGTGGTCTTGAGTTTGCTCTGATACTCCTATTTCTGCCTCCAGAGTACTGGGATTACAGACTTGCTTTGATTACAATACCCAAAGCATTATACTTCTGATATTCTTCATGAAATTGGTTGATTGACATTTGTTTGGCTAAGGACGATCATCTTCTAGGCCTGTACATTCAGATGCTTTCACTAATTATCATCTCCATCTCAAATATTCCTGTAGCTTATAACCTAGTTTCGACTTTAGCAAATGCCTTCTGTCCTCAGTTTAAAGTAGCCTCAGTTACATAATAAACAAATAAACAATGTTAGTCTTCCATACAAATTATGAATTATCTCCTACTCCACACCCCAATGACTGGAATATAAAATCTAAGATTCCTGTGAGTCAGTTACTCTACAGCTAGTCGACCACAGGCAGCTCGTTGAGACTCCTTCAATCCTTTGTCTTTGCTGTTTCCTCTTCTGCTTGTTCCCAGATGTTTCCCTAGACACCTGCCAAAACTCAATTCCTCATTTTCTTAGATTTTCACACAGTTGACATTTTTTGTAATTACTCATCAGTACATTGTAGTTTATAACCCTTCCCTACTTGCTACACTTGGCTAATGACAGATTGGAAGCTATGGAGGCAAAATCTTTTAGTAACTGGCCCTGAGTAGACATTGGTGACTTCATTTTAGCTGTTAGTACCTATAAAAAAAGGTACAAAGAGTGGTACAAAGAGGAAGTGCTGGCTGCTTATCACTTTTCTCTGACCATGACAATTGCTACCAATTTGATGATATAGAACTGAGTCAGCACATTTAAACACATCTTTTTGAGTGATTCTCATGATCCTTCAGCATGACTTGAACCCCACTGTGTATGGACATACTTTTTGAATAATTAAATATTTAATTACACAATACTATGATTGCTTGCATGTTTATCTCTCTGTCAGCGAGCAGGATCTTTGAAAACAGCAATTATATCTTTTCATCTCCATGTAAACTGATTTAAATCAGTGTTAGCACAGGACACAAGCTTATTGGATAAAAAAGAAATGTAGGAAGAGATAGAGAGAATCATGTCATCAGACTGACACATCCAATCTTCCGGTCTATTCTTGAAGATATGTATAAACTTTATCAACTTCTTCTAAAACTGATATTTTAAACTGCTTCAAATTGTAAACTGCTTTAAATTTTTCAGTTGTTCAAGTTACCATGAGAATAATTTCACTCAGTCCTATGTGAAGAGGAAAGAATGAGATTTCTCTTTTATTCCCCCTGTGGTGCTTGATCAACTTTGGTTATCCAACAGAAATGGAAAAGAAATGCATTTTAAGTATATTGAAATATGTGTTCAGTGTCAACCACTGACCAAAATTTGGAGGAGTAATTTTTCGTTTTATTTTATTTTTTTAAGAATGTTTGATGTAGGTGGCCAGAGATCAGAGAGAAAGAAATGGATCCACTGCTTTGAAGGAGTCACGTGCATTATATTTTGTGCAGCGCTAAGTGCCTATGACATGGTGCTTGTAGAAGATGAAGAGGTGGTAAGTGAGATGCAGCAGGTGGAGGCAGGGGAGAGATCAAGGCAAACCCAACAGTGCTATCCAGGGATAGTACTGCACTCACTTCCCAACCCAACATCCACCTTACCAATGGGCATATGATGTCTAGGACTTGCTTGTGATGCCCATGCTCAAACCCTGCACATGATAACCTTACGCGATCTCTTTCTTTACACCACAGAACAGAATGCATGAAAGTCTTCACCTGTTCAATAGCATCTGTAATCACAAGTATTTTGCAACTACCTCCATTGTTCTGTTTCTTAACAAGAAAGATCTTTTCCAGGAGAAAGTGACTAAGGTGCACCTCAGCATCTGCTTTCCAGAATATACTGGTAAGATTGTTCTCCTCGATTCTACATCGTACACTCTGTAAGACATCACCCTTCCCCCTATCCCCGCCTCTGTGTGTGTGTGTGTGTGTGTGTGTGTGTGTGTGTGTGTGTGTGTGTGATGTACTTGTTACTGTTGAGTATATGTAAATGTGTGTATGGGTGTATATGCAAGTTTGTGTGCATACCTATATAATTTTGGGAGTGGTATTTAATACCTTTCCTTAATCATTCTCCACCTTTAAAAATTAATGAATTTTAACCTATATATGTGTGATCTTACAAGAATTTATATGCACCACATGTGGTAGTACCCTTGGAGGACAGAACAGGGCTCTGGATACCCTGAAACTGGAATTACAGACAATAGTGAGTCACCTTGTAGGTTCTGTGAACCAAATTTAGGTCCTTGTGAGAGTAATATGCACTTTTTAACCTCTGTGAAATGTGTCCACCTGCCTCCGTCCCAACCTTTATTTTTTGAAACATGGTCCCTCACAGAACTTGAAATTCATCTGTGCAAGTAAACTGGCTGATCAACAAGCTTCATGAATCCTCTTGTTCCCACCCTCTTCCTCACTCCTTCCTGGGGTTTACAGAAGCCCACTGCCACACCCTGGTTTATTCAGACATTCTGGGAATTCAAACTCAGGGAATTCAAACCTCATACTTGTGTGGTAGACTCTCTAGCAACTGAGGCATCTCCCCAGTCCTCCTGCTTGGATCTGAACATGACTGTGATTCCCATGGAAAAGACTCTCTCAAATAAAGAGGAGCTTTTGTCATCCTTTGGAAATTAAAACAAACACCAATGGAACAAACTGGAAAATGTGAGATTGGTGAGAGTGGCTGCTCTGCATGCACATCAAATGATGCCGCAGGCTGTATTAACTTCTGTATAATAATGTCACTGTAGTCACCTTATCTAGAGCTCACAGTGGCACACTGGAGCTCAGTAGCTCTTCAGTGTCTACAGTGTTGGTATGGAACAACCGGAATGAATGTGACGACAGCGTCCCTTCTCTTTCAATTCCTGATGTCCCACCATTTCATTGCTAATCCTGTCAGTCAGTAACTACTGAGACCATGTAACATGAAACAGTTGGTTTACCTTTAGGAACTAAGTTGCAAAAGCATTTAGCTGTACTGATGTTAATGAAGTTATCTAAGACTGAAACAGTTGAGATTTGATCATAAATGCATGTCTAATTTGACTTTCTGGGTATTAGTTGTCCTAAGATCATGGTAGTCTGTCAAAGTGGGTATTTATGCTGGCTAATCTTTACTTAGAGTGTGTCATTCTATAGTTGCAAACACCATCTATAATGCCTATACATCTATCGTGTGATAAATACAATCATGAATCTATATTTAATGATGTACTTTAAATATAGACACAGTTAAGGGACATATATAATTAATACAGTCTCTTAGAGCAGGTCTTATTCAGATATATGAATACTTAGAGAGTGCAGAGATTTTATGCACTTACTCTGTCCCCTCTCCCATAGGATCCAATTAGTTACCTCTTGTATTGATGCAGTGTGCTTGTTGTAATTGATGGAATGATGTTGACACAAAATTAACCGAAGTCCACAGTTTAATTAGGCCTTGTTCTCTGTGTCTCATAGCTCTGTGTGTTTTGCTAAATGCATGAAATGTAGGCACCTGCTATTAGTCTTCTGTTAAGATTACAAATACCCAAGGTAAATCAGACGATAAAGAGAATGGCATTTTTCTTAATTTCATAATTTGTGAAGTTCCAATCTATAATCAGTTAGCCCTGTTACTTCTCAGTCTGTGGCAAGGGATTGTGGCAAAGGAAGCCTGTTAGCTCTCTATCAAGAAGGAAGCAAGAGAGGAGAGAGAGAGAGAGAGAGAGAGAGAGAGAGAGAGAGAGAGAGAGAGA
>NC_034591.1:12850186-12854592 GCF_900095145.1 Mus pahari
GAGAGAGAGAGAGAGAGAGAGAGAGAGAGAGAGAGAGTTGAGAATCCTACAGTCCCCATTGAAAGCACACCCTTGGCAGCCAAAAGAACTCCCTTAAGATCCCACCCCTTAAGAGTTTCTATGATCCCCCATGGTGCCAAGAACCACATCTACAACAAATGGAACTTTGGGGAATATTCAGATTTAGACTGGAGAATTAGTATAGTAAGTATCATATGAAGTAGTTCTGTTGCTCTCAAATAACCAAGGTTTTGCGTATATATGTCCTTACTTTATCCCCTGTAGCCATCCAGTGGCCATGGATGAACTGGGTTACTTGAAATGGGGGCTGGAAATGAAAAAGGGATGGGTTCGAGAGAAGAATGAAGCCAAGACAAAGGTTCTGATCCAGGCTCAAATTTCCCTGTTCAGCACTGCACAGGTTATATAGGGAGAGCCCACAGACTACCCTTTGTTTCAGCTGGATTCTGTTGTCCCTCAGCAGGCAGTCTGCTCCTCTAAGTTCCTGTAGGAAACTGCAGGTGCAGATAAGGCCACTTAGGTTGTAAAACCCATTGTGGCAAGCACTCAAGGTCTGCTTAACCTGCTCAAGGCTGGGGGAAGGGCACAGTCCCCAAACTCCAGAAACTACAAATGTTTCTAATGTTACCATTTTACATTTTCCAGAATTTCCAACTGCTGGACTTGTGCAATGTTCAGCCTTCCCTAGTGACTGGAGCAGTTTGAATTCCCACTAGCAACAAGTACAGTTCCTATGATTATGAATTCTTCTTAATATTCACTTTCCCAAGTTTTTCATCTTTGTCTTATTTATCTTATTTTATTGTATTCTAATTCATTTGTTTATTTACTAACACTGGGTATTGAACCCGTGGTCTTTCACTAGGCATGCTAAGCTCAGCTCTGTCACTGAGCCACCTTCTAATCATTGTTGTATTATACAATGCAAATACTTCTTCTACATTATTTCTTCTAGCTGCAATAAAGTATGAAAGTGAAAATTTTATCTCTAACTTATTAGGAAATCTTTAGGGTCCTTTCTGTGGTAATATATATATATATATATATATATATATATATATATATATATATATGTGTGTGTGAAGCCAGTCGGTTAGCTAGTTAGCAGTCCCATGTCAGTCAGCTTTCCTATTTTATGCCTACCCTTCCCCAATGATCTGGGTGTCATTTTACTAGAGTTTTCTCACACATGGAGTAAAGGGCCACTCTCTATTAGCTGTCCACATTTCAGCTCAGCTCCTCAGTTTACCCAGCAGTCAAGCCAAAGAGCTTCCTCACCATTTACCCCATTTTATTTGTATACTGCTTCTACTAAAACTCATGCATTTACCTGACCAGATCTTCCCAATTCCTGTCAATTTCCCAACTCCAGTCAGAAGGACCAGGGGAGGAGTGTCACCGACCATGATCAGCTGTACTTTCTTGCTTTCCTTCATACATTTTCTCTTCTCTCTTAGTAAGTCCTTGCTCAACACTCTTTCTGCAACCTAGCCATCTGACATAGTCTTATTTATTTTAGCTTATATTAAAGCATATGCATAAGTGCATGAACATAACATGAGGTATTTGTTTGCGTGTGTTATTTGTATCATTTGCCTTATTATGCCAGTTTTAATTTTTTAAAACTAAAATTATTTCATTTCTCTCTGCACTCCCTCACTCTTACCCCATCCATATCTGACCACCATCTTCCTGCCTCGCAAATTCACAGCTTCCTCTTATTTAATGTGGTTATGTATGCATCTAAACGAAATAACATATAACTCAGAAATTCCAGAAAAGCTGGCATAGTATATGATACCATGTGGGTGCTACACAAATTTCTAAAATCTGACCTTGGACACATTGACTTTGAAATTGAGAGATGATGGGCATAAAGATTCCATATATACACACCTTGTTGGTGCTATTTATAGCCCCATGATTTTTAAGATGTGATTAATATTTACTTCTTTCACTTCTTTCTTCATTAAGGACCAAACACATTTGAAGATGCAGGGAACTACATCAAGAACCAGTTTCTAGACCTGAACTTAAAAAAAGAAGATAAGGAAATCTATTCTCACATGACCTGTGCTACTGACACACAAAACGTCAAATTCGTGTTTGATGCAGTGACAGATATAATAATAAAAGAGAACCTCAAAGACTGTGGGCTCTTCTGAGCAACATGTTTGCTTTCACCTGTGATGGCTAGAGTCTTTTTAATACAAAGAGGTACTGTGTATTTATTAGCTTGTATAAATATTAACTGATTTAGAAATGTAAGTAGCATTATAAAACAAAAAAATTCACACAAAGATGTGACTGTGGTATCACATATATGAGGATTCGGTTTTCTTGGGGAATGGAGGGTAGAGTTGCTGATGTTCTACTGCTAGAATCTGCTGTATCTTTGTAATGATCCCAATATGCGCTCATGCTACTAACGTTTCTTGGAAATGATCTATAGGCGACAAATTTTTAATCATAGGGTAAATTATAGAATGTGCTATAACGTTTCCCCAGGTAGATTTTGATAAGCATACAAAGCCAAGTCTATACTTCAGAAACTATAAAAAATGACACAAGGTATATTTTTAGTCATCAGCTCTTCAATTAGGGTGCCCCACAGCATACACAGTACATGCTACATGCTTTTGTTGATGGGAAATTATATGTGATATATATATATATATATATATATATATATATATATTTCTGATTGGCATGGGACATTATTATAAGTGATATCCTGGGCTTTAGAATTACAAAGCTAGTCCTTAAGACTAAAAGGTTTCCTTAATAGAGTGGTTTTTGCTTTGTGGGTTTTTGTAATAGTAGCAAGAACATGGGGGAAATTTATATGTTAGCTCTTGAGCTTCTCTATTGGAACTAATCTTGAATTCTGACGCTTTAAATTGATGCCTTACAAACTGAAAGCTTGTACAAGATGTCTTTCTTACTTACCTGAAGAGAGAGATGGTTGTTTCTTTTCCTTTTTTAAATGTGTCTGCGCTTTCAACTTGAAGCATTTCTGATAACATTCATTGCTTCTGCATTTGAGAAAACATATATGGTATATATCTATTTTATACAGACTTTTACAGTAGTACATGAAATCAATAATGATTCATAAAAGATTAAACTGGATTTTTTAACAATGAAAGAGTAATGGAAAGAAGAAGAAATTAAGCATTTACCAATTTGCAGCTCAGGTTGACCTTGATTGTATGCCAGTAGATCTATTTCACTGCCACAAAACATAGAAACACTACACTAAAGAAGAGATCCTTACTAGATTATCCGTATCTTATTCCTCCCCTGATTAAAAAACACAAAAGAGGTTTAAAAAATCACTTAAAAAATGGGTTTTTAAGAAGTGGATGCTCACAGTCAGCTATTGGATGGAGCACAGGGCCCCCAGTGGAGGAGCTAGAGAAAGTACTCAAGGAGCTGAAGGGGGCTGCAACTCTATAGGTGGAACAACAATATGAACTAACCAGTACCTCCAGAGCTTGTATCTCTAGCTGCATATGTAGCAGAAGATGGCCTAGTCAATCATCACTGGGAAGAGAGGTCCCTTGGTCTTGCAAACTTTATATGACCCAGCACAGGTGAATGCCAGGGCCAAGAAGTGGGAGTGGGTGGGTAGGGGAGCAGGGATGGGGGGAGGGTATAGGGAACTTTCAGGATAGCATTTGAAATGTAAATAAAGAAAATATCTAATAAAATAAAATAATAAGTTAAAAAATGTGGTTTTTAATTTGAAATTCTTTAGTAGAAGTTGCAAATTACTGAAGTGTATAAGACATCAATGACAAAAGCATCCTGAAGAATTATTCAGTTCTGAAACTGGATAAATTTTTCTGGCTGAAAATCAGTAAGTATATAACAGACAGGCAGCATTTTGATAGAGCTAGTCAATGCTATAAGATTTCAAGTTCAGAAAGCAAATATGTTAATTATGTCTGATGCTTTATTACTACTCTAATATAATCTAACTTTCTCTGGTGGTTCATGGAGAATATTTGAGAAAAGAGAGAAAACTGTATTATTTGAAATATTAATATTATTGCTGGTTTGTTTTTACTTTGACTTAGCTTTAGTTTTCACTTTCTAATGAAGAAGTCTACACGATCCAACTTGTCTTTCCAAAATACAAAATTATTTTGAGCTCATGTACCTTGGCTGGTCATGGGTTCACCATTTATCCCTCTCTTAATAGAACTTCTGTTACCTCAACTCAGCGTCTGTTCGTGGTGTTATTACAACAATAACATGCATAATCATGCCCAGATAGTTTGGACTCTAGAAAAGAAAGAAAGAAAGAAAGAAAGAAAGAAAGAAAGAAAGAAAGAAAGAAAGAAAGAAAGAAAGGAAGGAAGGAAGGAAGGAAGGAAGGA
>NC_034591.1:12854702-12865127 GCF_900095145.1 Mus pahari
AAAGAAAGAAAGAAAGAAAGAAAGAAAGAAAGAAAGAAAGAAAGAAAGAAAGAAAGAAAGAGTGAGGGAGGGAGGGAGGGAGGGAGGGAAGAAGGAAGGAAGGAAGGAAGGAAGGAAGGAAGGAAGGAAGGAAGGAAGGAAGGAAGGAGAAAGGAAGTAAAAAAGAAGGAAGGAAGGAAAAAAGGAAGGAGGAAATTGATACTGATTCTTTCCTATAATTCTATGATTTAACATAAGAAAGATCTTACACAATATAAAAATGGGTATAAAAGTATCAATTTTTATTAAGGAGCAGAACTTTTAGTAGGGAGAAAACAAAAGTCTAATGTTGTTTATTGTTGAAATTTTAAAATAAAACCTACATTTATAGATGTATATTATTTGTCGTTAAAGAAAGAAATTATCTGAAGCTTGGAAGACTGACTAATGCCTGAGAAATTCCCACCAAGAAAAGTTATGTTAAATTGGCTAAAGTTAACACACCTGCTTCAAAAGGGCAATCAGTTACCTTAAAGCATCTCAAAGAAGTGTCCTGTGCTTTACCATCTCATATTCAAACACATAAAGGACAGTCAAACACACCAAAATGAGTGCCACACAGATACACATATACATGATCAATCATAGCGATGTGTCCATCCTCTGTTATCTGAGACTTCTCTTCTTGCGTGAGCACATTTCTCACATCTTTTGCATTAGATATTTGTCCGCAAGGTTTGCCCAATGCAGACACACTGTACTGCAGAGAAATCTGATATGCCCTTAACTCATGGATCACTGTCAGCCACCACAGAGCTCTTCCAGAAGCCTGAGCTACTCAGTAGATAAGACTTTGCTTGCTGGTCCCAAGACTAGAGTAATAAGGAAAGTACTTAATGTACCTAATCTCACAATATTGTGAGAGTTGTTGACTGTGGGAGAGTACTTTCTGGAAAGGGACTTTCAAACTCTGTAGAATGGAAAACTTTCATTCTAAATGTCAGCAATCCAACTGGTGAACAAAATATAGATTAGTGGCACTCTGCACATGTCTCATAAAGGGTCAACCAAGCGTTTCAGACCTTGAACCTAGTACACACCCTAGTGCAAATGTTCCTACCTTGTCCATCTCCCCACTTAGACACAAAATGTCCCTTGAAACACTAGCTGAGAATTACTTAAGCTTGACTTCATCCAGCAATATAAACACAAGAAACTTTTTATTTGTGTGGCTTTATCACTTCTGAATCATAGGGAGACACAGGCTAAAGTGTATGATTGCTGAACAGAAATCATTTGTAAGATTTATGGGAGAACTTATGAGTTCTATCACATAGACTAATTCTATTTTGAGTAGATTTCATTAAAAAGCACCTTGGGTCCCCCATGGAGGAGCTAGAGGAAGAACCCAAGGAGCTGAAAGGATTTGCAGCTCCATAGGAGGAAAAACAGTATGAACGAACCAGTACCCCCAGAGCTCCCAGGGACTAAACCACCAACCAAAGATTACACATGGAGGAACCCATGGCTCCAGTCACATATATAGCAGAGAATAGGCTTGTTGATCATCAATGGGAGGAAAGACCCTTGGTTCTGTGAAGGCTCGATGCCCCAATATAGGGGGATGCCAGGGCCAGGAAGAGGGAGTGGGTGGGTTGATGAGCAGGGGGAGTGGGAAGGGGACAGGGGGTTCTCTGAGGGAAAACCAGGAAAGAGGATGACATTTGAAATGTAAATAAAGAAAATATCTAATAAAAAAATAAAATAAAAAATAAAAAGCCCTTTGCACCGATGCCTTTCTGAAGACATTCTTACAAGTGATTCTGTTGCCACATGGGGGCACACTTACATTACGTGTTTTCCAACCAAGTGTTGCAGCTCTACTTTGGATTAGCAATAATGTTGATGAAACAGATATCAGAAGTACACAAAGGATCATACTTCATCCTGTCCTAGCTCAGTGGTGTGTGCTTGTCTCTTGATAATCACCCTAATTTGCAGAAGTCCGTAAGTAAATTATTGAAGCAGCCCTGTCTCAGTAGGACTGTGCAGATACATATTCTCTGCATGGTCTTGTTATGCGTTCTGTGGCTGTTAGTTGTTTAAATCTGAATGGTGATTGAGTTTTAAATCTCCCATTATCCTGTGTTATGTTTCAAAGGCTGTTTAGTTCATAGTGTTAAGTGTGAGAAAAATCATCTGATGGTTCACAACTATGGTGTTTCGCAATGTCATCAACTGGCTGCTTATTAATGAATGTTCTTTCATAAACCATAAATCACAGTAAAATTTCATTCTGCTAAAAATAAGAGTAATTCTCCTACTCTGGTGTTTTTTCAGTCACAGATCCACCACATTAGAGGCAACATTCCCTGCGACACTTTTTCTTCCTGACACTGCTGGGCTGACACATTTTTCATTAGTAATGTCACAGGTTTTCCTTCCATCCACGTTTGTCACACCAGATAATAATAAAAGAGGCACATAAAAGAACAAGAGACCCTGATTTACATCAAAGGGACAGTAATGGCCCTCTAATAACTATGAGGCCTTTCAGATAAGGAATAATTTATGAGACTCATGGCCAAAAACATTGTTTTATTTGAAAGACATATTTTCTAAAGTCAATTCAAATTTTCACAAAACCAACCAACATATGTAATTGAAAATTGTCAAATTTTGCTTCAATGTATATTGCTTAGTTTTCTCTTCTGACAAAGAAAGAGTGTCAAACATTGAAAGTTTTCTATTACGACCAATGGAGAATATTTAAACTTTAACACATTAAGAATCTTAAACTAGAAAAAAGATCTCGATGGCTGTTCTTAGGCTCAGCATAGATTTGCTAAGCAGAGCATCCTGTCCAGAGGAAAAAGTAATGCCTGCTATAATTCTATTTACAAAATTAATAATTGGCATATCAGGTTGGTGAGATGGCTCTCAAATAAAGGGCACTTTCCCCCAAGCCTGATAACCTGAGCTTGAAGAAAGAGCTAATTCTCAGGGGCTGTCTCATATATGTACAGTCCATACATATCTTCCACATGCAAACAAAGCAAAAAAATGTGAAAAAAATCAGAATATTTTATCCCACTTAAATATATGAATGGAAGAGTATATATTTTTATACATAGAATATAAGATAATTCAAAAGCAAAGAAAAAAATTCTGTTCCTTACAGAGTTAAGCAATGAGAGCAATCCTTTAGATATTCAAACCAGCCATTCTTCAAACTATCAGTAACTTTGAAGCAAATAATGGGCTTGCCTATAGATGGATACATTCTCTGACATATTAGAAGACTAAAACCGCCAGGCGTGGTGGCCCACGCCTTTAATCCCAGTACTCGGGAGGCAGAGGCAGGCTGATTTCTGAGTTAGAGGCCAGCCTGGTCTACAAAGTGAGTTCCAGGACAGCCATCACCACCAGGGAGCCACAGAGCCATGTGTTCAAACGACCCTATAGAAGAATAAAACCATGCCCCAGAACATAGTCTTATTGTGAAACATGGAGAAGTGCATACAGCACAAGACTGGCCTGGATGACGCATGCTCAGGTTAATTGCCCTTCCTTTTCTCTTCCTCTTGCTGGGGACTGACCGAGGCTTAGTGTATGCATTGCAAGCACCCGATACTGGGTTGCAGCCCGGACTCAATGACACTTAAATATTAACACATTTAAGTGGACAATAAGCCAACAATGATTCATAGTCTACTTAATAATATGTTAGATTTTTTTAAAAAAACTTATATTTTAAAATGTTGCCATGTAATAATTTTTACCCTAATATACAAGAATTTTCATGTTTATGAAAGTTTAAATGAAAATCAAAACTCTTGAAGCATTTTAGTGAATTTTTCAATATCAAAATTCTGAATGAATATCTATGCTGCCCTAATAAGAGAATAGAGAAGTCAGGTATTATTTTATGCATTTATTTCCATGCTTTGACATCTGAAAATTATTATCATTTACATTAATAATAAATTATATATATAAATAAATAATATGTATAATATATAAATAAATTATATATAATATTATTAATATTAATAATATTAATATATAATATTATATATATATAAATAAATTATATATAATTATATATATATATATAAATAAAACATATATATATATATATATGTTTTTCTTGTGTGTATGTATGTTAATATGTAACAAAAACTCATCTCAAAAATTTTGCTTTCTCCTGTTACCTTTCTTGAAGCATAACCTCACCAGGCCTAACAAAATGGTTTTACTTTCTCCCTATGAATAGCAAATTCTGTTACTGACCAAGGGCAGAACATTATCTCATATTGCATAAAAATATCTAAGCCATCCAAAGCCCGTATAGGTAAAGAAGTCTTGTATGCTCTTTAAATGACTGAAATCTACAGTTTTATTAGTCCTTTTTTTTAAAAAAAAATATGTATTTATTATATAAAAGTACACTGTAGCTGTCTTGAGAAACTCCAGAAGGAGGCATCATATCTCATTTCAGTTGGTTTAGAGCCATCATGTGGTTGCTGGGATTTAAACTCAGGACCTTTGGAAGAGTAGTCAGTGCTCTTAACTGCTGAGCCGTCTCTCCAATTCTTATTAGTTCTTCTTAAACTCACAAATTCCAGTTAAATTAATCATGAGTTGTACTTTGCTGTGTACTATTTCCAGGATTTCATTAATGAATTCTACATTAGGATTATTCTAACAGAGACTCAATGGTTTCCACCACTCAGGCTTTCAGTTAGTTCTCAATTACAACCAGCTTGCAATCCATGAAACTCACACAGAATAAGAATGATGGGAGTACACAGCTTGACTTTCTGATGGTCATATAACTGTCTACAGGATGTAGCTGGGAGATTAAGCTGTGAAAAGCAGAATTTTTACTTCGAAGATTTCTTTTCTTTTCCTTCTTCTTTGCTTTGCTTTTTAGCCTAGAGTTTTATTCCAGAGGAGGTCTGTCTTCAAACTCCAACTATGCAGAGGCTCTGCAAATGTCTGTTTGTATTTCCTTTGTGATCAATGACTACAACATACCCTCTGAGCCCCCTACATTTTACAAGTATTCCAAGCAGAGGAGGCTGGAATATTTAATATCCACTTGCTGTTGGTGACATTAATCTCCCATTGTACAACAAATGGGGATTCTATACCTGCATTGGAAACATGCTATAGTTTAAATTAAATCATCAAGTAACTCATGTAAGGTCCTATGACTATTCCAACAAGACTGCCAAAAAACAAGGGAGATGCAGCTGAGCAAGAACTGCGCCATCACGGAGTATTTGTTTTGATGTATAATTTTATGAGTACAATATGAGATGCCATACCAACTAGAACTCAACAAGCACTATTTATTTCTTATCATCTGACTATATGTGAGATTTGTTATTTAAAGGGAGTATTTTCAGATTAGAAAAAGTAATTTCTTCCTTTCAAATGCTGCTGTTTGAAGCCATAACAGACAACTGAATAGACTAATTGCCTTGACCTATACACACCACACCTTTGAAACAAGGACAACAGTATTAGTGCAGTTGGACTCCTGAGAAGGATGTCTACATATATTAGATGAGCAGTTACCGAGGGAGGCTGTGTAACAATTAGCATGCACTGTGCTGCTTGCTGTATAATAGAAGTTTAGACTGTTCTACCATCATGGCAGAGGACCTAGGGAAAAGGAAGTGTCAAATAAAGTGCAGGGACATCATTCCTGGACTAGAAACCTAACCAACTCTCTGAGGCCAGAATATTCATGGAATTTGAAGGAGAACCCATACCTGCCACTTTGCCAGACCAGCATGACTCCTGTCTGCCCAGGCAGCAATTATCCTTCTACCCACAGGGGAGCATAGTCCTCACTATGTATCAAGGAACTTTTGTTTGCAACAGGTGGAGACCATTGTAAAAGCCAAAGCCAATTAAAATCACAGTTGTGACACCTAGTCCTAACTGTTACGTTACTTTCTTTTTTCCTTTTTTTTTTTTTTCACAAAAAAATGGTAACTCAATCTCTGGATGCAACAATTAAAATCCTAATTTGTAAGCCTTGTTAAATCTAATTTCTCCGGAGGCAAATTCTGACAGATTTACCATAAGCTGGGAGACACTAGTAGCTACATCTTGCCCTCACAATTTCTTCAAGCTGAATATGGGCACTGAGATATTTTGAAGAGGGGAGAGAGCAGGGAAAATAGGAGAGCTGGTTGTCCTAAGAAGGCCACACCAACAATTGATTTAGTCTCTGATGTCCGTGTCTTGACTGGATCCGGCTGAAAGTCCAACAGGAGTTCAAGCAGGTCAGTCAGCATGTCTGACGAGGAGATTCACCAAAGCTATATATTCTGTAATATACAAATCTCAAAACAAAATTTTAGTATCATCAAGATATATTTTTGTTTGATTCTCTTGAATCTAGTCCTCTGGGGCTCTCCCTTCATCATATCTGATACATACAACTCCGGAAGGTATAAAGACTCTAATCACCTTTTCTAAACATGCAAAGACAAAACCTAGTTTCCAAAACAGCCTATCTTTCAGTCGGCAACCAGGAAAGTTATAGCCTGGCCTCCCTTCCAGAGGAATAGTAAAACCACAAAACTCAAGATCACACCCATTCTAAAAGTTAAAACAAATGAAGTAAATTAAAATACTGTGTGTGCCTATTCTTAGGTCTTGTCTATTTTGCTAAACAGGATTAAAAAACCCAAGATTCCCATGGAGCCCACATTAGACAGAATTTGAGTATCCTATGAGGCATATAAAGCAATCTCAAACCATATTACTGTTCATCTCTCTACCTGGAGCCACAGACACTAATAATTAATACTTGATCAAAGCTGGCAATGATTACCACTGCATTCTCTACTCTGAAGTCAGTGACTGATTTTCCCTATCCTAGTTCTGAACCGTGAGCAAAATTCCCCCGTGATTCAGACATAATTTGTAAATAAATCTATCCTAAAAGTAAATAATCCCAATTTTAAAGTTATAGTTCAATCCTTCTGCCCTAGACCTTCATTCGTCTCCTAACTCAAAGCAGCCCGAGGTTCCCCACAGCAGCCGACCTCAGGGCCTGCCTTGTTTCAGTTCCCATGCTGGAGTCACATGACTAACCTAGCACCACCTTTCCCTCGCTTAGAAACTTTAACTCTCAGGCTACTAATCTTAAATTTCTAATGCATTCGGGCTCCACGTTGGGTGTCACCTATTGCAGGAAATATTTTTTAAAAATGAACCTGAATGTCCCTGCACCTCTGCCAGCAAGTCTCTGCCCGGGAGGCCTGGCCGGCCATGCACTGGTGGGCAATGACCAACCTGTAAGTTATCAAGCCAGCCCCAAGCTTCAAAACTCCCATGACCTTTGTGGTGCCCCTCAGGCAAACCCATGCTTTGCCCCCATACCTTTCTCTCCTGAAACATGAGCTGCTGCATGAAGGAAGGCACAGCACAAACTTAGTTCAGAAACAACAGTAACTCAGTTGCTGGGCACAACAACTAAAATCCTAACTTGTACACTTGAGTAAATTTAATTTCTCTGGTGGTGAATCTGCCAGGATTCGCCATAATCCGGGAGACACTAGTAGCTACATCTTGTCCTCACACTATTCCCATGCAAAAGCAACTGCTACATTTCCAACACAGTTCCTGCACTTAAGGCTCAGGGATCATTACAGAAAAGATGGCAAAAAGATCGTCAGAGCCAAAGGAACATGTAGTCTGCCATGAAATGTTTGTCTGCTCGAAAAGTCAGAAGTGTGAAGCCTCACCAATATGGTTTTCTAAACTGAATATGAACAAGGGTGGTAACAGTAAACATGGTAATGTAAATAGAGAGAAGCTCAATCCTTCACAAAGATCTATAGGCAAGCAAGGATTGCAGAGTAGGAGAAATAGTTTCCTCTAGAGAAGAGCATATCACCTGGTTATCCAACACCAAAGTGATCAGCCCTGAAAATATACCTTCAAGTAATAGTACATGAACTGAAAGGTTTTATTTAGGAATACAAAGACACACACACACACACACACACACACACACACACACACACAAGCTTTCACAAAATGCAAAAACATTTAAGGAAAGGAACCTATTAAATGTGTGTGGTTATACATGGGATGACTTGGAGGGAGAAAAGGGACATGAGAAATTGTATAATTATAATCTCAAAGTTTTAAACAAATATATTTTAAAGGGGGAAAAGCTTTGTGAGTGAAAAGCTTTGTGTAGATCTAGGAGTTAAAAAGAGTTGGAGTAGTGGGGAGGGAGTGGGTGAGAGCAGGGGGCAAAGAAGAAGGGAGGAGGGGAGGTGGAGATGACAACGTGGGAGAAGGGAAGAGACAGAAGGGGAGAGGAAAGGAGGGAAGGAGAGGGGAAGAAATGGGATGAGGTGAGAGGGGAGGGGAAGAAATGGGGGAAGGCTAGGGGAGGTACAGCAAGGAAGGACATTAGTCCTGAGGAGTCTCTTGTCTTCTGCCATGTGAGGAAGGCAAAGATGATCCTTTATGAATTAGCATGCACTCTCACCATGTCACAAATCCTCTAGTGCCTTGGCCTTGGAAAAGTCCAAGCAAAAGTACTTCATAAATGGCAAGATATAAGCTTCTATTTTTATCAGCCACGCAGCTTATAATACTCTATTATATAACCTTGAATTATCTAAGACAGGGATATAGTTTCATTAAACAAGGTATTGGTATACAAGATAAAATACCATTAAATCTGTTCCTATAATGCTGGGTGTCTTTGATAAGGAAACACAGTATACAGTTTCAGCAGAACCTGTAATTATTCAGTTAGCATTTATTTTATAAATTACACCTTGGGAAAATTGGAAGGTACACTGACCACAGCAATGTCATTGAATAGATTCTGTAATTGCTTTTTATTTGGGGTGCAGGAGTTTTCTTCTTTATTAGTTTTCAGTTCTGTTCAGTACAAAGTGATGATTTCATAAGCCAAATTTCAATGAAACAAAAGCATTACTTGTACTATTTTAAAGAGTCCACATTCATGAAAACATAATGTCTCCCAGTGGAAGGCAGTTTTGATGGTTCACAAGGTCCAGTCCCCAGCAGAGGGAGCACTATTAAGGCCTCACAGCTTCTCTGTGTATAGTGGTTTGCACCAGTAACCAACACCAAACGGAGCACTGCTACTATAGAAAAAGATTTTAAGAAGCACTTTCCTTACAACAAGTAAAATCCATAACTTAGAATGTGTTGGCATTACCCAGGGATAAAGTATTCACCCTGACTCTATGTGATAAGTTAAGCATGAAATAAAGATGACACTTTGAGTTATAAAACAGAAAATGGCTGTGTTTAATACACAAAATTGTAGTGGTTAAGTGCAAACTTTCTTCTGGCAGAAATCTTACTTGTTCCAAAATTGGAACCATTAGAATTCTATTAGTCTGATTTATTATCATTTAAAAATATTGAACAAAAGAAAAGATTCTCCTGATCCAGGAAAAGTCTTGCTACTTTGTATATAAAGGCCGTGTGAGCTTCCTCATGCAAGCTGATTTCTTCCCTGACACTCTAATCTTTCACTAAAATGGTGGTGTGATAATCTTAACACGGTTTCCAGGCCTAGCTATTTTCCAGACAATTAACCCATTCCATTGAATGAAAAAAACTTTAAGTATTTAGCCTGGTACTTCCCAAAGGCAATGCTATACTGCAGACATACAAACAGCATTCAACCTTAACTAATATATTTTTTTATACTTGAAGGTCTAAATGACAATTTTTTTATTATGTATGAGGAAAAATGTGTTTCTGCCTTTAGCAAAACATGGGTCAGATGAAATTCAAAGTGTATTTAAGAATCAAGAAAAACAGGACAAGGTTTCTAAGTCTATTGGAGATTAAACTGATTTTTATTTCAGGCTGTATGACTAAAAACAGACACATACAGGAAGGAAGAAATACTGGAAGAAGACAGAAGGCTTCATTTCTTACAGGAAGGAAGAAATACTGGAAGAAGACAGAAAGCTTCATTTCTTAAGTCATGTATAAACAGTGCCGTTCATTTGATTTTCCCTCAGTTGCAGATATAAATTTATTAAGTCATTAAGCTGCTGGTGGTGACCTCTACCTTTCTAACACTAAAGACAACTGATTAAAAATGAAAGCTCATGGGTTCCAATTTGAATTTTTTTGCTCTAAAAACCACATGATTTTTTTGTGTGATTCCATAATAGACGGGTGTTGTTTTAACATCTAAATAATACAATGATTTGTGCTGTTTTATTGATATTTACTTATACATCCTTATAGGTTACTTACATATAAACCAGGGAATAAGTATATTTAAATTTCGGTCCTTGGATCCGGCACCCGGCGCCTTTCCCCGCCCAAGGAGGGGTGTTCGCCTGGCAGCTGTCCACAGGCTGATCCAGCACCCGACACCTTTCCTCCCCGCCCGAGGAGGGGTGT
>NC_034591.1:12865138-12872493 GCF_900095145.1 Mus pahari
TGGGTAGGGGAACAGAGGTGGGGGGAGGGGTATGGGAAACTTTCGGGATAGCATTTGAAATGTAAATAAAGAAAATAATAATAAAAAAAAAATTTCGGTCCTTGAGAAACCAGGAGTGAATAAATGTGAGTATGTATTTCAAAATACTCATTGTCTTGTGCAGGCAGAAAGGGACATTCATACAAGGTGCATATTTCATGAGGAATTATAAAATAAAAATTGTACTTTGAATCTCAGCACATTTTATCATCCATCTGTGCATTTATTTGTTCAATGTGTATACTTCAAATGCCACCAGGTAAGTACTGTGTTCAATGAGGAGGATAAAATGCTGAGAGAAAAGTAACTCACAAATTATACCTTGCTAAAACTCCCAGGATATGGAGAAGAATGCTATTATTAAAAAAATGTTAGAAATAAATACAAAATGCAGATGTTATAAACACAATAATAGATCCAATAAAAATGTAGACTATAGGTCATTATTTAGTTTGAGGCATCTGAAGGGTTTCCTCTAGAAAATAAGCTTGAAATGTGAATGAAGATGTAATGATGAGATGAAGGGAGTAAGACATGGTTACATGTTCAAATCCTCTGAGGTGAAAGTATCATTGAGGTATAGAAAAACCAGAAGTCATTGGGGAAGGGAACTGTGAATTCAGATCGAAAAGATGAGATGATGCACAGTATTTTAAGATACAGACAAGGTTTTTCATTTTATTTCATAAACAAATGTTTAGTCATAGTCTGGGATGATTTGGTTTTAAATTTTAGAAGATCTACTTTAACCACACATTTTGTTGTATAGAAAAATGAGCAAAAAGAGAGAGAATATATTTATACAGGTGAGTGGAAAGCTAATGAAAATGGTCCATAGTTATTGTAATTACTTGAGTCAGGTCACTAAAGATGGAGAATAAAAGGCACAGCACGTGGGAAGCAGTTCTGATGACAGTCCCACGTACATGATGGTTAGCTCATCTATAAGATACTGAGAGGACTGGAGAGTGAAGTGATGTCAGGGAAGCTTGTTAAGTGCTGAGACTTGGAGTGACAGAAGAGGCCCAAGTTTGAGAATGAGAAGTTACAGGCTGGCATTTTGAACATGTTCCATTTGAGGGGCCTTGGGTCACCTCAGTAAAGCCAGGTAGACAATGTAAAATTCTGGAACTCAGAGAAGTCTAAACCAAAGATAAGCAGTTGAAATAAAAAACAAAGACTAGAAAGAAAAAGTGTGGGCTAAAAGAATTGCCCAAGGATGTAAACTAATAATAGAGCTTGGATAAAACAGAACTTACTTGGAGATACATCCCTGAAGAATACTTATTCTTCCTTTCGTAGCAGCCCAGCCATCAGTTGCCAATATTTCCTTAGCTGTGGAGTCCATCCTGATCCTCACTGGAATTTGGGCTAGCTTGTTCTTGTTTCAGTCTTGTGTGTACAAGTGGGAAATAGTTTCACAACAGCTCTCCACTATTCCCAGACCTTAGAACCTCTCTGTCCCCTTCTTCTGCAATGATCCTCGGTCCATGAAGAGGTGGAATGTGATGCAGATGTACCATTTAGGGCAAAGCACTCCATAGTTCCTTATCCTCTATTCATTGACTAGTTGTGCTCATTTTCCAGTGGATGGTCCTGTACCCAGCACAGACTGGCAGCACTAGGTGGACTTGGTGGACTCAAAATGAGCACATGAAACTGGATGGGGGTACTGTAAGAGTCAGAGGAGAGTCAGTAAGAAGTAGATTTAATCAACATGATAAACTCACATATAGAAGTATTTCTGAAATGTTCAGTCACAAATGAGAGATATATATCATATCCTCCTCCAGTCCTCAAGGCTCAGGGGCACTACAGAAGAAGGGAAAGAAAGACTGTAAGAGGCAGAAGTTAGGGAGAACTGACTTGAGACAGTGCCTTCTGAATGTGACTGGATCCCTGATCACATGAACTCTCAACATTTGTAGTTGCCTGAATAAGACCTGCCCAATAGCAAGCTGAAAAGATATCAAACATGTAGGATATATGAGCCCCTCCCTCTTACATAGAAGCCATTGACAATTGATGACTCCGTGAGGAGAGCAATTTTCTGTTCTTTAACGTCAACCCTAGTAGGTGGACCATGCTCCAGTAGACCTCAACACACTCATGAATATATATGTCATACAAATTGGTCTCAGCAGGTAGGAAGAAAAGAGGAGAAAGAGGAGGAGAGGGAGGAGGAGGGGACAGGAAGTTTAGTGTTGGGTGGGGTGTAGAGAAAGGGGTGGATCTGGGAGAAGTTAAAGATAACCATGACAAAATTCATTATATGCATGCATGTCATTCTCAAATAATTACTAGATACACACATATATTATAGTGATATACACATATTTAATATATATTATAATAATATATATATTAAGAAATAAAGAAGTGGCAGTATAATATTGTGAGTGGATAATGGGGAAATACACAAATGTCCTCAGACATCTTAATATTCTATCTATTTTAGATAATTCTCAAGAAAAAGATAATGTACATTGTTTTCAAGAGTATCACTATGGAAATCCAATCCAAATAAAATCATAAATCTGCACAGAGAAACTCTGAAAAAGGTCACACTGTGAGTTCTCTCTATAGCACAGGATGTGAGGCCACTGAAACCTAATGAGAAAAACAAAACAAAACATGGCATTTCAATCATTCTTGGACCTTTCAGAGAACTTAAGTCATAAAATAAACTGCTACTTCAAAGCACACAATTTGGTCTGAATTAGACAAATACAAAGAATCTCATTTGTCACAGCAAAGAGTGAGGGAGAAAACTCAAGCAGAAATTAGCCCTAGGCAGGAACCCCTAGCTAAGCTGACAAAAGTCTGATGGCTCCTGGAGACACATTTGACACTCAAACACTCCAGGGGGTCTAGTCCCAAGGGCATCTCCACATTTCTGTGTGTTCTGTTCTCCTAGTGAACATCAAGGAGAAACCTTCTGTTCTTCTGTAACATAGGAGGGGGAAGTAGCCATTTTGAAAATTCACTTGAGCCTCTTCTTATCAAGACATGTTCCTAAAACCTAACCACTGGAGGTTTCTTGTTTTGTTTTGTTTTGTTTTGTTTTGTGTTGTGTTGTGTTGTGTTGTGTTTTTTTTCAGATCCTGCTTGGGAAAAGGAAACAACCATTTCTAACATTCTTTCCCCTATCCTCTGCTCATGTCTTACTAGCCCATTACTAAAGGCTTCTCCTTTTAGCCAGCAGAACATCATGTCCAGCTATGAAGAGCACAGTAGAAAGAATATTGAAAAGTGGAGAAAAATCAAAGAAGCCAACAAAAAGACATAGTCAAAGGGTTTGACCAATGAGCCAGAGAAACGGGTTTAAGCACTGCAGAGGTATCACAATTATCAGGCTAGGACAGGAAAAAAAAAAAAAAAAAAAAAACTATGAGTCACACGCTGTAAAAAGTAGACAGGATGTAAAAACAGATGGGTAACGTAAGCAGAAACATTGAAATTCTAGAAACGAGTAAAAAAAAAGAACCCACTGCAGATAAAAACTAGATCTAGTAGATTAGATACGACTGAGGAAAGACTCTTTGAGCTTGAGGATGTGCTGATAAAAACTAACGATGTGAAAGAACAAACAGAAAATAAAAGCTAAAAATAAAAACAAAACATGCATGAATTGTGGAGGGACTGCAAAGGGAGTCACACACCCGTGAGAACCAGATGGAGAAGGAAGGTCGAAAGGAAGAGAGCACAGAATCATGAAGCTCTAAGAAGAGCATACAGGATATGTAGCAGAAATCCACACTGGGGCATGTCAGCCTTGAACTTGAGGAAGTAAGATAAAAAGAAGGCCTTGAAAGAAAGCAAAGAAAACACAGCTAAAACAGAGTAAATGGTTGATGTGCGTGAGCAACTGGAGTCAGAGAACATGTAGTCACATGGCGACTGGAGACGGCGTCCTCTCCAAAACCGCTGTGTCAGTGTGGTGCTCTGCGCCTATAATTCAAGTCTGAGGGAGGACCAACAGCCTACATAGCAAGCTTGTCCTTGTATTTAAAAAAAAAAAAAAAAAAAAAAAAAAGGACGGGCGTGGTGGCGCACGCCTTATATCCCAGCACTTGGGAGGCAGAGGCAGGCAGATTTCTGAGTTTGAGGCCAGCCTGGTCTACAGAGTGAGTTCCAGGACAGCTAGGGCTATACAGAGAAACCCTGTCTCGGAAAAAACAAAAACCAAAAAACTAGTGATTATTTGAAAGGTAACACTAAGCATTGAATAACAACGATGCATGGTTTGCAGCCTTGATTTCAGACCGGTGAGACACTGAAAATATAATAGCCAATACTTCGGTCACTGAGCTTAGAAACTGTAAGGCACCATTCTTCTTATTTCGGTTGCGGTTCCTCTTTATTATATCAAGGGAAAGCTAATAGAGTCAGGAGTGAGGGACGGCTACTGAGAGATTTAAATGTCTCTAAAACCCATGGGATATTATTTCCTTATTTGTTTTCTTTATTTTATATTCCTGTGAATATCTCTTTTAACATTTTTTTTCTTAAATTAAGTAAATCTACACACACACACTCACTCACACATGTGCACACACACATTCACACACACACACACACACGTTCCTTAGGCTGGAGCGGGGGGTGGGGGGGCTCAAGGGGTAAAAGGAATGGGTCCACAAAGATTATGGCCTAATTTGCTCCTCAGAACCCACTTAAAAAGCCAGACACAAGGACTGGTATTTGTAATGCTGGCAGGTCACTAGAAGAATGGGAGGCAGAGGAGACTCAGGCGGGAGTTGGCAGGCCACATGGCCTGACTGAACCACAACCGCAAAACTAACAAGAGGTCCTGCGTCAGCAAGACAGAAAGGAACAACCCACTCCTGGGATCTGTCCTGTGACCTCCACATATGCACTGTGGCACATGTGTGCAAATACATACAAACTAACAACAACAAGAAGAACAATAACAACAACAACAACAACAATAAATCTAAACCCTTGCTCTCTTAGGCCTACAGTTACCCCTTAGTCCTTGAAGATGCTAGTCGAGCATCTAAGGCCTTCTTGTCTAAGAGCTGCCTGTGGTTGTACGCTGATGCATATATTCATTTAGGTTGAGAACTGTGAACTGGGACCATATGCTCACAGTCCCACTTGACATGGTGGGTGTTCTCCACTGGAAGCTATTTGACAGCCTTCTTACCTTTTTCATTGCTGAGTGCCTCGCTTTCTACCACTCAGAAGTAAACTGCTTCTGACAGGCTGAATGTGCTGGTGGTGATGATACGAGCTGGGCTGTACCTGGCAGAATTATTACACTTGGAAGGTTTTTTTAAGGTTTAGTTTGTGGTTTTCCTTCTTCTTCTTTTGCAAAAAAGATGTGCTTGTACCTTCCAGCCAACTTTCTCTCTAAAACTCCTGTAAATGTTCTCTGCTTTCTCTTCTTTTGAGAATGTTGTTGCTTTTCCTTTCTCTTTTCTTTTCTTTACCTCCTGTACAAATGCTTAGCTCTGTCCTGAATTATCTAAAAATTAGCAACAGCCTCAGCATCACCTGAACTAGCCTGTACAGCCCCCTGATGTTCACAGGTCTGTAGCCTGCCCTCCTACAGTCTCAGCGTCTGAGACTAGTATATATTTTTATGGTACATCTCAGATACACTCCTTGGATTCCTAACATCTGCCCCTTTTAGACACAGCAGCTTGCTGCCACTGTCACTTGTCTGGAAGATGACTCTCCACACACTTGCAACTTTTTGTGCATCCAAGTATTTAGATTCAACCTGTCCCCAAACCACCCTTGTCTTTAAAGTGCTTGGAAATAGAACACCAGGAGTGATAGAAATCAAAACTTTCTCTGAGAAAGAAAGAATGTACTTTTCTTTTTACCCCTCTATGGACAGAGACATCTTTTAAGGAAGTTACAGTATGATGGGGGCACTTCCCTCCAGTCCTGGGGAATTACCGTGCCCTCAATTCATTGTGCCCCATGCTCTCAGTATTACTGTGGCCCTGGGTTGAATTAGTGTCTATTTTCTAATTTATTTTATCACCCCCAAGCTTCAGCTTCCTAGTTGTAGAGTTCTAACAATATTATGAATCATATTCATGGATACTGTGAAACACTAAGGTATGATGGCTGCTAATGGTAACTCATTAATAATAAGTTTATGACACATTAAAATCATTGACTTCTCAGGGTCCTTTATATCCATTTGGTTACAAATTTACAAAATGTTTTTAAATGATAGTGTGTCTTCAAGAAATAAATACTTGTCACATTAGTGCTTCCTCTACTTGGAATGTTTTAAATAGAATGATTTCCTGTTTGTTGAAAACTCTGAGGAGTCTGGTGTTCATTCTCTCTCTCTTTCTCACTTTCCAAGTTAGTCTTCTATTACTATGATTAAACACCATAATCAAGAGCAAATTTTTGGATGGGAGGGTTTACCTCACCTTATATGTTCTTGTCATCGTTCACCACTGCAGGAAATCAAGGCAAAGAGATGGAGGCAAAAACTGAAGCAGGGGCAATAGAGACTGCTTACTGACTTGCTCCCCAGGCCTTGGCCAGCCTGCTTTCTTATAGAAATCACCTCTCACGGGCAGTGGTGGCGCACCCCTTTAATCCCAGCACTTGGGAGGCAGAGGCAGGTGGATTTCTGAGTTCGAGGCTAGCCTGGTCTACAGAGTGAGTTCCAGAGTAAGTGTGTAGCCACAGCTACACAGAAAAATCCTGTCTAGGAAAAACAAAACAAAACAACAAAAAAGAAATCCCCTCTCAAAGGATTGCGGATCCTAAGTGGCTGGGCCCTCACATATCAAGCAATTGTCAAGAAAATGTCCCCACAGAGTTGCCCACAGGTCAATTTGATGAAGAAATCTTCTCAATTAAAATTTTTCTCTTCCCAGATATATATTGGTTGGATCAAGTTGACGAAAATCAACCTACACAGTCATCAAGACATCACACCTACTTACATGTCCATATATTCATTTGTGGTGGTATAAGCCAATCGTTTCTTTCTCATGAATCTA
The DNA here is from genome assembly GCF_900095145.1 of Mus pahari. NCBI lineage: Eukaryota > Metazoa > Chordata > Mammalia > Rodentia > Muridae > Mus > Mus pahari. The sequence continues at coordinate 12,872,182 of NC_034591.1, forward strand.
TCTCTCTACATTTGCAGAAAGACTCTGGTCCTATTTTTTTCTGAAGTTCATTTGTCCGGATGATTCAAGCAAAAGATTGTTTTTAATTAATATCACAAGTGCTTTTTTTTTATGTAAGAGAGACAATGTGGCTAATTGTAAAACATCTGGAGCAAACAAAAATATAGAGACATGAAGTGTAATATGCATGCAGATAGGGAGGGTTGGCTGAGGGCAGGAGCCTGGGTCACTTGTGATGCACGATTCACTAAAGTGACTCCTCTCTCTCTCTCTCTCTCTCTCTCTCTCTCTCTCTCTCTCTCTCTCTCTCTC
>NC_034591.1:12872597-12873910 GCF_900095145.1 Mus pahari
TTATTTATTTTTTTTTAAGAATCAGTACAGAATTTTTAATTGAAACCAAGCAAGATGGAATTCAAATGGGGAAAAGAGGGAAGGTAGAGAGGCAAGGGAAACAGCTCACAAGCATGAGAAGAGTAGACAGTTGTGATTCATAAACACTGATAACGGTCATGGGATTCGTGAACTAGTTGGAAACCATCTGACCATAGCCAATCAGGATCTTTTCATAACAACAAGAAAAAACATTTCACCCAGAATGAACAACAGAGTTCATGAATGAATATACAGTAGGTAGAGAGCTGAGATTAGCAAAGCCTATTAAACAATAAAATCATTAAAGAAATTGTGCTGTAGCGACATAAGAACTGTAAACAGCATGATTTATACCATCCCTTGTCCATTGAATTGTGTGTGTTTGAGGGGACAGTGTGTATGGTGAGGTTCTCTCTTGACAGCTGGTAGGACCTAGGGATAAAACTTAGACTCTTTATGTTTGTCATCATGCAAGCACCTCTACTCACTAAGCAACAGCCTCCTGGAACATTTCTTTTTTTCCACATAAAACATTTTTCTTTCCTTCTCTCCCTCTTCTTCTCCATTTTTTCCCCCAGCCCTCCTCTTCCTCTTCTTCCTCCTCCTCCTCCTCCTCCTCCTCCTCCTCCTCCATCTCTTCCTCCTCCTCCTCCTTCATCAAGCATGTAAGGCAAATTCCCTAACACTGAGCTACGGCCTCAGTACTCCCATTTTACTTTTTATAGTTTTAATTTTTGAAATTATAATATAATTACATTATTCCCATTCCCTTTTACTCCTTCTAAACTCTAAACCTTTCCCGTTGACACACTTGCTATCATTAAAATCCATGGCTCCTTTTTCTTTAATCATTGTTACTCACATACTCCCTAGCTCCTATTTTTCAGTGACTTAGTGGGAAAGTTCCTTTCATGAAATGAAGGCGCCCCCTGGTGGTCAGGTTCACTGGGCCTGTCTATAGCACTTGAAATTGAAGTGAGTCTGTATCTCAAGAGGGTATCCTTATCTGTTACTCATTAGAGGTCTAGCATTTGAGAAGAACAGACTTGTAGATAATGGATATTGTCATGCTGCCAATATGTATAGTTAACGCCTAGTAGGAGCTGAGAATTACAGTTAGAAAAACAAGATGCTGTGAAACACGATGTATTACAATGTGCTCTGCTACTTAAGTTCCCTGAAAGAGAGAAATCACAAGTACAGTGGCTTCCAATACTTTTCCTTTCTCCTTTTCTACTTCATATACACTGCATATATCTTGCAGATATTATATATATATATATATATATATA
>NC_034591.1:12879115-12901979 GCF_900095145.1 Mus pahari
TATATATATATATATATATATATATATGAAAAATACAGTGGTATTACGCTAAATAATATCATATGTTTCTTCTTCAAAACCAAGGAAAGTAAGTCATTAATAGGTACTAATGTTTTAACAGGAAGCAAAGAGGGGACCACACCCCTCAGGAGTTTTCTTCTGTCTTAAACAATCCTTGTGATATTTAAGTACATTTCCTTGTGTATTAACAGAAAGTGGTGTTTAATATTCAGAATAAATTTGGTATTAAAACCAGATACTGGAAAATTTTCAGATTTTATCATCAGCATGTATTTCATCTCTCTTCTTTATATTGTAGCCCTAATAGTTCACCTAAAATACCTCTCTCAATTTCAATCATGTGCTATAGCTGTAGGGTTTTGAAAATCCACCAATCCCTGGGCTTGACCCCAGATTAGGTCACAAAATTCCAGACCACTGTGGAAAGGTACCCCTCCACACACATATACACAAGAAAGGTATATAAAACCAGTGTCCTCTTCAGTTGTTTTCTGCTTCTCATCTGAATAAAGGCAACTACCGTCTTGGGTTTTTACCAATTAATCTGTGTAAAGTTTTTCTGTCCAGAGTGAATTTGTGATATTCCTTGGCTCTCAACTACCAGGATACCTTTCCCTTCAGAGCTGCAACACTTCCATTGGGAAAACCTTTCCCCCCAGAGCTGTAATACTTACAATAGGAGGAGGGATTCTCTAAAGAAACAGAACAAGATGTGTATCTATATAAAGAGCTTTATTTTAGGGAAATGGTTCATATCATTGTGGGGGCTGGCAATTCTGAAATCCACAGAGCAGACTGGTAGGCTGAAAATTCTGAGAACTGATATAGTCAGAAGCCCAAAGACTAATTTAGATTGTATATGTTATAATCTGGAGGTAATTTTTTTCCCTATTTGTGACCTCCATCTCTTCTCTTATGACCTCCAATTGGTCATATAGGACCTATCTATGTCATAAAGGACAATCTGATTTACTGGCAAATCTACTGATATAGTATAATTCACACTTAGAATAATATCTCATAGAAATATACAAACATATATATGACTAGACAAGTTGGCATTATGACCCCACCATATTAACAGTTGAAATCAATCACCAAGGAATAGATTCTAAGGAATACGGGCATTATTCAGTGGCAGGATATTCTAGAATGGACTAAAGTTGGCTACAAAATCAGCTTGTGACTTTACACTATCCATTAATATGCCACATCCTTATAAATATAGAAATTGATGCAGGCCTATGTATAGAAGCCAACTCACTGTCAAGCGTAGGAATTTTGTTTAAGATATTAAAGAAAGCTTACTTGTCAAATAACTTAGAAACATTGAAGCTTAGATTAAAGCTAAATCTGTCAGTGGCTTTGCCAGATGAAAATTCACCCAAACCTAAGACTATAACTGAAACAAGAAGAAATTCTGGCTAGGTGACTTTTAGGAACAAAAGAAATTATATGTAGAATATTGGAAAAGTTTCCACATGTTTATTTAGATTACTATGTCATAAGTAAGTATCCACATGCCAAAAAATTAAGGTACACCCTGTCTTCAGCCCATACATGAAAAGTAGATCAGGAGCCCAAGTTCAAGAGCTATATAACCACACAAGGAACACGCAGATGCAAATTTTATGGCCTTGGGTAAGGTAATGGTTCTTAGTTATGATCCCAAAACAAATAAAACACCTAAAAATAGATAAACCTAACCACATACATTTCTTTGTTCTTGTTTTTACTTTGCATATTTTAATATGTGCTAACAAGAAAGCAAAAGGAAATTTACAATGTAGGTGAAAAGATTTACAAGTCACTGATCTAATAAAAGACATCCAGAATTTATTGGTAACAGTTAAAATTCATTAACAAAAAAGATAACCTTGGTATAAATAAGGAAAGGAATTGGATAGATATTTTTACAAATACCCAATAAACAAATAAAAAACTATTGAACATTATACCTTATTACTCTAACAAAAAGCAAAATCACTATCAAATTATGTTACTAGAATGGCTCTAGTCAATATCACAGACAGCAATGTGTGTCAATGAAGTGGAGTCAATGGAACCTCACTCACTTCTGGAATAAATACACAGTCTGGTGAAGTCTTTACTGAAGAACTTTTTTATTGTTTTTTTAGCAATAAATGTAGAGTCACCTTGTGACCTAATAATTCTAGTCAGACATGTGTCTCCTAGAAGAAAAATGTCTTTTTAATCTAAAATCCTGTGTAAAACTACACACAGTAGTAATAGTTAAGGTGGTCAAAAAGGAGAAGTAATATAATGATACAATTATTTATTGACAGATGAATGGACAAATAATATTGTAAATTCAGTAGAAATTTGATATTAATAGTGTGGTTGTTTCAAAATGCTTGGCCTAGGGAGTGGCACTATTAGGAGGTGTGGCCTTGTTGGAGTAGGTGTGACCTTGTTACAGGAAGTGTGTCACTTTTGGGGTAGGCTTTGAAACACATGCCAGTATTCTTCTGTCTACATTCAAATCAAGATGTAGAACTCATATCTCCTACAGTGCCATGCTTCCTGCCATGATGACAGTGGACTGAACCTCTGAAATTATAAACCCAGCCCCAAATAAATGTTGCCCTTTATTTGCATTGCTTTGGTCATGGTATCTATTCACAGCAGTGGAAACCCTAATTAAGACAATTAGGAAGTTATCGGTACATGAAAATCAAGGATAAGCCTTTAAAAATTTAGATTAAGCAAAGGCACCAGTCATAAAGAGCACATGTTGTATAATTCCATATACATAAACTGCAGAATGGAAAAGTTTTCTTCTAGAGTCTCGAATAATAACTACTCTGTAATATAGCAGGGTACTGATAGTACTGGACTACTATTAAGTAAAGGATTTCTTTCAGAAGAAGATAAGATGGAAATAGACTATGATGATGGTCACATAAGCATGAATAAACTAAAAAGGATTGAATTCTATACTTTGTGTGAACAATAAAATTATGAAAGTAGAATTAAAATATTAAATAGCTATATAAAATTTGACAAATTGTTTTTCTTAAAACATTTTCACTTTGAAAAAATGTAAATTCTATTAATAACTCTATTTTCATCTTTAAATCCTTAACCCTGTAACTTTTGAATATTTCTGTGTATTATATAAATGTCTATTTCATTTCTCATCTCTCTTACTCTGAGGTACTAAAACTAGGGAGAGAATTCTACCAACAGCATCTTTTTCTAGACCATGGACTAGGGGAATTTCACAAAACACTAGAATTGTTTTATAATTAACATGGCAACCAGACACATTGAATTTTTTCTTTAAAATTTCATTGATGACACAAAACTTATAATCTTGCATTTCCTTTATCTAAAAATACCTTCCTAGTTCACAAATGGAAAATATGATAATTTGGATGTTTATAATTACCTATACACAACCAAGGTGTCTGCACATCTTCTAACAATGAAGTGATATATCTATTTGTGGAGGAAAAAATGGCAAACTTACTTCTAAATGTGGGTGACAGCTATTGCCTCTAATGAGAAAGTCAATTATTTTTATTTAATGTCATAAATGACCTTCATTTCACAGAACTTTCTACATCTCCCAGAAAATGAAGGATTAAATGATCAGTCAAACATACAGAAAAAGGCTCAGCAAATTTCTCTTGTTTGTAATACCTTACTGTAGACTTTGATAAAGCTAATTTAGCTTTGATTACGGTTGCAGGCATTTTCAGCTATTGTTTATTTGTAAACAGCATATACTATTTTTCAGAGAAAAACTCTGTACTGTTTTTTACCATTGTTCCTATCAAACAAAAGATAAGATTGTAAAAGAGACAAGGACTCATAGATCTTGTCTACAACCATCTGACCAGAAATGAGGCTGGTATCTCTCTCCATTTTCTAGAGTACACATTCAGATATAACAATATCTGAATGCGTGGAAATTATAAAGATAGGCCTAATGAAGAAGGAATAGCAGAATAATGCTTTGTGAGGTGAGATAAGAAACATATCATTTGAAGTATTTGGAACTAAGGAAGAATAGGGAAGCACTCCTTGTCATCAAATGTATACTTGCAATTTTCACTCCCTTCTATGTAGTTCATGGGAATTCTTAAAGTATCTTTATGTATTACCACATAAATCTTAGAATTAACACATCTAAATATTTTTTCTTATTTTAAAATATTTTCTAAGCATATTGTAATGGTTTGTATATTCTTGGACCAGGGAGTGGCACCATCTGGAGGTGTGGCCTGGTTGGAATAGGTGTGACCTTGTTGGAGTAGGTGTGTCACTGTGGGTGTGGGCTTAAGACTCTCACCCCAGTTGCCTGGAAGTCAGTCTTCCAGTACAGCCTTTGGATGAAGACGTGGAACTCTCAGCTCCTCCTGCACCATGCCTTCCTGGATACTGCCATGCTCCTGCCTTGATGATAATGGACTGAACCTCTGAACCTGTAAGCCAGCCCCAATTAAATGTTGTCTTTATAAGACTTGCCTTGGTCATGGTGTCTGTTCACAGCAGTAAAACCCTAACTAATACACATATTTAATGAATTATTTACAATGTAAAGCATGAATGGCAAGAGATCTTTTATGGTCTTTGAGAGTCATTATGTGCCTTATGTCACTCCTCCGCCCAAATCTCCAGGCTTTGGGGAAGACAAATATTACTCTATGTAATTTACAAATAAAGAGATTGAGGCAAAGGAAGCCTGAGTGACTGGCCTAAGACTTACATTTTATAACTGAAGTGATCAGCGATAGTATCAACCGTTTAACCCTAAACTTGAAATGTTGTTTGTAAACTTGTTGTTTTATCACCTTTTAAAATTGGACAATGTAATGATTAATCTTAATCAACTAGTCTTAATCAATTTAACCAGTCAATTTAATTTGATTGTGACTGTAATTAAAATCACCATGGAAAAACACTTCTGGGTGTGCCTATTGGGGTGTTTCCAAAAAGGTTTAGCTGGGATGGAAAACACACCCTCAATATGGGCAGCACCATCCCATGGGTTCAACAGAGTATGAAAGAAGACTGAGCTGATCAGCAGTTCACATTCATCTCATCATACTTCCTGACTGTGGATGCAATAGTGTCACCAGACACTATTGTGGTCATGTGCTCCCCAGTGTGATGAACTACTTTCCTTCAAACTATCCCTTCTTCGCTCGTGTCTCTAGCTGCATATGTAGCAGAAGATGGTCTAATCGGCCATCATTGGGAAGAGAGGCCCCTTGGTCTTGCAAACTTTATATGACCCAGCACAGGGGAATTCCAGGGCCAAGAAGTGGGAGTGGGTGGGTAGGGGAGCAGGGTGGAGGGAGGGTATAGGGAACTTTCTGGATAGCATTTGAAATGTAAATAAAAATATCTAATAAAAAATGTTGAAAAAAAAAGAAAATATTTTTTTGTTAGACTTTTGGTCACAACAGGATTATGAGTAACTGAGATTTAAGAGGGGTATGTGCATGTGTGTGTGCGTGTGCATGTGTTTGTGTGTGTGGCATGAGTGATGTTCTTCCGTTACACTGACGGACTCATGAAAAATTTTTCCTCTACATAAAGTACAAAATGTAGCCAAACTCTGTCTTCTAAAGGAGAAAAACAAGGAAAAGTGGTAGAGTATCTCAGACATTACTCAAAAAAGCTTGTCTCATGCAATCAGCATATTTTTACCTCATAGGTCTATTTCTATGGTAGTATAGCCCTGGGCATGTGGATTAATAAACCATTGAGACCATATCTACATATCCCTGTGTTCTCTTTATTTGCATGTATGGCTGTGGTAAATTCCACCATTAGGGAAGTGGAAAAATTGACAATGTCTGATTTACCATGTCAGATTTAAAAAATAACACTGGAATGGGAACAACTGCTCAATAAATATGAAGTGTATAGTTATAACTATTATGAGATTTATAATCATTGCATTTATTTTTCAAACACAAATATAGTAATAAATTATATTTATTATATTTGTAAGAATAAATACAGACATAATAATACAGATATAATAATACAGACATAATACAGACTTAATAAGCATAATATTTCATAACTTTGTAAAGTACAGCAATGATGTGGTGAAAGATTATTTTTCACTCTATAATTCTAAGAATGGGGGTTGACATTTCTCTGTGGCTATTTTCCAATTAATTACAATTAATAATTAGCTAGTTTGTTTGGAATATATGAGATGAATTTTTACAAGGTGGCCTGAAGACCTCTGCCAGAACACACTAATTACAAGCTGCTTCAGTAACTAGCTCAGGCTGCCACAATAAGATACCACGGGGATGGCTTGAACAATACAAATGTTTTCTATTTCATTTCTAGAAGCTAGAAATCAAGGTCCTGCAATTGGAATTGTCAATGGGACTCTCAATATTTGCGGTTTATGAGTCTACACAAGCAAGCAAGCAAGCAAGCAAGCAAACAAGAGAGAAAGAAAGAAAGAAAGAAAGAAAGAAAGAAAGAAAGAAAGAAAGAGAGAGAGAGAGAGAGAGAGAGAGAGAGAGAGAGGGAGGGAGGGAGGGAGGGAGGGAGGAAGGAAGGAAGGAAGGAAGATATTTTCTCTCTGTGTCTCTCTTTTTCTTGCTGTCTTTGCTTTCTGTCTCTCTGTCTCTCTCTGTCTCTCTGTCTCTGTCTCTGTCTCTGTCTCTCTCTCCCTTCCCCCCTTTCAGGTTTTACTATGTATTGCCAACTGGCTGGAACTACTTTTGTAGAACAGACTGTCCTTTGTCTGCCACCTAAATTCAGGAATTAAAAGCATGTACCCCAATACCTTGCTAGAGCTCTCTTTTTGTAAATCTACTGTCATGATATCATGGCTTTTCCCTTCCCCTTATGATTTTCTTTAACTTTCACAACTTCTAGAAAACAGTCCAGATACAAATACACTCAAGATTATAGTTTCAATATATCTATTTCTGAATGTGATGCAATTCAGTCTATAGCAGCTGTGAAGTTTAATTAGGATTATCATGGCCTTTTGAAAGACTGGTCTTAAACTTTCAGAGAACTCCATATGCAGTCTTTAAGAAAAGGTGCTGCCACATGTTTCTTCCTTAATACAAATAGTTACATCCTTATACGGCCATGAGAAAGCATTTACTTACATAGGGGAAGGTGTTCACCCACTCTACAAGAAAGATCTACCTTGTTTTCTAGAGCACAGTATCAGTTATAAGTAGAAAATCAAAAGAAACTGACAATATGCTTGAGTTAGAAGTACATCTGGAGACTTGAAAAATTAATTTATCAAGCTAGAGATGTCTATTAGAATTAGTTCTTTACATATATAAAGTACACAGAACCATTTGCCATCTGTCTCTGTAAGTAGGCAGAACCCTGACTCAGCCCTATGGCACAGCTGATAATGGACACATAGGAGTATGTGACTCAGAAACTCATCAGGGACTGGAACAAGCAAGCTCTTCCGAATTCAAGTCTCCTGGGCCATCATTCAAATGCATTATTCAAGTAGCTAATGAGACAAGAAGAGCTTGAACCATAATTGACTTATATTCTCTCGGGAAGTCAGCTTTGAGAATAGATCTGAATAAATTCCCCAAGTGTATTGTAGACAGAAAGTATTGTAATTAATTTACCAGTCGGGCTGAAAGCATTATGAGTGATAGAATGATCCTACCCTCCTTTACCAACTCCGATATCAAACTCTCTTGGGGGGGAAATCCCCTGACACATATCCTGAAATAGAGTCAAAACTTGAAAGATAAAATGTAGTATGTTTATAATTTTACATATATTTGTATACATTTTCCTGCCATTCCAAAAATTACAGGTCAAGAAATAAATAAAAAAGCACCATAGCATAGAAATTCTAAATTCCACAGAAGTTAAGTTATATTAAATACTGTGACACTATTATTTATACAAACATAATTATATTATTCACATCCACTGTATAACATCATGACCTAAAGAGTAAATAGTAAATCAGTAAAAACTACCTCTTAAAATAGAAATCATTTTAATTAGGATACATTTACTGTACATAGCAATATATTTATAAAGACATTTTTATACAAATACATAATGTGGTCTGAAAATACCCCATATCTAACTCCCCCGACCCTTCTCCATGCCCTGTTCTCTTTGTTCCTTTAGGAAGTCTAGCATCATACATAAACATAAAATTTATATATATATATATATATATATATATATATATATATATATATATATTATGTTAATATTGAATCTTTCAAGTAAATTAAATGCCAAGAATGGGTGTATCTGGCTCTTATCGTAGCTTCATGTTTTCGTGTGTTGAGGCCTCCATGCTGACTGACATATTGACTAGGTATTTTTCTTTTAGTCTTTTCAGAATTGTCTATTTAATGAATTTATTGGATTGTCTAGTTTTCATTTAGCTTTTGACTTGGTTATAATTTTTGGAGACTAAGCATCTCTCAGAAGAGCAGTGAACAAAGATGTCCTGTTCCGTAGACAGCTTTGTTCTTAATTAATTGTATCTTTTTTCTGTGCAAAGCATTTTCATCGTGTGAAGTCTCTTTTGTTTTTTCCTGGGGTCTTGTGATTGAGCAGTCATCATGCTTTACAGGAAATTCTTTCCCGTACCTCATTTTGCACTGCTCTCCCCACCCCTGCCTCTAACAGTTTCAGTGTCTCAGGTCTTACACCACTGTGCTTGATCCATTTGGCGTTGTCTTTTTATACATTGTAAGAGAGAAAGACCTGGAACCCTCATTCCAAATATGGACTTCAAAGTTCCTCAATGTCATTTGCCAAGGAGATTTGTCTCTCTCTGCTGCAGACGGACTTCAGTCGTGTCCTAGATCCGCAGGAAAACTCAGGGTTCCAGTTACAGGGGAGCAAGGAGTTGGCACGGATGACAAACACACACAGACACAGAGAGAGTGTGTATCTGAATATATTTTTTCCACGCAAGCACCAGACTTTTAATACAGAAGAAAAACAAGAAAGCTAGGCAAATACATCCACCAAGGTACATTGGCACAAAACAAAGAAAATGCATACATAAAAAGCTTGGGGGAGCCAGGCCGTGTTTACAACTGAGAATAGGAACAACCCTGAATTAAGATCAGCTAAACACAGCTGGGTGTGGTGGCACATGCCTTTCATCTCAGCATTCAGGAGGCAGAGGCAGGCAGATTTCTGAGTTTGAGGCCAGTCTGATCTACAAAGTGAGTGCCAGGACTATACAGAGAAACCCTGTCTTGAAAAATCAAAAAAATAAAAATAAATAAAAATAAAAAGATCAGTTAAACACAGGAGCCAGGTGAGTGTGTGGTCTGATACAATGCTAGTCTATTGTTAAACCCACCACTAGGGGTCATTTAGTAAATAGCTGATAATACTAATCCTTTGGGCCTAGTAAAAAACATGCACCAGAGGAATTCTGCTCTACTGACCCTTTCATGAATAATACTACAGTTCCTCCTAAAACCACAATCCACCTTTTCCCTAGGCCATTGCAAATTCCTGTGTATGGGTGGCTACTTGGCTACTGTTCTAGGTAATTACTGTGTAAACTAGCCCTGAGCTTCTGGCTCTATTCAAGTACATTGTAATGCCTGAGTACTTTGTCTCAGCTAGAGGTAAATTTGAATGTTACTGAATAGGTAACAACATTGTTACTGAATTCCAAGCTCAGGGTAGGCTTCAAGGACTTCCTAGGACATTGGAACACAGGTGGAGGCTAATCCAACTTAGCTATATGTCAAAATCAATCCTGAAAGGCACTTATAATAAAACAATACTGCAAGAGAGCACACAGATCCATACACCAGACTAACACGGGGACAGATTAGGAGCATATGTGCTATGGGAATGCCAAGGTTCCAGGAGGCTAAGTTTCCCTAAAACTCTTTGCCTTGGGACTGCTTCCAGGCTTCTAGGCCTATCACGCGAGTCCTACTAGAGTGGATGTAGCATTTCTCTAATATATATTTTTAACAACTTTGTCAAATATCAGATGTCTGTAGCTGTGTGGGATCATATCTGAGCCCATTATTTTATTCTATTGATCAGTGTGTCTGTTTTGTGTTAGTACCTTGTTCTTTCTTTGTATGTATGCTGTATCTCTCATATACAATGAAATCAGGTGTAGTGATATATCAGCCATGTTCATTTTGTTCAAGTTCATTTTGTTTATCCAGGGTCTAGTGTGCTTCAGTAAAAATCTATGATGCCACTTGGCTCAGATGTTTCTTTGGTAATTTTCTTGAGAAAGCTTGGTAATAGTGAGATAGCCAAGTTACCACTATTCTTGCATTGGTGTCAAACTGTGGCATTTTCTCCAGTGAAACTTTATTAAACTGAATACACTACTATTTATTGCATAGTTGTTTTGAATGGTATAATCCTCTATGGGTTCTTCACTTGGTATGAAGTTAATTTCTATATCTATTCTGTCATTTTAATTTAAAGTCTACAGATTTTTCTACAAATCACTAGAATGACAACACCTGCTTACCTTATAAGAAGTCCTTTTTGCTTAGATTTCCCCGTTCTAACCTTTATCCATAAGGTTGTCTTTGATGAGGAGGTATGTTTCTTGAGGACAACAATCAGAAAGACTAGGTTTTTACAACTTACTCATTTGTCTTTTATTCAATAGTTGAGATCATTTATATTAAAGTTGTGATATAAAGTTGTGTACTGTCGCGATCGCCTAACTTGCCAGCAAGAAAGTCGCGCCACAACAGGATCCTTCTGCAGACGTTTTTAAACGGGTTGTATTGCTGAAGCGAAAAGACCCCGAGCCTGAAAACTGGTGCTGCTTAAATAGGCCTAAGAGGAATGTGTCACTCTATGATTGGTGCTCACTATATACCCTCATTTGCATGCTCCGGGCTTGAGCTGTGACTCATCATCTGTGCTGTTTGAGCATGTGCACAACAGTTATCAGTTAGCTGTCAGTTAGTTGGCCGACGCCCTTCGGGCTCAGATGCCATCATATAATGGTGAATGTGGCTTCCCACAGTGTACAAATTCCTGTCACTTTGTTGATTTTGTGGTCTTTGGTGCTTTCTTATTCCTTCTCTTGGTTAACTGTTGTTTATATGTAGTTCATTCCCCCCCCCCAATGGCTCATGGATGTTGATCATATATGATCCCTCTATCTTACTTTTGAGTGGGATCTTAACTGTGGAAGGAAGCCTACAACATCAAGATAGGGTTGCTATGTAAATTTTGAACTAGGTAGTTAAAAATAACCATTCAAAAATGGATCCGAAGCTCTTATCTTCAAGCTTGACAACTAAATCCAATCACTGGAACCCACCTGCAGAAGGCAGAGAGCCTTCAACTTGTCTTCTGATTCAGCCACAGCACACAGACATTCAAACACACACATGCACATAAATTAATATGAAAATAGAAAAGTGTACAGCCAAGAGAGAAGGCAAGGAGTGCTGACAGGTATAGTGTTTGGGGGAAGATGAGGGATAATTGAGGCTGTCCATGATACAAATGTCCTAAAAATTGCTAGTGCGGTGACTAAACCCTGTAAATGCCAATACTCTGAACTGTACTCTAAATTATATTGCAATAAAAATGCTTGCATGTGTAGTCTATGATAAAAGTAAATGTTCAGTGCCGCAACTTTGTTAGTTATCTTGTCCAACGGCACAAGGGGATGCTATTCTTCATTACAAGTCCATAAGTAATGTGAATTTTAAGACTGCATGCATATTTGTTAGTTAAATATGAGTAGACACTATGATTCTAAAACTATATGGGTGCTTGAGGGATCTTTTATAAATAGCTTTTAGACATTGTACATAATATTATTCATTATTTAAAATGCTTAATTTTACTTAATAAGCTCAATTAAGTATTAATTTCCAGTTTGTGGTAATCAACATTTTTCAGGGCCTATGAGATTTAATTATAAATTATTTTCCAAACCACATACTTATTGGCACCAAGAACAAGGCAAAAGCAATAGTTATTGACCTCCATAAACCAAAGTATATAGTTCAATATTCTTCTAACTCAGGACGATCTATATTGTTTTCATGGCCATAATCAAAGCAGGACCTGAATACAAAGATCCTACTCCACACTTGGAAGCAGTTCCTCCATAATAGAAGCTAATCTTGTCTTTGATGATCGTGATACAGTGAAGCTGTCGGAGCAGATGCCTGAAGCATGTGGACATGGCCAAGGATTTCTTGGCAAAAGAAGAAAGCAACTAAGCATACGATCACACAAATCCAATTGTGAATCACAAATTAGCTACTTTGTAGTTAACAGATGTGACTGTTAAGAGGCCCGCTGCACACAGCGGAAGAGAATGGCTTTGTTTATTCATTGGACACCCCACTTGTTTGAAATTTAAGCAGTCACACATTGCTTGGCTAACAAGGAAAAAAAAAAACCAAAGATTTTTTTTTATTTGAATTCATTCTTTTCAGTATCTCTTCAGGCTGTTTGTCTTGGCAAGTGGCATTTGATTTTAGGCTAAGGTATTATAGCTTTGGCCTCATTCGCAGTTTTGCTCCCTTGCTTCTGAGTTTCTTTACAGAGCATCTCATATCATCTGAGGGTTAATCTGTGGGGTTTAAGAGTTTGGCACACCTTGGGACCAAGCACCTAAGGTTCAATTCTACATCCTAAACCAAGTTCAACATTAAGGTACCTATGCCTGATGCTGAGATCCATCTAGTGGAGATTTCTGGCCTTGAATCTTTGAATCTTTTCTTGGATTCTTCTCCGTCATTTCCCAAGTATATTAGCTAGTCACTCTAGCCCACATGGAAGCTTCTGTATGTATACATCGTCTACTGGTTCTCCAACCTTGCTTAATATGACTTCTTCCTTGTAGAGCCTCCAAACGCCTGTTTTGGAATGAAAAAAAAAAAAAATTTTTTTTTTTTTTTTTTTTTTTTTGTATAGCTGTAGAGTTTGGAGCTTCATAAATAAATCCTACTGAAATTCATATCCTCACAAAGAGCAAGATTTGGCAAGGTAATTCATAACTGTATAGAAGATAAGCCAACTCCTGAGGGGCTGACCTGATTTTAGGGGCATAAATTTATATTCCAGGGAATAGCAAGGCCTAAGACCTTGGAGACATCTTTTGGCTGTAAATTTCTTAAGCACTGGACAGCACCAAGCCCTCGAAAACTGTATTTACAATCCAAAAGATTAGAATGTGAACAAAGCATCCTTCCTGTCCTTGTCTAGGAAATAGATTTTTCTCCCTTATTCTGAGAGGAGAGCAGGAAATAGGGTTGCCTTTTTTTATCATAAACAAAGAATGTACCAGCCTGTTTCTCTTCTATGCTATTGAAACTTATACTGATTAGACATTAAATCAAAGATTAGTCTCATTGCTAAAAGTGAAGAATTGAGCATTGAAGAATGGTTCATTTGTGGTGTTGCATGATTGCCTGAAGAGTTAGAGGGAAGAGTCTGATGGCAGCCTCCATTATGCCCTGGCCAGTGAGATAGCTCATCCAGGACAAACACATGCTGCTAAGCCTTCCAACCTGAACTTGATCCCTAAAGCCCGTAATGTCAAAGAAAACAACTGACCCTTTCAGGTTGTTAAATCTCTCCTTTGTCCTTTCATACAAGTGCAGTGACATATATGCCTGTTGCCAGTTTTCATAAGTACACACACACACACACACACACACACACACACATTGGGATTTTTGTTTGATTATTTGGTTTTAGTTTTGAGTTGGATCCCACTATACTCTGCCTAGCCTAGAACATGCTACATAGATTATCTGACCTGGGACCCATAGAAACCTGCCTGAAAACCCTGAGTATGGGGGTTAATAGCATGTCTCACCAAGCCTCGCTTAAATGTATATTTTTGAACTTTAAAAACAAATTGGAATGGGGTTAACTAAATAAGCACTGTATGTTTTAAATGAGTAATAATCAAACATTGTCTGTCCAGATCTGATGTGCACACTTAAAGCAAAGTTAATAGAAATAAGTATTTAAATATCCATTGCTCATCCTCATCAAGTTGAGACTGAAGTTCAGCCCTAACAGCAGTTCCACAGGTCAAAAGTCAAAACTATTAGAGATTTTTAGAAATTATAAGGATTTGTATTTAGATGTTGTGCTGGCTAGTTTTATGTAAACATAACACAAGCTAGAGTTAACTGAAAGGAGAGATCTTCAAGTGAGAAAATGTATGCCTCCATAAAATCTTGTGTAGGGATTTTCTTAATTAGTAACTGATGAGCAAGGACTCAGCCCATTATGGATGGTACTATCCATAGACTGCTAGTCCTGAGTGCTATAAGAGAGGAGACTGAACAAGCCGTGGGTAGTAAGTCAGAGTAAGCAATACCCCTCCATTGCCTCTGCATTAGCTCCTGTCTCCAGGTTTCTTGAGTCCCTGTCTTTGTTTAGTGACAATGGTAAAGTATACACCAAATCAATCCTTTTCTCTCTAACTTGCTTTTGGTCATGATGTTTCCCCAGCAATAGAAACTCAACTAAGACTAGTTAGTACCAACATAGTATGATATTGCTCTGATAGAATTAAACATGTTGTTTTGGGGTAGATTGTAGGAGGATTTTGAAACTTTTTACAAGAAAATTCATTGAATGTTCATACTTGGGTAAACTGTTCTGTAGGAGTTTGAAAGTTAAGAATGTTAAGAGAAAAAAAAAAAAAAAAAAAAAAAAAAAAAAGAAAGAAATCCAAGAACCGACGCCCTCTTCTGGTGCGTCTGAAGACAGCTACAGTGTACTTATAATAATAAAAAAAAAAAAAAAAAAAAAAAAAAAAAAAGAATGTTGAGTGCTCCAGTCTGCACCTGCTTCTGAGAGTGGAGCCAGTGCTCTGACCCATTCCTCCTAACCTGCCCATTTAGACACAGTTTGACCCCCAGACGTTCTGACATACTCAGGATCACAGGTGAGTCCCGAAACACTGCCCCAATTCCTGGCCCAACTGGGACCCCCAGGGGATGCAGACACACACATTGCTTCCAGTTCAGACTTGTGTCTGGGGACACATCTTATGCTCCAGATCTTCTTCCATCCTGGAAAAACTCAAGGACAGTTAGACCCCCACCCTAGAAAAACCAGAGACAGTTAGACCCCAAGGAGCTATCACGTTAGCCAGGCTTTCCGAACAGGCTCTGAAGATTCCCTCCCATAAAAAAGACAGTTTGACCCAAGGAGGGCCAATATAACCAGGCTCATAGGAGGGATAGGCTCCAGTCAGAGACAGCAAGGCCAGGTAACACCAGAGATGACCACATGGCAAGAGGCAAGAGCAAGAGCATAAGCAACAGAAGCCAAGGCTACTTGGCAACATCAGAACCTAGTTCTCCCACCATAGCAAGCCCTGACTACTCCAACACATCTGAAAAACAAGATTCAGATCTAAAATTCCATCTCATAAAGATGATAAAGGACATAAAGAAGGAAATAAATGACTCCCCTATAGAAATACAGGAGAACATAGGTAAACAAGTAGAAGCCCTTACAAAGGGAACACATAAATCTTTTAAAGAAATACAGGAAAACACAATCAAACAAGTGAAGGAATTGAACAAAACCATCCAGAATCTAAAAATGGAAAGAGAAACATTAAAGAAATCACAAAGGGAGACAACCGTGGAGATCAAAAACCTAGGAAAGAGATCAGGAGTCAGACGCAATCACATAGAAGAGACAGAATGCAAGAGATAGAAGAACAAATCTCTGTAGGGTTAATGTGGTCCTTGTCTGCTCTGCCACAGGGCTAGGGAAGTCAAGACAGAGGAAGTTTGACTGCTCTTACCAGAGACAGGCAGGTGTGGGGCCATTGCTCCAGGAATGGGGGAGGGCAGTCTGAGGCTCAGGGAACAGCCAGATCTGTCATGGGGCTCTGCAAGGAGGCCAGGGCCATCTGGTTCTCAGGCTCTTGGGCATACAGGCACTACTGGATGCTAAGGAAGAGCTGAGTACTGACTGGGGGCTCACAGTCTGGATCTAGCCAGGGGCCAAGAGGGAAAAGACAGGGTAGGGTGTTCTGATTGGTCCCACAGGGTGGGGTAGAGTTCTTGGCTTGTCCGTAGTGGCTGGCTGGGGCTTGGCTTGATCACAGCCTTGGATGGGGTTGCAGCGGGGCCTTCTAAAGAAAATTAGATTGTGACTCTTTAGGCAAAATCCTTCTCCATTGCTCCCCATGGAGGGTCCTTGAGGAAAAGAGACAATCCATGGTTTTAAGCCATTTATTGCCATGGTAAAAAGTGGAGGAGTAAAACTGTATCCCACTTCTCAGGGCAGGCCTGAAGTTAAATACTTTTTACAGGGAGGAGTGTCTGGAGTTTATTGGCTAAGTCTTCCAGGTTTTTAGGTACCTTATTAAAACGGAGATCTATCTTGAGTACAGGTCACATCTACCTGTGGAGGGGATTGAGTCATTGCAATTATGTAAATGATGGCCACGAATCTATGGAGGGCTGGGGGGTGGGGGGGCTGTAGCTATTCGACAGAAGCCAGCTGCCCAGAAGCAGGATGAAATGCCTTCTGTCCCTTCAGAGTCAGTGGAGTTTTTAACCTTTGCTCAACTAGGAACCAGGCTGCTTTTCACAGTCCTACAAATCTCAGGCATAGAAGATATCATAGAAGACATTGACACACAGTCAAAGAAAATACAAGAAGCAAAAGGCTCCTAACTCAAACATTCAAGAAATCCAAGACACCTGGAAAAGACCAAACCTAAGTATAATAGGTATTAAAGAGAGTAAAGATTCCCAACTCAATGGGCCAGTAAACACCTTCAACAAAATTATAGAAGAAAACTTTCCTAACCTAAAGAGAAAGATGACTTCAGAACACAAAATAAATTGAACTAGAAAAGAAATTTCTCCTGTTAAATATTAATCAAAACACCAAATGCACAAAAAATAGAGAATATTAAAAGTGGCAAGGGGAAAATGTCAAGTAACATATAAAGGAGGACCTATCGGAATTGCATCATACTTTTCAACAGAGACTCTAAAAACCAGAAGATCTTGGGAAAATGCAATGCAGACTCTAAGACAACAAAAATGCCAGCCTAGGCTACTATACCCTGCAAAAATCTCAACTACCATAGATTGGGAAACCAAGATATTCCATGACAAAACCAAATTTAAACAATATCTTTCCACTAATGCTGACCTACAAAAGATAATAAAAGGAAAATTCCAACACAAGGAGGGGAACTACACTCAAGATAAAGAATAAAACTTAATCTTCTCACAACAAGCCCAAAAGAAGAGAACCACACAAATATACTCCAACTCTAACAACAAAAATAACATGAAGCAACAATCAAAGATCCTTAATATCTTTCAATATGAATAGACTCAATTCCCTAGTAAAAAAGACGTAAGCTAACAGACTGTATATGTAAAAAGGGACCAGCATTTTTCTGCATACAGGAAACACACCTCAGTGACAAAGAAAGATATTACCTCAGAGTAAAAGACTGGAAATTTTTTTCTAAGCAAATGGTCTCAAAAACAAGCTTGAGTAGCCATTCTAATATTCAATAAATCAGACTTTCAACCAAAAGTTATTTTAAAAAAAAAAAGATAAGGAAGGATGCTTCATACTTATCACAAGAAAAATCTACCATGATGAACTCTCAATTCTGAACATCTATGCCCCAAATGCAAGGGTACCCACAGTTGTAAAAGAAATGTTACTAAAGTGCAAATCACACACTGAGCCTCACACGCTAATAGTGGGAGACTTCAACACCACACGCTCATCAATGGACAGATTAAGGAAGCAGAAACAGTGACACAGTGTACCAGGGAGTATGACTGGTCTTCAAT
Source organism: Mus pahari (assembly GCF_900095145.1). Lineage (NCBI taxonomy): Eukaryota > Metazoa > Chordata > Mammalia > Rodentia > Muridae > Mus > Mus pahari. The sequence continues at coordinate 12,896,947 of NC_034591.1, forward strand.
AACAACAGAAACAACAGAAAGCCCACATACACATGGAAGTTGAACAACTCTCTACTGAATGATAATTTGGTCAGGGAATAAAGAAAGAAATTAAACACTTTTTATAATTTAACAAAAAAAAAACCTTCATTTTTCAACATCCCAAAACTTATGGGACACAATGAAAGCAGGGCTAAGAGAAAAACTCAAAGCTATGAATGCCTTCATAAAGAAATTGGAGAAATCATACACTAGCACCTTAACAGCACATCTGAAAGGTCTAGAACAAAATAAAGCAAATATACCCAAGAGGAGTAGATGGCAGAAAATAATTAAACTAAAGGTTGAAATCAACCAACCAGAAATAAAAAGAACTATAAAAAGAATCAATAAAGTTAGGAGTTGGTTCTTTGAGAAAATCAAGAAGAAAGATAAACCCTTAGACATCCTTACTAGAGGGTACAGAGATAGTATCCAAATTAACAACAAAATCAGAAATGAAAAAGGAGACATACAACAGAAACTGAGGAAATTAAAAACAAACAAACAAAAAACATCAGATCCTACAAGAAAAGCCTATACTTACAAAACTGGCAAATCTAGATGAAACGTATGATTTCCTAGAATGATCCCAGGTACCAACATTAAATCAGGACCCAATAAACCATCTAAACAATCCCATAATCCCTAAAGAAATAGAAGAATTCATTAAAAATTTCCCAACCAAAAGAAGCCCAGGGTCAGATGGTTTTAGTGCAGAATTCTATCAGACCTTTAAAGAAGACCTTCTTCTCAAACTATTCCATAAAATAGAAAGAACCCTACCAAATATGTTCTATGAAGCCATAATTGTGGTAATTCCTAAAGCACACAAAGACCCAACCAAAAAAGAGAACTTCAGACCAATTTACCTTATGAATATTGATGCAAAAATACTCAATAAAATTCTCACAAGCCAAAACCCAGGAACACATTGAAATGATCATTTACCATGATCAAGTAGGATTCATTCCCAGTTGATGCAGAGATGCTTCAATATATGGAAATCCATCAACATGATCCACTAAATATACAAACTCAAAGAAAAAAACTACATCATCATCGTATTAAATAATTTAAAAGACTTTGACAAAAAAAAACAAAACAAAAAAAAAAACAAAAAAAAAACACCCCTTCATTTTGAAAGTCTTGGAAAGAACAGTAATTCAAGGCACATAACTAAACAAAATGAAAGAAATATACAGCAAACCAAAAGTCAACATTAAACGAAATGGAAAGAAATTTGAAACAATCCCACTAAAATCAGGGACATGACAAGGCTGCCCCCCACCCCGTGATTATTCAACATGGACTCAAAGCTCTAGCCAGAGAAATTAGAAAACAAAAGGAAGTCAAAGTGATACAAATTAGAAAGGAAGAATCAAGATATAACTATTTGTGGATAATATGATAGTATACATAAGTGAGCCCAAAAATTTCATGAGATAACTCCTACAGTTGGTAAACAACTTCAGCAAAGTGGCTGGATATAAATTTAATCAAACAAATCAGTAGCTTTCCTCTACTCAACAGATAAACGGCCTGAGAAAAAAATTAGGAAAACGACACCCTTCACAGTAGTCATAAGTAATGTAAAATATCTTGGAGTGACTTTAATGGACCAAGTGAAAAATATGTATGACACGAGCTTCTAGTTCCTGAAGAAAGAAAATTGAAGACCTCAGAAGATAGAAAACTCCCATGCTCATGGATCACCATGAATAATATAATAAAAATGTCATCTTACCAAAAGCAATTTACAAATTCAATGCAATCCCCCTCAAAATTCCAACTCAATACTTCATAGAGATAGAGCAATTCTCAAATTCATCTGAAATAACCAAAAACCAAGGATAGTGAAAATTATTCTTAACAATATAAGAACTTCAGGAGGAATCCCTGACCTCAACCTGTACTCCAGAGCAATTGTAATAAAAACTGCATGATATTGGTACAGAGACAGACAGGTAGATCAACAGAATAGGATTGAAGACCAAGAAATAAACCAAGACACCTATAGTCACTTGATCTTTGACAAAGAAGCCAAAACCATCCAGTGGGGGAAAAAAGACATATTAAACAAATGGTGCTGGTTCAACTGGAGGTCAACATGTAGAAGAATGCAAATGGATAAGTTCTTATCTCCCTGTACAAAGCTCAAGACCAAGTGGATCAAGGATCTCTATATCAAACAAGATAAACTGAATCTAATAGAAGAGAAAGTGAGAAAAAGCTTAGAACACATTAGCATAGGGGAGTATTTCCTGAACAGAACACTAGCAGCTCATGCTCTAATATCATCAGCTGACAAATGGGACGTCATAATACTGAAAAGGTCAAGAATACTGTCAATAGGACAAAACGGCAATCTACAGATTGGGGAAAGATCTTCACAAACCCTACGTCTGATAGAGAGCTAATACACAATATATGCAAAGAACTCAAGAAGTTAGACTGCAGAGAATCAAATAACCTATTAAAAATGGGGTACAGAGGTAAACCAAGAATTCTCAACTGAGGAATCTCAAATGGCCAAGAAGCACCTAAGGAAGTGTTCAACACCTTTAATCATCAGGGAAATGCAAATCAAAGTGACCCAGAGATTCCACCTAAAGCCAATAAAAATGCTTAAGATCAAAAACTCAGGTGACAGCAGATGCTGCCGAGAGTGTAGAGAAAGAGGAACACTCCTCCATTGCTGGTGGGATTGCAAGCTGGTAAAACCACTTTGAAAAATAATCTGGTGGTTTATCAGAAAACTGAAAATAGTTCTACCTGAAGACCCAGCTATACCATATATCACCTAGTACGGTTAGGTGCCCAACACTACCACCAGCAGCAGTGGAGTGGGGCCAGCACTAACCTGGAAGACAAACTGTGTTCTGCAGACAAAAGTGCAGGCCCAGAGAAATGACTCAAGCCCCTTGTGGGAGCCCAGAAGATGGTGAGTGAATCCCAAACAGTGGATATTGAATTATTTACATGTTTGGAGTTTGGTTCTTCTTTGTTCAGATTGTGAACGTATCATGGTTCTTTTGTCTGGAAGTGAGAAAGTATTTAATTTGATTTTGATTTTGTAGGAGCCTAAAGTTGAGACTCTGATCTTAAAAAGAAAAAATAAATGTGGGATTTTACAGAGAATTGGTGGAACTTTGCTTTATTTATTTTGCTCACTTTCTATTACAAACGGGGAAACTTTTAATCAGAAACTGAATCTTAGTAAAGATTTAATTCAACCCCAAATCAATTCTGTTTGTTGCAACATGCCTGAACTTGAATCTGGGAACATGCTACTGTAGAAACTAGCCAGGGAACAAAAATAAATGTTATTTAATATTTTTTCAGCTTAGTGGAAGAATATTTCTGGAATCTTTACCAGAGGGCATACAGTATTCCTTAAGAGTCTAAAATTTTTCCTTAAGATTAAGTCAAACTATTAAGTCGCCTTAAGTATTTACTGTTACCACCCCACATTCTCCATCACACTTTCTGTGATCTATTGCTCCATCTGATGGATCATTTTGTACTGAGAGAAGATAAAATATCTAATAAATGCCTGTCATCAGAAGTCAAATTCAACATGTTGAGAGTAAAAATTATTTGGTTTTAAGAATTAGAACAGATGAGAAAGCTGTTACAAAAGTCAAGAACTATTGGTAAATGCATATTCCATACAATGGACAAGATTCCTGAGACTTTTAATTTCTCAAGTAACCCATTTTCCTTTGGCTATTTCTATCTAATGGTCTTAAACTCATATTTAGCTAGAGGATTTTGTGTATATGTAGTTTCATATAATCTTTAAATTTGAGCCCATTAAAGCACATGTGCTTATTCTCAGAGAGGCTCCTTATGAATTTAGTTGGCATAGCAATGAATTGTAGAGATTTTTGTAGTAGGATCTGATGATTTCTTTTAATTTCCTCCATTTCTGTCCTTATATCTCTCTTTTTGTTTCTGATTATATTAACTTAGATACTGTCTCTGGGCCCTTTAGTTAGTTTGGCTAGGATTTTATCTTTATTGTTGATTCCATGAAAGAACCAGCTTTTGGTTTTGTTGATTCTTTGTATTGTTCTCCTTGTTTCTATTTGGTTGATTTAAACCCTGAGTTTGACTATTTCCTGCAGTCTACTCCTCTTGGGTCTATTGGCTTCCTTTTGTTCTAGAGCACTCAAGTGTGCTATTAAGTTGCTAGTGTCATGTGTCTCCAGTTTCTTCACCAGGGCACTTAGTACTATGAATTTTCCTCTTAGCACTGCTATCATTGTGTATCATAAGTTTGGGTATGATATGTCAACATTTTCATTAAATTCCAGGAAGTCTTTAATTTCTTTCTTTATTTCTTCCCTGACCAAGTTATCAATGAGTAGAGAGTTGTTCACTTTCCTTGCGTATGTGGGCTTTCTATTGTTTTTGCTGCTTTTGAAGACATGCCTTAGGCCATGATGATCTAATAGAAAGCATGGGATTATTTCAATCTTCTTGTATCGATTGAGGGTTGTTTTGTGACCAATTATATGGTTGATTTTGGAGAAAGTATCATGAGGTGCTGAGAAGGGGTATTCTTTTGTTTTAGGGTGAAATGTTCTGTAGATATCTGTTAAATCCACTTGGTTCATAACCTCTATATGTTTCACTGTGTCTCTGTTTTGGTTCTGTTTCAATGACCTGTCTATTGGTCATAGTGGGATGTTGAAGTCTCCCACTATTATTGTGTGGGGTTCAATGTGTGTTTATGCTTTACTAAAGTTTCTTTTACGAATTTGAGTGTCCTTGCATTTGGGGGATACATGTTCACAATTCAGACTTTCTCTTGGTGGGTTTTCCCTTCGATGAATATGAAGTGTCCTTACTGATCACACTTGATAATTTTGGTTGAAAGTCTGTTTTACTGGATATTAAGATGGCAACTACAGCTTGTTTCCTGGTACCATTTGCTTTGAAGGCCTTTGTACTAGCTGGTTTTGTGTGTCAACCTGACTCAAGCTGGAGTTATCACAGAGAAAGGAGCT
>NC_034591.1:12903499-12913973 GCF_900095145.1 Mus pahari
AAGGGGTCAATTGTACTGGCTGGTTTTGTGTGTCAACTTGACACAAGCTGGAGTTATCACAGAGAAAGGAGCTCCAGTTGAGGAAATGCCTCCATGAGATCCAGCTGTAAGGCATTTTCTCAATTAGTGTTCAAGGGGGAGGGCCCCTTGTGGGTAGTGCTATCTCTGGGCTGGTAACAAACTGAACAAGTCAGGGGAAGCAAGCCAGTAAAGAACATCCCTTCTTGGTCTCCGCATCAGTTCTTGCTTCCTGACCTGTTTGAGTTCCAGTCCTGACATCCTTTTGTAATCAACAGCAATTCGGAATGTGTAAGCTGAATAAACCCTTTCCTCCCCAACTTGGCTCTTGGTCATGATGTTTTGTCCAGGAATAGAAACCCTGACTAAGACAACCTTTTTCTGTCCTTTTACTCTGAGATAGTACCTGTTTTTGTTATTGATGTATGTTTCTTGTATGCAGCAAAATGTTGGATCTTGTTTCTGTATCCAATCTGTTTGTCTTTTTATAGGAGAGTTGAGTCCATTAATATTGAGAGATGTTAGAGACAGATGACTCTTGGATCCCGATATGTTTGTTTTGTACGTGGCTTTATGTGCTTGTGGTTCTCTACTTTTGGCTTTGTCGCGAGGTGCTTACTATCTTGTCTTTTCTTTGGTGCAGGTCCCTTTGTTGTGTTGGATCCTCTGTAGGGCTGGATTAGTAGATACATACTGTTTGAATTTGGTTTTGTCCTGGAATATTTTACTTTCCTCATATATGTTGATTGAGAGTTTTGCTGGGTATAGTAGCCTGGGCTGCCTCTTTTGTCCCTGGGTTGCTTCAGGTCTCCTGGTTGGCCTGAAACCCTGGCTGTAGCAGACCACCTGTGAAGCCTTCCAACTGGGGACTCTTCAGAGGGGCAGAGAAGCTGCTGATCTATTGCCCTGGTTTCAGTTGATCTCCTGGAAGGCCTTTAGAATGCTGGGTCTTCAGAGGAGCAGTCCAGCTGTTTTCCTGTGTAAAGATGTTCTTCAGGGTGGCCTATGGACTGTGGTTTCTGTTTTCCTGGTCACAGCAGAACTCCAGGGAGGCTTTTAGTCTGTTGGGTAAGTTGCCCTACATGGCCCAGACTGTGGTGGTCTTCAGACTGTGTTGTCTATTGCCCAGTTGCCATGTGTACAGAGGATCTCCTGGGATGCCTTCAAGCTGTAGCATCTTCAGGGGAATAGACAAGCTGTCAATCAGTTGCTTAGTTGCCCTGTGTGCAACATATGACCTGGGATGCCTCAGGCTTTGGTGTCAGTTACATGACTGCTCTGATTGCAGAGGATCTTCTGGGATAGTTCAGGATATGGTGTCATCAGGGGACCCTACTATTGACAATTTACATTGGTTTTGGTACTTTACATTTATAAATATTTTTCTGCTCATTAAATAGGCCTCTTGTCCTGTACCTGTATAGATATTAGATCTATGTCACTCTTTAATAGTCACTAGACATAGCCCTCCAGTGGCCACGGAGAACTGGGTATTCCTGAAAGGAGGCTGGGAATGAAATAGGATAGGCAGGTGAGAGAAGAATGAAGCCAAGACAAAAATTCTCTGATCAAGGCTCAAAGTTTAATTTTCAGCTCTGAGTGTGTGTATATATAGGGGTAAAAGCCAGAAGACCCATCCTTTGTTTCAGCTGCTTTCTGTTGCTTTGTTTCAGCTGAATTCTGTTGCAACACAAGCTCAGGAAGTGGCCAGCAACCTCAAGACTCCATAAGAAATGCAAATGTGGCCAGGCCAAGCACCAACTCCAGCCACATTGTAAAACCATCAGATGTTTGGTTAGCCTGTTCAAGGCTGGGGAAAGGGCACAATTCCCCCCTTTTTAATTTTTTAAAATGAGCTCAACGAGGACACAAGATTTACTTGTACTCGATGATCTTGTCTAGGAAATATGGCTAGGCAGCTGTGTCTGTCTTAGGTCTGGGTCTATATTGCCTGTAAAGCCTTGCCCAAATAGACATGTGGGGCTCCTCCACAACCAAAACCATCCTGCATGATGGCAGTGCATTGGGGGGAGGGGTCCTGAGCTAGCTTGAATAGAATAAAGACCCTGATATAAGTTGCATCAGAACGGCTCCTGTCTGTGTTTTGGGGGATCATTAATATTTCCCTGGCACAGCAGCACAAAGAATCTTTACTTTTTCTGTTTAATTTTCTTGAAATTTTCTAGTTCTTCAGGGGACCTCCCTTTGTCATATCTGATCCATTCAGGTCTGGAAGGGATCCAGAGCCTAATCTCCTTTTATAAAATCACAAACATAAAACTTTTCTCCCAAATTATCATGTCTTTTAGCCAGTAATGGGAAAAACCTTTAGATTGACCTCTCTCCCAGAGGAATAATACAATAACCAGAAAACTCAAAAAGATCACATAAATTTTGATAATTAAAACAATTCAAAACAAATGAAGTAAACTAAACAAATACTATATGAGCCTATTCATAGGCTTTTTCTAATCTGTCATGCCAGAATATTTAACCCAAAATTCCTATGGACCCACATTCGAAGAATATGAGTTATCATGCAAGATGTCAAGACTTCCCTAAAACATATCTGTTTTCATACAATCTACCTAATGTTTTTTGTTGGAGGAAGCAGCCCTTCCTCTCTACCTACACCTAGCTCACCTTATTCTGCACTGCAGGAGTCCCAGCACCTCTAGGTCCAAACTCTTTGTGTTAGTTCTGAACCACAGGAAGAATTCCCCTCATGTCTCAGGCCAAGTCTATATTCTCTTTTACCTTTAAAAACAATTAAACCAAACTTAGCATTTTATCATATGATTTGCCTGCCTGTAGGAAGCAGGCTGATTTTACTTTTCCTCTCTGCCTTAAATCTACTATCCTGTCTCTTTTCACAGCAGGAGAACTCAGAGTCTTAGAGCTGAGAGGTACAGAGGGTCAGGAATTTGAAAGGAGGTGTGTAGGAGGGCTGTGTGTTAGTCAATAGAAAGTCCCAGATGCTAGGGACCCAAGAGGTTCCCAGGACCCAACAGGGAGGATATTAGCCAATATACCCAACAAAGGGGCAAAAGAACCTGTAGGGACCATATCCAGTAGATAGACACAACCCCTGGTTGAGGGATGGGGCCACCCACCCACCTAAAAAATATTAATCCAGAATTTGTTCTGTCAAAAGGAAATGCAGAGACAAAAATTAGAGCAGAGACTGAAGGAAAGTCCATCCAGAGACTGCCCCACCTAGGGATCCATCCCATTTGCAGACAGCAAACCCAGATACTATTGCTGATACCAAGAAGCACTTCTGACAGGAGCCTGGTATAGCTGTCCCCTGAGATGCTATGCCAGAGCCTGAACAATACAGATGCAGATGCAAAGAGCCAAATATTGGACTGAGCACAGAGACCCAATGGAGCAGTTAGGGCAAGGACTGAAAGAGCTGAAGGGGTTTGGAACCCCATAGGAAGAACAATATCAACCAACCATACCCTCCCTCCAAAACTCCCAGGGACTAAACCACCAAACCAAGAGTACATGTAGGGGGACCCATGGCTCCAGCTGGATATGCACCAGAGAATTGCCTTATTTGACATTGAGTCCATTGGTCCTGTGGAGGCATGATGACCAGGGTAGGGAACTCTAGGGAGCTGAGTCAGGAGTGGGTGTGTGAGTGGGAGAGACCCTCATAGAGCCAGGGGGAGCGGGGAGGCTTTGTGAAGGGTAAACTGGGAAGAGGAATAACATTTGAAATGCCAATAAATAACCAATAAAAATAAAAACAAATACAAAGGCAAGATTCCCTTGCCCTGGAGCCATGTGACTCTGCTCCTCTCACTGAGAAACCACTTCTCCCCTACTTCCAGATCTATTTCACTGTGTCTAATTAATCTGAGAATCCTAAATTATTAGGGGATTCTTTACTACCTAGTTGACATCATCTTCTGCTTATTGTAGCTGTCTAGCAGTCACAGAGAACTGAGTACACCTGAAATGGAGGCCAGGAATGAAATATGACAGGTGGGCGAGAGAAGAATGAAGCCAATACAAAAGTTTTCTGTTCAAAGCTCAAAGTTTAATTTTCAGTTCTGTGTATATACGTGGGAAAAACCTAAAGACCCATCCTTTGTTTTGGCTGGGTTCTGTTGCTTTGTTCCTTTTGTTTTTGTTTTGTTTTGTTTTGTTTTTTGTTTTGTTTTGTTTTTTTTCGAGACAGGGTTTCTCTGTATAGCCCTGGCTGTCCTGGAACTTACTCTGTAGACCAGGCTGGCCTTGAACTCAGAAATCTACCTGCCTCTGCCTCCCAAGTGCTGGGATTAAAGCCCTTTTTTTTTTTTTTTTTTTGAAAGATGAGCTGGACAGGGGCACAAGATTTATTTGTTCTCCATGATCCCATCTAGGAAATATTATGGCTAGGTGGCCATGTCTGTCTTAGTTCTGGTTCTATATTGTCCATTCTTACCCATCTCAGAGAACAAGTACAGCTTGTTGGTATTTGTTTGGCAAACATGGCCTTTTGGAGCTTGTCTCTGTCTTTGGTTGATACGAGTTCAAGAATGCCAGTTGCCTGTCTCGGTCTCTGACCACCAGCTCTCATAAGCACATCTTTTTTCCATTTAAACCAAAGCCACGAAGAACATATGAGTATGCACTCAATGTATTTCTTCATAGCGATGAATAACTGCCATGCTGAATAGCTGAGCTTGCTGAAAGCGATCCTGTGTGAAGGCAACCAATCTGTTTAAGATACAAAGTCTAAAATTAAAAGCAAAAATATTAAAGTTGTCTGCAGGAATGTCCCAGGTATTCAGTTTAGCTGGTAATTAGCAAAGATCAGACACAAAGATTGGCCACCAGGTGTATGGGAGGTGGCTTTGAGAAATGATAGAAAACACTTAATTCTCTGGTATGAGTAGAGACTATGCTCCAAGTGAACTCAGCCGGCTAATAGGGATTTTGAGCCATCTTCATAAGGGGAATCACACTTACTGGAAGACTCAGGATCTGTGTCCATTTGGTGGACCAATCTTTCTGGCAGCCATTGGGCTCCATTTTCTTTTTGTGAAAAAACACAGACAGTACCTTGCCCCCATACTAAATAGCTGATCAGGATCATGCCATATGCCAATAAGTGGGTCCTTCCATTTCACCTAGGCATAAGCATGCCTAGTTGCCATAGATACTCAGCAGAGAGTTCTTTGGCATCCAAATTTTAAAAATTTAAAAATAAAAAGCATGATTTAAATAATGTGGCATACAGGGATATAGTTCCCAATTTTTTGCTTTTAAAGAAGACATTATTTAGTTCCACAATACCTTGTCCTTGAGAATGATAAAGAATCCCAGTAATATGGGTAATATTAAATTGTCTACAAAATATCTCAAATACTTGATTGTAATATCCAGTTCCACTATTTTAATCTGATTTGGAACACCAATCATAGATAAATAATGCAGGCAATGACTAATTGCATTTGTAGTTTCTTCTCCTGTTAAAGCAGTTGCAACTAGAAAGCCTGAAAAGTTGTCAATAGTCACATGTGCATATTTTACTTTTCTAAAACTAGGAATATGAGTACCATCCATTTGCAATAATTGATTAGGTATAAGTCCTCAAGGATTAACACCATTATGTGGTACAGATAGAAATTGAGGACAAATCTTTACAATTTGACTTGCACATTCTCTAGAAATACCAAATTATTTTCTCAAGCTATTACTATTTTGATGATGTAAAGAATGAGATTGTATGGCCAGTTGTTCCTGTGTAAGGTCTATAGTCTGCCTGGTATACAAATCTGCTGTGGCATCGCCCTAAGAGGTCTGTCCAGACAATCCAGTATGTGCTCTTAAATGTCCAAAGACAGTCCTTTAAAGGAACAGTACTTTTCTCTTGACTTGAGTTGTATTTGCATAAATAATTGCAAAATCTGAGAATTAGCAGTATCTATAAAAGGAACAATTTCAAGCAATTGCAAACCATAAGCTATTTATTGGCTATCAGTATACAAATTAAAAACTTGATATTTCAACATTTCAAAAACAATGGCTACAGCATGTAATGCAATTATTTGTGCTGAAGTGGAGGGAAATGCAAGAGAATAAACATGTGATCCAATAACATATGCTTCTCTTCCCTTAAATGAGCTGTTTATAAATACAGTAATGCATTCTTTATTGGCTGCATGCATAAATTTACAGGAAATACAAAAGCATGCATAGAAGAAAATTGTAACAACTTGTCTTTTGGATAGTGATTATCAATTTTGCCTAAAAAGTTTGCTGTGCAATAGGACAATTATCAGTATTCTGCAATAGCCAACTTAATTGCTGTTTGAAACAAGGAATTAATGAGGTTTTTAAGACATTCTTTCCAAAATGCTTTCATGATTCTATCCTACAATTCTGTATTAACACAGCAACAGCTTTATAATAGGGTGTTCAAACTTTACATGGAGACAAAGAAAGATAAATCCACATTAGTGGTCCCTTTTGCCAAAGAATTGTTGTGGGAACATTGAGTAACAATAACTAACCCAAACAGCCAACAATTGATTTCAGCAGCTTCCTCTACTTTCTACAAAGCTCTTTGTCTCTCACCATTTAATTTGCATCCCCCTTGAGAACATCTTCTGTGGTGAGCTGAAGTTGAGGTCTTAGCCAATTAACATCTCTTAGAAGCTTTTGAAAATAATTTGAAGTAAGCAAATCATCTTTTCTTTCTTGAATTTTCTGTGCCACAATTTGTCTAGGATATAACTGAGGCCCCAAATATTGAAAAAGATATTGCCTTTGAATCTTGTCTGGAGAAACAACTATTCCAAAATTTAAAACTCGTTGTATAAGAGCAAAGTCTTGTTGTAAAATTTCCCTTCAAAGGGATTAGCTAATAAAATATCCATATAATGAGTAATATACACTGAAGGATACAAATTTCTTGTATTGAAGCAGAGACAAAAAATTCTTACATAATATAAGGCTATTAGCCATTCCTTGAGACAAAACTTTCCCAATGATATCACTTCATGGGCTCCTTAAAATTGCAAGCTAACTAAAAGGGAACCCTTTACAATCATCAAGATACAAAGGAGCAGAAAAAAAAAAAATCTTCCTAATCCATTATAATTCCATATGCATTTCCTGGAATGACAGTTGGAATAGGCAGGCCAAATTGCAAGTTCCATAGCCTCATTAACATTTCATAAATCTTAAGTGTGAACTTTGTTTTGAACAATACCTGGATAGATCTGTAATAATGCTGTTTCAGCTTAAAAACAATTCCTGGGTCCCCAGAGGCTAGGGCCCTAAAAACTTCCTTACATTTGCAAAACAAAAGAAATGCCACACAAGCCTCTGCTGAGGCTGCTCCGAGCTTTGCATTAACTCAAATGTAAATGTTTACCTTAGTCTCCACAAGGCAGCAGCCTCTGCCTGCTTGATTTTTTTTTTCTTAATTACAAATATGGATGAGTTAAAAACCCCCAAGCCTGTGATCAAACTGCAAATTTCAGCCAATGGAACACTGGCAGTTTAACTATAATTTTTAAGTTTCTTTTGCAATATTAGAGCATAACCATAATTTTGAAAAGCAAAACCCAATTTTAAACAACCCATTCTCTTTAAAATCGATACCAAGAACATTATTTTCATATTACAAATTTTGGCTGCCAGTTCTTATATATGAATGCATGACAAGGTAACTTTTAATACCTCATTAAAGAGACATTGCCCTAAATTCTAGTCTGGTTTCTAGGATAAGAATTACATAAAATATTATCCCAATTTAGAAGTATCTTTAGAAGCTGGGCAGTGGTGGTGCACGCCTTTAATCACGGCACTTGGGAGGCAGAAGCAGGCAGATTTCTGAGTTCGAGGCCAGCCTGGTCTACAGAGTGAGTTCTGGGACAGCCAGGACTATACAGAGAAACCCCCTATCTCAAAAACAAAACAAAAAAAAAAAAAAAATTGAGTTTAATCCAGGAAAGTAAAATATTTAGAGATTGAATTCTCTAATAATTTCTTTCTTTTTGTAACTGTTTTTCCATGGACAGATTATGAACATACAGTGACAGGCTAGAGAAGTGACTCAATGATTAAAATCCCTGGCTGATCTTCCAGAGGACCTGGATTTTATTCCCAGCACCCACATGGCCCACAATCATTTTAAAATCCAGTTCCAGGGAATTTAATATTCTCTTCTGCCCTAAAAGTATACAAGTGGTACACAGACATACATTCAGACAAAACTAAACCAAACCAGACCAAACCAGAAAAACCTCAGATAAACAATACATAAACCCATGAAAAATAAAAATCAGTATTAAAAAAAAAACTAATTTTCAAAACTTTGAAGAACATAAGTGAGACACTAGACATATGTCATATTAATTACACTGTTGGAATCTATAATCTAAATATTAGTGTATATCAGATATACATCACTATCATCTCTCATCTATGCATCTATTGGTGAGTAATAAGCCTGTTATTCTCAGCGTTCAAGTCTCAGGTCTTTTCGCTTCCCCATTCTGAGCAGCTTTCTCCATTCTTAATTAACCAAAAGAATTTGCTATTCTTTGTAATGAACCTTACTTTCTTATACAACTGCCATACTGTACTGTTTTATAGTAAACTATCTCTTTCATCATCTCTTATTATATGACCTCGTTAAAGGCAGTATTCTCGTAGAAATTTTCCACCTGTCTCCAAGTTTCCAATAATTTAATATCACTGTTGTTTTTATGAAGCTCATGTGAGTATATATGACACTTTACACAATCCCTAGTTTAGCTGTCAAGGAATCCACAGACATTCTCTAAGTGTTTGATGCAGAATTATAATGATAATTCCCTCTGCCCTTCTTATTTTATGTTCTGGCAAGGCCTTGCTACAAAAAAAAAAATGTCGGAGATATAATTGTTTTCTTTTCTTCTGATGTATTTCATGGACCTAGTTCTCAAAAATATATTCAGCAAAGAACATAAAATGATGATTGGCAATCTTGCAAGAATGATATTTTTAAAAATTCCTTCTTGGCACAGAGGAAATTGTGATCACAACCTGTCACCATCTTCAACATCATCTTTATGGTTGCGAACAAAATCTATTTGGTGCGGAATAATTTTAGAAGAAAAAAAAATGCTCACCCTGGTTTCTTAGCTGAGAATGGAAGCATTCCTTTTCTATCACCAATGTATCAAGGCTATCCACAGAAAGTTTTTACATTCAGTGCATATGCTAGCCATGTTTTTTATTTGTAAGGTTACCACAGTGATAGCTGCATGCAGTACAGAAATATTGAAGTTCAAACTCAAGGAAAGCCTAGAATGCATTAAAAGAAAACAAACCTGTGTATTTATAACTTCAGTGAACATTTAGTCATATTTTAATAAGTCCTTGTCATTTTTTTTTAAAAGGGAGGAATCATGCAAATAAATTAAGTCAATGCTTTAGACAGGCCAAGGAAGACATATTTTTATGGGGATGTTTTTAATAACGAATGTCAGACTCTTAGTGCTTTCGCTAGGTGAGATAACATCACAGCCTAGAAGGGGGACATTTCAACTCCAGTTAGGCAGTTGTCAAAGTCAGAATCTATCTGGGTAAGGTCTCATGTTGACCTTAAAGCTATTTGCTGCTCCCCATACTTCACACTCCCTTATCAGTGGAGACTTTGAGGAAAAAAAATTTTTTTCTTCTCTCAAACAATGTTATCTTCCTCTGGTCACTATTGTTTCCTCTAGATATGGAACACCAGAATCAATGAAAGAATACCAAGTTAACTCAGATGAATACTGACAAAATGTATGTCTTCAACTGCTAAACTTTTAGAACTTTTAGTGATAAAAGAGTGTGAATGAGTAGCCAGAGGTTCCAGGGTAAGGAGAGCAGGCAAACTCACTATCCCACTGCATGACGTCAGTTCATCCAATGAAACCATCCTGAAATGTTATTTAATTGGTTAAATCCTCTGTAATAGAGAAAATAACACACATACTCCAAAAGAAACAATAACAAAAACAAAAGCTTCAGCCAGTATTGAAAAATATTTGTATTCAGCCTGAGTCTTTGCTCTTGCATAAGCAGCAGAGTTTCTGCAATGAAACAAGCCAGGCGAGTGAGCACATAGCTGGGAAGACACCCCTGCCATTGTGAAAAGCCCTCTTGGGAGCCACTGGGGTGTTCTGGGAACCAGCGACAGCAAAATGCTTCAATAACAATATGGCCAGGTCCTAGAAGTTGAGTTGAGGAGAAGTGACAAGTTCTATTTATGTTTGCCTATAAGCTTTAGTCTCTCCTGTTCCTGCTACACATATACCTGCTATACTTCCAGGCTTTTCCTAATATGCAAGGTGAGCAATAAACTATGGATTGCAAACTGAAGGAATAAAGGCTGAAATCATTGAATAAATGCTTTATTCAAAAATAAATAAATGTGGCTTTGCTTCTCTTCCCCAGTCCTCCTTCTCTCTCTTTCTTCTCC
>NC_034591.1:12914400-12978495 GCF_900095145.1 Mus pahari
CCCACTCGTCGCCCGGACCAACCACCAATGTCGTCACGCCTACTCGATTGGACCCGCCTTCTGGACACAGCTCCACAGAGGACCGGACCGTGCCATTCCGCCATTGGGACATGGACCATTAAGCCATGCAGCTCTGAGAGAGACACTCAGCAGAGACAATGGACAATGGAACATGGGACACATGGGAGAGGGTTGGGTTCTCCCGCGTGTAATCAATAAATAGTAATAATCTTTCTTGCAGGTCATCTTATTTCAGGGAGATTAGCTCTGCAGTACGAACCCACCCCAAGGTGTGTTCTGCGCACGCAGACAGGCGTCGGTCTGCGTGCAGGCAGAAACACTACACCAGTCCTCTCTTTACTTTTTTATTTTTTTAATTTTGAAACAATCTCACTGTGCTACCCAAACTTGCCTTCTATTAGCTGGAACCAAGCCAGATTCCGTATCTGATAATCCTTCTGCCTCACCCACCCAAGTCACTGGAACTACAGGCCCATGACACTAGATTTGGTCTTTTATTTTACATATAGTATTTTTGGTTAATGATCTATTCTTGATACTAAATTAGCCAAAATTAGTAATTTATATGAAAACTTACTTTTCAATTAAATGACATTCTAAAAACATATATTTAATCAAATATAGAGGAAATACTTTTAGAGTATGCCAAAATGGAAATAAAGAACTCTATCTCCCTATAAAAATACCATTTATAGGATTATATTCATGTGCAAATAGTACATGAGTCAGCATAGATTTTTGCATGAAAAATGCAGAAATGAGATACATAATTCATTTTCTATGTGTAATCCACAGTTCTGAAATGTATGCCAATTTCATATATGGCACATTATATCTTGGTTGGCGATGTCAATTGGTACATGTATATGTAGAATTAACATAGATTCACAGACGGCAAGAGCATCAATATTTTCAACCACCAGATGGCAGAATTAAAGTGACGCACTTCAGACTACAGATGCAGCTTATACTGAGGGAAAAAAATAACTGCATTCTCCATTCTGCAGTCTATTTTTAGTTGAACAGACATAAAAATGCATTGCAGCAAAGTAATATGTGGACTGAATGGGGAAGAAAACCATTTTGATTAACAATTTCTCGACTTGAATGGGTTCCTTGCTTTGGTCCAGTCCGAAAGATCCCTCACAGCTCATGTATTTGAACACTTGGTGGCGCTGTTTTAGAAAGTCAAGGACAAAGGAATGCAGTCTTGTTAGCAGGTGTGAGTTGTGGGGGATGGGACCGGAACGAACTGTTTCTGGTTCTGACCTGAGTTTTGTGCTTCCTGAGCCCACACTATTAGGGACCCCCTCCCCCCCCCCCCCCCCGCCACAGGTTCCCTCTGCTATGAACTCTACCACCATATTCTCTCCACCAGGGTGTGCTACACTTGAAACCATAGGAAAGATAATCTCTTCTCCCCTTAAATTGCCCCGATGCATTCATTATCTTTCTGGCAGTTAGATTACAGGGCTCTTTAAAAACTCACTACTTAAATCTACCTAACAGTGGGGCAGGACCAGAAAAGAATTTTCCATGGAGCTAGCATCTCTTTGAACATCTGAATCAGCTCCACCTAATTTCAACCAAGCACTCATGGATTTACTTTGCATTTTTATCCCTCTCCATCTTCTTAAAACTGGTCATTTGGGTCTAAATCTCTCAAGCAAAAGATACAGGATGGCCAGCTTCTGCCATCTCCAGCAGGGACAATGTGGTTTAAATTAGAGTTCATACACTCTAAAGCCATAAAAGTAACAATGATAAAAATGAAAAGGAATTACACACACAGTCTATGTATGTATGTGCTGCATACAAAGAACTCACCAGTGATTCAGTTACTCTCATTGTAATGGTATGGGGATTTTGATATTTTAATTTTTCTTAATTTCTCTATGAGATAACATGTGTGAGATTCCTAGTGGATGAAATTAAATGATCTTCTACAGTTTCTTATTTGTTCATTGTTACATGAGATGTAATTTAATTATCTTCGATATAGTATTATTTTATTAATGCAAAGGAACTTAAAATGAATAATCATCTAAATAATTTTAAGAATATTGCTAAATAATTTTACTACCAGAAAGTACCCCCATGCACTGTGAAAGAGGTTTAATTTTTAATTTGCAATGGCTTTTAAATAGAATGAATATCCTTATTTTAGCTATTAGGAAGCTAAGCTTCATTTAGATGACAGAACTCATCTAAACCCCCGTGTTGATGTGTGGCTTAGACCTGGTTTATATTAAGGTTTTCACACACTCCAGTTACCACCCTATCTACTCCTTCTGGTGCCTGCACCTAATTTTAAAAATTATGTACTGTGCATGTTTTCGTTTTTGCTTTTGTTTTTGTTTTTATTTTGTACCTGCTTCCAACAAAAATTTAATATTTGTTTTATACTAAAGATTAAATAATCATCCAAAAACATTTGGGGAACCTACACCTCTTCTACTGCTCCTGAAACCCAATTCCCCCTCACCTCTTTAGCAGAAAGACTACTAGTCTTTTTCCTATCTGACCCCAACCCATAGGGATCTCAAAGATCCTCTGCCCTAAACATCCCCCTCCCCAACTGAATCTGGTGCTCCAGCCTCCAGCACCAGCAGGCTTTCATGGGAAACACACCAGCTAAGCTGAACAGGCAAACAAGTAGGCTGAAGACCCTCACCACTTCTCCCTCCCCAGCAAATCCAACCCCTGAGTCTCATACTCAGCTTCACAAAAGACCACCTTGTGTATCCTTCCTTTCCTCCTGCCTATGTTTCCTGTGGACCCCACAGTCCATCCATTCTTAACTTCCCAAGGTAACTTGCCTCCCTGGACTCTCTATTTTATCTGAGCCCCAAGCCAGCAGGCACCCCTTGTTAACATAAGGTCTTAACTGCCAGAAAATCAGGTAGACTGCTCTCAGACCTGTTCTTCTTCCTCTGGTCTCACAGACCCAATCCAGTCTCATCTTCAGCTCTGTAGCAGCCTTCCCTGATCCCATTCTGTCTCCCTTGGGTACCACAGCTCCTCCCCCTCTAGCTTTCCTAACTCTGCTTGTTGCTTTGTCCTAAACTCCAAGCCCAGAGGGCACTTCCTGCTAACAAAAAGGCTGCTCCTCCCCACGTAACTAGCAGGCAACCTCTCCTACTGCTCCTGAGATCAGATTCACTCAGTATCATCTCCAGCTCAGTAGCAGGATCGCCCTTTGCTCTATTATCCCATGCCCAGTACAGAACATGGTTTTATAAAACTAAGGTCTAAAATCAATGAAATAGAAATGAAGACAATAATACAAAGAATCAATGAAACAAAGAGTTGGCTCTTTGACAAAATCAACAGAAAAGACAAACCTTGTCCAATTAAAAGGTAGAGAGATAATGAACAAATTAACAAAACCAGAAATGAAAAGGGTGACATAATAACAGACACTGAGAAAATCCAGAGAATGTAAGGACATACTTTAAAGCCATGTACTCTACCAAATTGAAAACTCTAAAAGAAATTAATAATTTTCTCTATAGGTAGCAATTACCAAGGTTAAAAGAAGATTAAATAAACAATTTATATAGCCCTGTATCCCCTAGTGAAATAGAAGCAGTCATTAAAAGACTTTAAATAAATAAAAGACTAGGGCCAGATGATTTTAGAGCAGAATTTTAGCAGACTTTCAAAGAAGAGTTAATGCCAATGTTTCTCAAATTATTCCACAAATTAGAAACAGAAATAGCATTACCCAATTCTTTTTATGAGGCCACAGTTACCCTGACACACAAATCACAGAAAGACTTGACAACAAAAGACAATTACAGACCGATTTCCCTTATGAACATAGAAGCAAAAATACTCAGTAAAATATTTGCAAACCAAATCCAAGAATACATCATGAAGAACTCCATGAAGAACTAGGCTTCATCCTAGAGATACACAAATGGTTCAATATATAAAAATCAGTAAATTTAAATTACAAGATTAATTTCATTAGATACAGAAAATATCTTTGACCAAATCCTAAATCCCATCATGATTAAAGTCCTGGAGAGATTAGAGATACAATGGGCATGCACAACCATAAGAAAGGCAAGTTATAGCAAACCTATAGCCAACACCAAGTTAAATGCAAGAAACTCAAAGCAATTCCACAATAGTCAGGGACAAGATTGCCACTCTCTCTATTTCTGTTCTCAATTATACATATTTAGGATAGCTAAAACAAACCTGTGCAATAAAAGAACTGCTGGAGATCTTGTCATTTCTAGTTTCAAGTTGTACTACAGAGCTATAATAATAATAACTGCATGATATTAGCACGTAAGACATGTTGATGGATGATATCAAATTAAAGACCCAAACATAAATGCACACAACTATGCACACTTGATTTTTGATAACAAAGCCAGAAATACACACTGTAATAAAAAATAAAGACTCTTCAACAAATGGTGCTGGCCAAGCTGGATGTCTACATAAAGAAGAATGCAAATAGATCTGTACCTGTCACCCTGCGTAAAACACAAGTCAAAGTGGATTGAAGATCTCAGCATAAGACCAGATACATTGAACCTGATAAAAATTGAGAATACATCTGAACTCATTTGTCACAGGAGATGACTTCCTGAACAGAGCACTTATACCACAGGCACTAAGATCAACAATTAATAAATGGGACCTCATGAATCTGCAAATGTTTTATGAGGCAAAGGACATCATCATTTGGACAACGAGGCAGTCTACAGAATGGGAAAAGATTTTAACCAACTCCATATCTGTAAGAGAATGAGTATCCAAAATATATAAAGACCAGAAAAAAAATAGACTCCCTGTAAGAAGTAAGATGTAAACAACAAGGAAACGATTTCATGGATGAATGTAATCATGGAAACCAAGCCTAGAGTGTGTGTGAGTATGATGAAGTTGAAATAAGGTAAATGCCAGATGAAGTAAGGTATGGACGTCTTAATTATGATTGACTAAGTATAGCTTAAATATCCTGGTCTAGCCACTGCAACTCACTTGCTCCCAGAGTCCCACAGAGATGCCATCTTGCTGAGAGATCCAGTCCAGCAACCTGGACACCCACCATTGAATGAAACAAGCCTGCACCACACACTGGGCTCTAGCTGAACCTGAAAGCAGAAGGACACATCTCTAACCTTACCTGATGCACCACCATCAAGCCAGTCTATGACATCAGGCCAAACTAGAGGTTAGTGAGGTGTGTGTGTGTGTGTGTGTGTGTGTGTGTGTGTGTGTGTGTGTGTGTATGTGTGTGTATGTGTATGTGTATAGAAATGTGATCCTATCTCGCTATTTGTTGCTAATTAGGAATAAATTAAGTTGTTCCAAGTCTGAGACTCCCTTCTTGCCTCTGTCCTCAATCCTGATTCACAACACTCCCTCAAAATAATCCAATTAAAACAGAGAATTCTCAACAGAGGAATGTCAAATGGTTGAGAAACACTCAATGTTGAACATCCTAAACCATCAGGGAAATGCAAATCAAATCTAATTTGAGAGTCCATATTATATCTGTCAAAATGGCTAAGATTAATATCACAAGTAACCGTTTATGCTGGCGAGTATATGGAGCAGGGGTAATACTCCTCTATTGCTGGTGGGATTAAAATCATATACAACTACTATGAAAATCAATATGGCAATTCCTCAGAAAAACTGGGAATCAATCTACCTCAAGACTCAGCTATATTATTCTACCAGTACTCCATCCTACCAGAAGGACAATTGGTCAACCATGTCTACTGTGACCTTGTTAATAATAGCCAGAAACTGGAAAGAACCTAGATGTCTCTCAACAGAATAATAAAGAAACTGCAGTACATTTACACAATGGAATATTATCCAGCTATTAAAAACATTTACATTATTAAATTTGTAGGCAAATAGATAAAACTAAAAAATATCATCCTGAGTGAAGTAACCCAAACCTCACTTTATATTTACATATTTATAAAGATAAATATGTATTTGCTTATGAGTGGGGATTTGCTCATGAGTTCTCAAATCCTGGGATTACAGGCATGTGTTACTATGCATGTAGTGCTTGCAGTCAAACCCCAACTTTTGTTCAGGTGAGAAAACAGTCTAAACAAATGGGTGACATCTTTCATTCAATCATAAAACATTTTTAAGTGAACCTCACTCTATAGAGTGTTTCAATTTATAGAAGTTATGATGTTAGTAAAGACAATAAAGCCATAGGGGTGCCTTGCCAGATGTTCATTAGATTTAAAGTAACAGTAGAACATGGATAAATCTCCCCTAATTAAATGATAACTAAGATACAGTCTTTATACCCAGAGAGGCTAAGTAAAATGAATGGGTCCATGTGGGACCCATGAATCTCCCTGGGAAGTTGAAGTACAATAGGTTTTACAGGCGGATGGGGGTAGGTGGAGATAAGAGTGAGAAGGACCAGGTTAATGGGAAGACAGTTGTAGAAGAGGAAGAGAGTACAGATAGAAATAACTGGAATTGGTGGTCATTTGGGGAATGGTATGGAAACCCAGTGCAATGGAAACTTTCTCAAATGAGTAAAGGTGTTCTTAATGAGGACTCCAATTAATGGGATATACTGGGTTTCAACTTTCCATCTCTTGTTGCTAGGTGAGGCGCCAGTGGTTGCCCTAGACTGAACTAAATTGAGTTGTTGGCCAAGGAAGTCCCATGGAAATTCACAAATATCCCATGCTATTGTGAAGACAAAAGGTTGCTCTTTGCAAACTGACAGCTGAGCCTAATTGCTGAGAACAATACCAACCATACACATAGAACACGGAAAAGCTGATCTCTTGCCACACAGATCCCTCATCTTTACCTTCTAACCTCTTTGGTGCAGAAAGGTACTGCACAGTCTACTGAAAGAGAAACTGACAGCCACCCAGCCCAAATATCTTTGAGCTACAATCTATTCTTTCTACAAATTATGTTAGGGCAGTGGTGGCACAAAATGGGTGGGAGTAGCCAACCAATGTCTGACTCGGCCTAAGGCCACGCCCTTGAAAAGGAACCCATACCTAATATTGCCTGGGTAACCCAGAACAAGAGACTAGAGAACCCAGAGACCTAGAGTAAATGATAACACCAAACAGTACTAGCCTTAAAAAAAATAATCAATAAACTGATTCCGAATGACATTGTGCTATATTCAGATCAATGTGTTACCCAATCACCATCAGTGAGGCTTCTTCTGGCAAGAGATATGAACAGATGCAGAGACCTACAGCCAGATATTATACACAGAGTCTAAATTGGAGGTCTCTATAAATTCCTTCCCCTCAGAGCTCAAGGGATTCCATGGAAGAGGAGGTGGAAAAGAGAGTAAAACCAGAGGGGATGGAGGACATCAGGAGAACAAGGTGCTCTGATTCAACTGAACAAGGTGCATATGAGCTCAGAGAGACTAGAGCAAGCACAGGGCCTACATGCATATGCACCAGGTCCTCTGTGTACACTGTAGCCACTAATGTAGTATTTTTGTGGAATGCCTGACTGAGAATGAGTGCATCAAGACTTTTCTCCTCCTGTTGGGTTGCTCTCTCCAACTCTGATATACTTTCTGCTTCATCTTATTGTATCTTGTCTTGTTATAGTTGGTTGTAATCATTTAGAATGTTGTTCCTTTCTAATTGGAGACAGAAAGGGAGTGGATCCAGGAAGCAGGAGCAGGTGAGGGGGCACGGAGAGGGACTATAATCAAGACATTGTGTATGAGAAAATTATCTATTTTCAGTAAAAGAAAAATATTCCGGGTTATATGTCCCCAAATGTTTTGACCTTCTTGTAGAGCCAAGAATGGCCTTGAATTTCTGACCCTTAAGCTCAGTTCAGGCATGCGTCACTATGCATGTAGTACATAGAATCAAACCCCAACTTTTGTTCAGGTGACAAAACAGTCTAAACAAATGGGTGACATCTTTTATTCAATCATAAAACATTTTTAAGTGAACCTCACTCTAGAGAGTGTTTCAACTTTTAGATAATTCATGTTAGTTAAAACCATGATGTTAGTAAAGACCATAAAGCTGTAGGGGTACCTTGACAGATGTGCATTAGATTTAAAGTAACAGTAGAACATGGATAAATCTCCCTTAAGATATTATGACCAGGTGATGTGACAGGTGACACACCAGGAATTATTCCAAATAAAAGGCAAATGACAAGAGCAGATACTGAACTACCAACTTTGTATGTGTCTGAAGAAAGGCAAGTAGTTACATCTCCTAAGAATTAAACTTTAAAACAGCATATCACATATGCGTGTAGAAAGAATCTCTTATTAGTACCACATGTCAATAAAAAGCAGATGGCCAATGAGCTAGGCAGAAAAAAGGAGGTAGGGCATTGGCAGAAAGAAAGAGGATTCTGGGACACAGTAAAGAGATAAAAGAGAGATGTGAAGAGAGCTCTGGGGAACAAGATGAAAGACAAAACAGAAGATGTACATAAGATAGCTGGAACAGGAGCTCAGAGAGATGCTGAGGGAGATACAGAGGAGATGATAGGGGAAGAAGTGGACCAGGATTGAAGGAGGGGCAACTAATCCAGTGGTAGACATAATATAGATTCAATGCTTAAGAAAGTTAAGAGCTAGTCAGGGAATGAGCCAAAGGTTATGGTCTAGTCACTTAATAATAATTAATTAGGCTTGGAGTCATCATTCTGGGAGCTGGGGCTGGGAAAAAAAAAACTTGGAATTTAATTATTTATATAGGCAATATCCAAAATTGGGCACCACCTATAGGCTTAGACTTTTTGAAACCTACTTTAATTATGATTCTTTAACTCTTCAACCTCCCTTCTCGCCCACCACTCACCAGAAGTAGTTGGTAAAAAGAAAGGTTAATAGAAAATAGGGGTTGTAGTCCAGTTTAGAAATAGTTCTTTCAGATGAATACAATCTTAATTGACAGAAGTCCAGTCCACTAGCAAAACATCAAACTCAAATTAGTAGTGTCCAGTTTACTCGGCAAACAGCAAACATGAATTGGCACAAGTTTGTGGAAGCAGCAAGAAGCAGCCAGAATAACACCAGAAGTTCTTTAGTGTATTTTTCTCTACGAAGTCATGACAAGTAAAGATCAGCAGAGAAAGCAAGGTGAACCAATGCAATAGTGTCATTAACATAGACCAGTGTCAGTGAACCCCACTGAAAATCAGCAGAGTTGCAAGATCATTGTCCACTGTTTGCTGGGTTATACTTACACTCTTTCCATCCATTGTGCATCCTCTCAAGCATCAGTCCAGCAAAACATCACATGCCTTTTCACCAGAAAGCTTCCAGAAAAACACTGCATGTCTGTTCTCGGTAAAACATCCTCTCATAGGATTGGTCGCAGACAAACATCATATGCCACAACTGAGTCTCCAACAAAACCAAAAATTCCCATTTCATTTGTGTATCAAAACAGCTTGAGTAAAAATTTGCTGCATTTCACAAATATCACTTGAGTTTTCATAATGGATTGTGAATGGCTGGATAAAAGAAATGAGTCGTGCTCACTTTGGCAGCACATATACTAAAATTGGAACAATACAGAGAAGATTAGCATGGCCCTTGTGCAAGGATGGCATGCAAATTCATGAAGCGTTCCATATTAAAAAAAAAAGAAGAAGAAATGAGTCTATAATGACAGTTGGTTTTTTTGTTCTGTGCAACAGAGGAAGCATTTGTCTACATGCATATGACAGATTCTTCAAAATTTTAAGCAAAGGAGTCATGTGATCCTAGCTGTGCTCTGGAAAACATCGTGGAGGCATGAATTAGAGTGCCATGAGAATTAATGAATTTACACATTGTGTTGCAATACTAAAGTAAAGCAGTATGATGAATGGACTAAAGTAATGGCAAAAAGAAATGAAAGAGAGAAGGAGCAGAGAGGGGAGAGAGGACAGACAGATAGACAGACAGACAAGAGGGCTAAAATATTCATGTTACTTGTCTGCTGAAGGTATAGGTTCTATAACACACTGGAGATAGAATTCTTATGTGTCAGAATGAAGCAAGTTTTCCAGAGAATTAGGTGGTAAGGTTACTAACCCTGACTTTATACTCTGCTACTCTGATTGATCAGCTTGACCTTCTAGATATGATAAGAAGCCTCATGTTATCCCTGGAAGAAATGGATTAGATAAGATTATATAAGAAAGATGCTTGAAGAAACAGTGAGGCTCCACAGCCACAGCTACAGAAGATTTAAAAAGTGAACTGGGAAGATTTATGTGATGTGTTTACTCTTATGACAGGAAGTGTGGGAGTAAAATAATGACAGGTATACAAAAATTTAAAGAGAGCTCAAGAGGGAATAGCCTCAGGGTAAAGAAATATTACAGAAGAAATATATCAAGGCAAGAAATACAAATATGGCATTTTTGCCACAGCTGTGAACATAATCACATGAGTATATTTATAGCTGAAGATTAATTAATTATACATAAATTTTATAGGAGTTTAGGAGATTAAGTACCATAAAAAAGGGATATCTCTATTGTCCCCAATCAATATCCAATAGGAAAAACTGAGGGGAAAATGTGCATACTTTCTATGTATATTGTTTAACAAATGAGTCAATTACAAATTTTGCAAAAGAAAGACTAAAAAAAATTACAGTATTATCACTAACGTATGGAGCATGGCCTGGTATGTGGAAAACAACTAGGTCTTCTCGAAATAGTTTTGTAAGGCTTCCAAGAACTTAAACTTATAGCCATGTGTCATTTAAATAAAGTAATTAG
Organism: Mus pahari; assembly: GCF_900095145.1. NCBI lineage: Eukaryota > Metazoa > Chordata > Mammalia > Rodentia > Muridae > Mus > Mus pahari. The sequence goes on from NC_034591.1 coordinate 12,925,165, forward strand.
ATTTAAAATAAATTTAGAAACAAAACGAAAAAAGCAATGGTTTGGGAACCACCATAGGAATTAGGAGCAACTACAATACCTTTGCTTCAAGAGCACCGAGTAGTGCATGAAATGAGAAGGTAATGTTCTGACAGCATAAGCTGGAACACAGGGAAGTTTGTTCACCAGAACTTTACAACTCAAGAGAACAAGAAGGAAGACATATAATCAGGGAAATAATAATAATAATAATAATAATAATAATAATAATAATAATAATAATAATAATAATAATAAATTCAGGATGAGCAAGAGGGTTCAGCAAATAAGAACACTCACTCCCAAATCTGGTCTCTGAGTTCAATTCTCAAAACTTACAAAGTAGAAGTGACAGCTAACACCTGCAAGATGTCTTCTAAGTTCCACATGTGTATCCCCCCCCAACACACACATACGCACTCATGAACAAAGAATAAATACAGAAACATTAAAATGTATGTTTATGAACTTAATGGTAAATGGAATTTTAGGTAGAAAATTATTGGTAAAATAAATCTTAACAAACTTCTGAGGCTACGTTTGATGCTGACATATGAAACATCTCAAATATGACCATGACAATCCTACAGCCTGTGCAAAACAAATTTCTCTCCTTTTTGGCAAGCGATGGTGATAAGCATAATAATCCAGCAGGCTGCTGAGTGACTCACAATATTTCTGGTATGTTACCTGACCACAAACACAGAGTGGCAATTTAAAGTAACAGAATTTGTGTCGTCAAGCCAAAATATTTTTTTATCTCCAAATATAGGACACATTTTCCTGACTTCTAATGTTCATAGCAGGTAGCCATCAGTGGAGGGGCCAGGGCAAATAAGAATTGCTTTGCCTCCAGCAAGAATGAGTTTGTTCTAGCATGCCAAGCAGGCTGTGACTGAAGGACACACAGCATGCCTTGGTAGTGCTTTTCCAATTTATCTTTTAAAAGCAACTCTGACCGGATAATTGAATCAAGACAAGAAGAGTCAGAGGCAATTCAATTTTAATCTGCATGGTCTGAAAGATATTGAACTATTTCTTAGCGACTAAATATTTCTTAGCCATAAAGGTCCTAAATTACCATATTTAAAAATAGCAAGCTCAGGATGTACTTGGTTTGGTACATAGGAAGACTGTTTGCCCAGTTCATACAAATCCCCAAGTCCAGCCTGCAGCACATTATAAACACCATCCTGGTGTCTCAGGCCTGTGATCACAGCACTCAGGAGGACCAGAAGCTAAAAATTACTGGTGGCTATATAGTATGTTGGGGGCCAGCCTGTGCTGCCGAGACTCTTGTCTCATAAAGAAAAGAAAAACAGAAACAGAAAGGGGGGGAGGGGAAAGGGAGGGGGGAGAGAGAGAAAAAAGTAAGAATAAGAAAGAAAGATCTAATAAGTAATTTAAAATCCTCGAACCACAATAGTGTCTGGGTTTGGTGGTTGTATATGGAATGTATACAGAAGTGAATGCTCACAGCCATCCATTGGATGGAGCACAGGGTCCCCAATGAAGGAAGTTGAGAAAGTACCCAAGTTGCTGAAGGGGTTTGCAGACCCTTAGGAGAAACACAATATGAACTAACCAGTACTCCCAGAGCTCCCTGGGACTAAACCACCAACCAAAGAAAACACATGGTGGGACTCATGGCTCTAGCTGCTTATGTAGCAGAGGATGGCCTTGTTGGTCATCAATGGGAGGAGAGGCCCTTGGTTCTATTCCACAGTATAGGGGAGTGCCAGGGCCAGGAAGCAGGGTGGGTTGGTGAGCAGGGGGAGGGGAGAGGAGATGAGAGGTTTCAGGGGGGAAACCAGGAAAGGAGATAACATTTGAAATGTAAGTAAAGAAAATATCTAATAAAAAAAATCCCCCCCCCGCCAAAATCCTCAGACATTGATATTTCCACTATTTCATCCTGATTATGTCATTCCAGTACTGAACCATTAGTTGCTGGAGAATCCTTTTTGTATATGATAAACTTATTCCATACTTAAATTTTTGTTGGCTAATTCTACAGCTTTGAAACTAAAGTATTCTTTTCTCTTTTCCCCCTTTCTTTATTTTCTTTCTTTTTTTTCTTTTCTTTTCTTGGATATTTTCTTTATTTACATTTCAAAAGTTATCACCTTTCCTTGCTTCCCCTCCAGAAGCTCCCAACCACCTGCCCTCCCCCTGCTTCTATGAGGGTCTTCTGCTACCCACCCACCCACTCCCTGATCCTGGTATTCCCCTACACTGGGGCATAGAGCCTTCACAGGACTGATGGGCTCTCTTCCCATTGATACTGAAGTATTCTTAATCAAATAAATCAACAGTCTCTCACATCTGTGTTCTGTGCATTTTAAGGGATGCACAGCCCCTCTGTGGGACACACTTCCTTGTGCCTCATGCACATCTTTTCTTCCTGAACACCACTTACCACTTTCTGACTTTTTCTGACTTTGTTTTTACATTGCTTCTCAAGAGAAAATATGAGAACAAATGAACTCATAGTGGCTAGCTCAGACTTCCTCAAAGGCAATCTGGTCACTCACGTTTCTCCCAAATTGTATCTTAGTTGTGGCCTTTTACTCATTTATCCTTTTAATGCAAATGATTCCCATGACAGAGTGTAGATGCCCCAAAAGGTCAGTTAATAAACACATCACTTGGTTCCATCTTCAGTCTCCAGTTCTGTGGGTCAGGCATGTGGCCCAAATTTTCACTGTTCTTAGGAACTCTTGGGTGATGAGGACTGTTCAGTTAGGGAACCCACCTGAGAACATGAGATCTGATAATTTATGTCTCTAACCATAATGACTCTTAGTCCACATGTCTAATGTACCTTATAAGAATGCTGTAGGTACAGGCAATCTTATTGTAAGTATGTTTGAATAATGAAATATTCTATACATTCAAATGTAGTTAATTATTAAAATAGAATTCATTCATCTAGAATTAATAAAATTGAATATTTTAAAATCATATTCTTTGAATGGAATTTGTGACATTAAAAGATGCAAAGGCATTTTTATTTTATTTATTAAGTGAACTGAAATGTTGATGTGTAAGAAGAACAGGCCCAAGATTTTCCCAGTAATACCAAAGTGTTCTGTCATCATTATCTTAGATACTTTGTATTATACACCAGACTAAACATGCCCATTGTACCAATGAACATGCAAAAATTAAGATATATACCCAAGATTACAGAGACAGAAAATTTAAGCTACATATCAATCACCTTTAGATATTATCCCAGGAAAATTTATGCAGTTTGATGATACCACATTAAATGTTAAGGTATGCCTGTCTGTTTTTTAAAAAAATGATAAAAATGAAGGAAACATTCCCACATTCTTCTTGCCAGTTCTTTCCCCTTCTCTTTGCTCCAAGATAGAGATGCCTAGCATTACCTCCGAGATTAATGGCAATCTATCCACTCAAAGTTAGAACCTAAGATGTAAGTGATTGATTACAGTTTCACAGGCCAACAGAGAAGACAACAGAAATTGTTTCATGTGAGGATAATAGGTGAACACACACACACACACACACACACACACACACACACACACACACACTTGTTTCTGTAACTTCTGTTGCTTGTACTATGAGTTAAACACTGTGAGAAGATAAATGGGGAAAGAAAGCCATAGAAAACTGCTTCTCTCAGCCTATTTTCTGTTGCTTGCTCACTGTATATAGTAAAAAGAGTAAGCTAAATCTCATTTTGCCATTAAAATCATACCAATTCTGAATTTTTGTTTTCAGTGCAGAGAGCTGAATCTGGGGCCTTCATGCATGTAAGTGCAGTGCTTCACTGATAAGCTACAGCCAAGCCCACTGTTTACTCTTCTTGTGGGGAGCCTGTTTCTTCAAGCCTAGACTGGGTTTAGCTTGCTATCTTCCCATGTCAGCCTCCTGAGTAGCCCGTATCGCAGCTCCTACTCTGATTATGAATGCAATGCTCTTTGCTTATTTTGGAAAATATGAAAAAGTAATAATGACATATACTAAAAATGTATATATAAATGTAAAAATCATTTTAAGGAGTATTTTCATTACTTGGGTCAGAACTTTTAGAAACCCACGGACAATGTCTTGTAAAGCAGAAATATGAGCAGAACTATAAATTTGAAGAAAGGATTACTTTCTAGTATGTGGATCGAGTTCAAGATTGGAATTAAGTCAGATTCACATCTTAGAGATGTTAGGAATCAAATGTATGAGCACAGTAAACAGAAAGAGTGTTGCGGCTACTTGATCTGTGGACTTCCTATCTCCAAGGGAGGAGACATGATTGGCTGACTGCCAAGGGGACATGGGTCATATTGATCCTTTTAGCTTCAATGTACACTCCTATATCACATACACAAAATGTTTTAGTTTGTATACAAAGATAAAAAGTGAAAGATGAACACGGGTCTTGAACATTGTGACAGGGAAAGGGACAGTGAGATAAAATATAAGATGTAGTGTTGGAGAGAACTGATTTTGGAGGAAGGGGAAATATGAGGTTTGATATTAGACATATTTAGGTGAATATGACCCATATATCATATGATTACCTAAGAGGTAAGACATATGGACAGAGTTTGCAGAGTCTTGCTATTTAAAGACTAGTTTATTGTCAAAAGGTAAATTCATAGGGTGTTAGAAATACAATGAGAAATAAAAGGGTGTGTAACTGAATGTACAGTGAAGTAGGCAGAGGGTGTAGATAGGAGTAAGGCAAAGAAACAGCATCCAGAGACAAAGGAACCAAGCCAGGCACACGTGGACACTGGGGGAGGTGATAATATCGATGAAAGGAGCTGCACCCTTCCTTGCTGAACCATAATAATGACATGCTGTTTTAGGCACCTCAGCAAGATCTAAGCTCAATTTAAGGAAAGGAACTTAGTTGATGCATATATTATAATTTATAGGTTTGGCCTAACAAGTCTTTTTGCCAAACATCTTTCTCCAAGGCTGTTGTGACATAAGCAACCAAATCCCTCTATAAAGTAAAGCATACATACAGACAAAGCAGAACAATATGAGGATGGTTCCCGCCAACCATCATCTAGCTCCAGTTTCGTCCTCAGGGAAACACCACACAAATCCTTATTGAAGGGAGTTCTATAAAAAACCTGGCTGATAAGCAGTGCTCAAACAACCAAGATCCATAAATGCAGGAAAGCCTGAGACATGGAAATTAAAGAAACAAGATAGGCACATTTCACAAGAATTGTTAACTGCAGTCCTCAGATTGAAAAACAAAAACAAAGCAAAACAGAGAAAGAAAAATGAATGAATGAATGAATGAATGAATGAATGAATGAATGAAAGATTAACAAAGGTTAATAACATGTAAATACACCATGTGTTTCTTCAATATTTTCATACAAACTTTGCTTCATTAACAGGAAGAAATGTAACATACTAATGCAACATATTCACTGAAGAAACAGTAAAGTGGAACAGACTATAGATAATATATAGAAGTGTTCAAACCTCCTGTAGAGATAAAACCCTTCTAATAAATAAAAATCTATTAATTTAAAAATGCGAATTTTCAATAGTCCCATGCAGGTTGGGTGGAAGACAGCCAGAGGCAACAGGTCCTGCCCACCACTAAAATGAAAAGTGTGTTGTGGAGATATGAGAGAAAAAGAGAAGTGGATTGGTTTGTGTGCTCTGAAGAGAGATCGGGCTGGAGAGGAGATGGTGGTGAGGAATAGCTTGATGTGTGTGACTTGTCTTACAATCTGAGGCCAAGGTGATATCCTGGCTATTGCCACTACCAACAGCCATGCCCCTGCAACCACAGGGTCTGTGTCAATGTCCATGGCCCATGCTACCACCAAAGGTCATGTGGTCAGCTGTGGTGTGGGCTGCCACCTGAGGCCATGTCGATGTGCAAGGACTTCTCTTAGCTTGCTCCTCCTGTCCTCACTGGCTGCCTCATGCTACACAGTTGTCCCTGCCCATCCATCACCTGGGCATTATGGGAGAGCTGGTAGGCCAACTCAGTAAGGACCAGATTCAGGGCTTTGAGTTGGCTCACCACAAAATCTACCCCATCTATAAAATGCTGGAGCATATGAGTATCTGCCCTGCAGAGCCAAAGCTGCAGGACCTCCATGGTTTAGGATAACAACAAGATATCCAAGAGGAATCTCTGTTAGAGTCCACTATTCATGGTGTAGCAGAAGCCAGAAGCCAGAAGCCTCAGACTAGGTCAATGACTTATTGCAGTGAACATTGGCAAGAGGAACTGGAGAGACAAAAAAGGTATACTGTAGCATCCATGGTGAGATGTTTGTGGTTGGTTGGTTGTTTTTGTTGTCTTTTGCATGGGAGGTTACAAGGGTGGAGGGTAGATATGGAAGAACTAGGAGATGGATAGTATTGGGGTACATGATGTGAAATTTACAAAGAATCAATAAAAATTATGAAGAACAAAAAGAATTTGAAACAGAGCAAAAGAAAGCACACAGAAAGATTTGGAAGGAAGAAAGGGAAATGGGAAATGATATAATTATATTATAATTTCAAATAAATAAATAAGTAAAATAATCTTTAATGGAAAATTTCAAAATGTCAAAACTGTACCATAACAAAAATGTAAAAGATTATAGAATCTTCATGTATGTAATTCTGTGAAAGACTCTTTTAAAATAAAATAAGTATAGACCAAATATGTTACAGATAGTGAATCAAGAGGTTTAGTAATTAATAATAATGGTGGTGATGATGTTGATTAATAATTTTTCCCAAGTGAACCTACAAAAGTAAAACTAGAAAAGACTTCTACTAATGGGGGGGTATGGATCCTGAAGTGGATAACTTTGGTAACCAGACAAGGCCTCAAGTAGAGGGGTTTGGACATGAACCGAGACACAAAAGTTTGGACTTAGAGTTTGTCCTGCATAAAGAATTTTCTGGGACTAGAACCCAGCATAATCATTATCAGAGATGCTTCATCCAGCAGTTGATGGGAGCAGATGGAGAGTTCCACATCCAAACATCTCTGTGTAGCCCTGGCTGTCCTGGAACTCACCCTGTAGATCAGGCTAGCCTTGAACTCAGAAATCCACCTGCCTCTGCCTCCCAAGTGCTGGGATTAAAGGTGTGCGCCACCACTGTCCACCTCATGGTTCAGTTTCAAAATGTGAGCTTTCAGCTATTGTGCCAGCACCATGTCTTTCTGCCTACTGTCATGCTGTCTTCTACAATGATGATGGATTCTAACCCTCTAAAATTACAGGTACCAAATAAACTCTTGCTTCTTTCTGTAAATTGCCTTGTTTATAGTTTGTTATCAGCAATAGAAGAGTAACTAAGACAATCACCAAACATGGAAGTCTATCAGTATCAAGTGTAAGCAATATGTAATGTAAAGTTCATCACAGCATGTCAGGGTTTCCTGAGAAAGGCAGAAAAGGGGTATGGAGTCAGAGATTGGGTCCAAAGCTGCTTTATCTTTGGTGATTTTTCTGACTATAATAACTCTTTGCTATTCTATAGCCCCAAACCATTGGTTTATGGTCATTAGTTCCCTGTCAGCAGCAGGGGATTAAGACTTAATCACTAGATTGGTTCCCTTTTCTTTGATTCAGGACTCTTGCTGGCCAGGGGAAAGGCTTGGTGTTTCTTTCTGACCCAAAGAGAAAAGATAAAAAAGAAAAGAGGAGGGAAGGAAGGAAGAAAGGAAAGAAGGAAGGAAGGAAGGAAGGAAAGAAGGAAGGAAGGAAGGAAGGAAGGAAGGAAAGAAGGAAGAAAGAAAGAAAGAAAGAAAGAAAGAAAGAAAGAAAGAAAGAGACAAACACATTGGATGAAGCTGAAGAAAATGCACCACCATTTTATTGTCATTCTTAGCTTTAATACTTTCTTAGGAAAATTGATCACATGATTTTTTAAGCATGTTTACATTCTATAAGTGTATAGCAAGTTCAACATAATAGTTTATGTCATAAAATGACCAAGAGTTATACAGAAATGTTTGCATGTCTTCCATTAAGACTAGTACCTGACTAAACATTCATTATCTAGCTCCATAAGTTCACTATAAGTTTAAAACAATAATTTTATGTCATAAGTTAGCACAGTTTTATCAAGAGGCAAATCATCTGCCTTGTGTCTCATTAGTATTGTAGTTTTATAGAGCTAAACTATTTAATATTTTATTTTATGTCCTTGCAGCTACAATGAATTGTCCATTCCCAATTTATGACCTTCAGTTACCAGGTAATGGTCTCACAGCTAGTCTAGAAGGAGCGTTTCCTTTGATGGTAAATTCGTTCCAAGCTTAATTTCTTATACTAGTGTAATTAGCCCCAAAATTACTTATATAAATTTAGCACTTTTAATAAAATCATTATTAGGAATTATGAAATCATCAATTTCTCTATACAGCATTACTACATGAGAGTATATCTTCATGATAATCTATAAAGTATCTGCCCAATAATGAGGGATAATGCCCATGAATCATTAGGCTATATAATAGTGACAGGAAAAGTTATATCAGCAGTAAGAAGCAACCTTGGGATGAAGTCTTTTGAGACCTTTCTTCAGAGCTCACCTATTGCAAGCCATGCAACATGGTGGCTCATCTACACAGAAGTCACATATGCCTTTAGCCTTTCCTAGATGACTTCTGACACTAAAGAAAATTCTGGCAAAATTATGAGAACAACACTTCCATTCAGGAATTTTAGAAAATTAATTGGCACTCTTTAACATCACTGAATCTTCAGTTCTACAGTTCAGGGTTTATTGTTTATTTAGCCCAGAGAAGTTGAGCATTTGGTCATTTTGACATAATTTTCTCAATAAGGACTACTTGTGAAGATGCCCCAATATCCAATAGCAGAATTATCAGTTGTGATACATTCATATTGTATTGACACTACAAAATAAGAACAAATGAAGTGTTGCCTCCTCAGACTATGGTAAGAATGACTTTCAGGAGCCTAAGGTATATGCCTTTTATATTACTGTAATAAAATTCCATGGTCAAGGAAACACATAGAAGGGATTGCTTATTTGGGCTTCCTATTCCATGAGCATTAGATTCTGTCGTGGAAAAGAAGCATACTAGCAAGTAGTAGACTGAAGTAGGATGCTGAGGGTTTACATTTGAACTACCAGAAGGATGTAGAGGAAAATGCATAGGGAATGGCATGAGGCTTTGAAAGCTCACAGCTCCCAAACCTAGCCAAATAGTGCCACCAACTGGAAAGCATGCATTTAAACATAAGAACCTATGGAGGACATTTTAACTAAGCCACCATACTATCTAATAAAAGTTACAAGCAAATAGTAGTTGATTGATTACATGTGATGAATTCTATTTAATTCCAAGGAAAGGTAAACAGTATATCAGTTTGACATGGAAAGATATATAGAATAGAAAAAAAAAAAAACCAAAAAAACAAAAAACACCTTAGGTACGAATTCAGCCAGAGGACACTCCACACCGCAGGCATCATAGCACGCCCAGGATCTTAGGATCACTGGTGAGTGGAACACAACATCTGTTCCAAAACAAATAGGAGGGGCCTGTGCTAGCAGGAGCAGAGACACAGGAAACCTGTCCAACAGCAGCTTGGGTTCCTTCCGGTTGGAGTCAGCCCATGGCCACCTTAGGTGTGAACTTGGCAGATGGTCCCACAGTCCCCGAGGACACTCCACTCTGCAGCTGCCCTAGCACAACCAGGATCATAAGATAACTGGTAAGTCGAATGCAACATCTGTTCCAAAACATCCTTGAGGGGCCTGTGACAGCAGGAGCAGGGACACAGGAAACTTACCTGACCAGCAGCTTGAGTTCCTTCTGGTCGGTGCTGGTCTACCTGGGTTCCAAACACAGCAGAAAGTCCCTCGGTCTCCAGAGGAGGTACCACTTCCAGCCCCTGTAACATGCCCAGGATCTTAGGAATCCAGGATCCCAGCATCACAGGAGCATCCCAGAAAAACAGGATCACAGAGAAAGCTGGACTCTGAGGAGTTCTGAGTCAACTGGGATTACAGGAAGGACAGGCTCCAATCAGATATACTGAAGGCAGTGAGCACTTGAGATAATCAGATGCCAGGAGGCAAGCATAAGAACAGAAGCAACAGAAACCAAAGTTACTTGGCATCATCAGAACCAAACTCTCCTACCATAGCAAGTCCTGGATACAACATCACACCAGAAAAGCAAGATATGTATCTTCTCATGATGATGATGGAGGACATTAGGAAGGAAATAAATAACTCCCTTAAAGAAATACAGGAGAATTCATCCAATCATGTGAAAGAATTGAACAAAACCATCCAGTATCTAAAAATAGAAACAATAAATAAATAGAAACAATAAATAAATCACAAAGGGAGACCATCTGGAAATAGAAAATCTAGGAAAGAAATCAGGAGCCATTGATACAAGCATAACCAACAGAATAGAAGAGATAGAAGAGAGAATCTCAGGTGCAGAAGATACCATAGAAAACATTGACACAACAATCAATGAAAATGTGAAATGCAAAAAATCCTAACTCAAACCATCCGGGAAATCCAGAAAACAATGAGAAGACCAAACCTAAGGATAATTGGTATAGATGAAAAGGAAGATTTTCAACTTAAAGGGCCAGTGAATACCTTCAACAAAATAATAGAAAACTTACCCAACCTAAAGAAAGAGATGCCAAAGAGCATACAAGAAGCCTACAGAACGCCAAATAGGTTGGAACAAGACAAAAAGAAATTCATCTTGTCACATAATAATCAAAACACCAAATGCACAAAACAAAGAAAGAATATTAAAATCAGTAAAGGAAAAAGGTCAAGTACCATATAAAGACAAACCTATTAGAAATACATCTGACTTCTCCCCAGAGACTATGAAAGCCAGAAGATCCTGGGCAGATGTCCCACAGACCCTCAGAGAACACAAATGCCAGCCAAGGCTACTATACTCAGCAAAGCTCTCAATTACCATAGATGGAGAAACCAAAGTATTACATGACAAAACCAAATTTACACAATATCTTTCCACAAATCCAGTCCTTCAAAGGATAATAAAGGGAAAACTTCAACACAAAGTGGTAAACTAAGCTCGAGAAAAAGCAAGAAAGTAATCTTTCAACAAACCTGAAGAAGATAGCTACATGAACAGAATTCAAACTCTAGCAACAAAAATAACAGGAAGCAATAATGACTTTTCCTTAATATCTCTTAATATCAATCGACTAAATTCCCCAATAAAAAGACATAGGCTAACAGACTGGATATGTAAACAAGACCCAACTTTTTGATGCATACAACAGACCCACTGCAGGGATAAAGACAGACACTACCTTAGAGTATAAGGCTGGAAAACAATTTTCCAAGCAAATGGTCCCAAGAAACAAGCTGGAGTAGCCATTCTAGTATTGGATAAAATCGACTTTCAACTGAAAGTTCTCAAAAAACTCGAGGGGGGACACTTCTTTCTCTCAGTTCCAAACATCTATGCTCCAAATGCAAGGGCATCCACATTCATTAAAGAAACTGCTAAAATTCAAAGCACACATTACATCTCACACAATAATAGTGGGAAACTTCAACACTCCACTCTCATCAATGGACAGATCCTGGAAACAGAAACTAAACAGAGACACAGTAAAACTAACAGAAGTTATGAAACAAATGAATTTAACAGTTATCTATAGAAAATTTCATCCTAAACAAAAGGATACAACTTCTTCTCAGCACCTCATGGTACCTTCTCCAAAAGTGACCATAAAATCAGTCACCAAACAGTCCTTAGCAGATACAAAAATGTTGAAATAATCCCATGCACGCTATAAGATCACCACGGACTAAGGTTGTTCTTCAATAACAACATAAATGACAGAAAACCCACAAACACATGGAAGCTGAACAACACTCTACTCAATGATAACTCGGTCAAGGAAGAAATAAAGAAAGAAATTAAAGACTTTTTAGAGTTTAATTAAAATGAAGCCACAACAAACCCAAACTTATGAGACACAATAAAAGCAGCCCTAAGAGGAAAACTCATAGCTCTGAGTGCCTCCAAAAAGAAGCTGGCGTGAGCATATACTGGCAGCTTGACAGCACATCTGTAAGCTCTAGAACAAAAGGAAGCAAATTTACCGAAGAGGAGTAGAGGACAAGAAATAATCAAACTCGGGCCTGAAATCAACCAAGTGGAAACAAAAAGATCTATACAAAGAATCAACCAAACCAGGGGCTGGTTCTTTGAGAAAATCAACAAGATAGTAAACCCTTAGCCAGACTAACTAGAGGGCACAGGAACAGTATCCTAATTAACAAAATCAGAAATGAAAAGGGAGATATAACAACAGATTCTGAGGAAATCCAAAAAAACTGGATAACCTGGATGAAAGAGAAAATTTTCTAGACAGATACCAGGTACCAAAGTTAAATCAGGATCAGATGGATGAACTAAAGAGTCCCATATCACCTAAAGAAATAGAAACAGTCATTAATAGTCTCCCAACCAAAAAAAGCCCAGGACCAGATGGGTTTAGTTCAGAATTCTATCAGACTTTCAAAGAAGACCTAATTCCAACTCTCCTCAAAGTATTCCACAAAATAGAAACAGAATATACTCTACCTAATTCATTCTATGAAGTCACAATTACTCTGATACCTCAACCACATAAACACCCAACAGAGTAAGAGGACTTCAGACCAATTTCCCTTATGAATATTGATACAAAAATACTCAATTAAATTCTCCCAAACTGAATTCAAGAACACATCAAAATGAACATCCATCATGATCAAGTAGACTTCATCCTAGGGATGCAGTGATGCAGTTTAATATATGGAAATCCATCAGTGTAATCCACTATATAAACAAACTCGAAGACAAAAAAACCACATGATCATCTTGTTTGATGCTGAGAAAGCATTCAACAAAGTCCAACACTGATTCATGATAAAAGTCTTGGAAAAATCAGGAATTCAAGGGCCATACCTAAACATAATAAAGCCAATATACAGCAAACCAGTAGCCAACATCAAACTAAATGGTGAGAAACTGGAACCAATCCCACTAAAATCAGGGAGTAGACAAGGCTGCCCACTCTCTCCCAATCTATTCAATATAGTACTTGAAGTCCTAGTCAGAGCAATTAGACAGTGGCAGGAAATCAAGGAATACAAATTGGAAAGGAAGAAGTCAAAATATCACTATTTGCAGATGGATATTATATATAAATAACCCCAAAAATTCCACCAGAGAACTCATAAACTTGATAAACAACTTCAGTGAAGTAGCAATTGTGATAAAAACTGCATGGCATTGGTACAGTAACAGACAGGTAGGTCAATGGAACAGAATTGAAGACCAACCAATGATCCCACACAGCTATGGTCACTTGATCTTTGGCAACGGGAGCTAAAACCATCCTGTGGAAAGGGGACAACAAATGGCGCTGTGTCAACTGGCTGTTATCATGTAGAATAGTGCAAATTGATCCATTCTTATCTCCTTGTACAAAACTCAAGTCTAAGTGGATCAAAGCCCTCTACATAAAAGCAGAGACACTGAAACTTATAGAGGAGAAAGTAGGGAAGATCCTCGAAGATATGGGCTCAGGGGAAGATTCTTGAACAGAAAACCAATGACTTGTGCTGTAAGATCAAGAATCTACAAATGGAACCTCATAAAATTGCAAAGATTCTGTAAGGCAAAGGACATTGTCAATAAGATAAAAGTCAACCAACAGATTGGGAAATGATCTTTACCAATCCGAAATCTGATAGGGGGCAAATATCCAATATATACAAAGAACTCAAAAAGTTGGACTCCAGAAAACCAAATAACCCTATTAAAAAAAGAGGTACAGAGCTAAACAGAATTCTCAACTGAGGAATACTGAATGGCTGAGAAGCACCTACAAAATGTTCAACATCCTTAATCATCAGGGAAATGCAAATCAAAACAACCCTGAGATACCACCTCACACCAGTCAGAATGGCTAAGATCAAAAACTCTGCTGACAGCAGATGCTGGTGAGGATGTGAAGAAAGAGGAACACTTCTCCATTGCTGGTGGGACTGCAAGCTGGTACAACCACTTTGAAAATAAGTTTGGTGGTTCCTCAGAAAACTGGACATAGTTCTTCCAGAATTTCCAGCAGTACTACTCCTGTGCATATCCCCTTAAGATGCTACAACAGGTAATAAGGACACATGCTCACCTCTGTTCATAGCAGCCTTATTTATAATAGCCAGAAGCTGGAAAGAACCCAGATGTCCCTCAGCAGAGGAATGGATACACAAAATGTGGTACATTTACATAATGGAGTACTACTCAGCTATTAAAAACAATGAGTTTATGAAATTCTTAGACAAATGGATGGATCTGGAGGATATCATCTTGAGTGAGGTAACCCAATCATAGAAGAACACACATGATATGCACTCACTGATATGTGGATATTAGCCCAGAAACTCAGAATCCTTTTAGAAGAGGTACAAAAAAAACCCATGGAAGGAGTTACAGAAACAAAGTTTAGAGCAGAGACTAAAGGAACAGTCATCCAGAGACTGCCACACTTTTGGATCCATCCCATGAGCAACAACCAAACCCAGAGACTATCGCAGATGCCAACAATAGCCTGATGACAGGAGCCAGATATAGCTGTACCCTGAGGGCTTTTGTCAGTGCCTGGTAAATACAGAAGTGGATGCTCACAATCATCCATTGGACGGAGTTCAAGGTCCCCAATGAAGGAGCTAGAGAAAGTACCCAAGGAGCTGAAGGGGTCTGAAGCCCCATAGGAAGAACATTAATATGAACTAATCAGTACCCCCCAGAGCTCCTTGGAACTAAACCACCAATCAAAGAAAACACATGGTGGAACTTGTGGCTCTAGCTGTATATGTAGAGGAGGATGGCCTAGAAGGTCATCAATGGGAGGAGAGGCCCTAGGTCCTATGAAGATTCTATGCCCCAGTGTAAGGGAATGTCAGGACTAGGAATGGGAGTGGGTGGGTTGGGGTGCAGGGGGTGGGTGTGGGGAGGTAGGGGATTTTCGGAGGGGATACTAGGAAAGGGGATAACATTTGAAATGTAAATAAAGAAAATATCTAATTAAAAAAAAAACAAGTAACAAGCAACAGAATGTGAAGAAAAGACTTAGACTTCATTTCTTTTGGTTAGAAATCAAAGGAAATTTAATTCACTATTTTATACAAGAGTTTATGAGGAATGAAATAAATACTGGGCAAGTGACATCTAAATCGCCACCACTCTATTCCTCACACAGACTGTATGTCCTTAAAGTTATCTGCATAATTAGAAATATAACTTCAAACTGAAAAGACAGCAGTATGTGGTTGATAACTCTAAAATATGAAATATAGTTATCTACATAGGATCTCCAAGATAAACAAAATGGATTTTTTTTTGTCTATGAAAAACAACGCTGTTACTTCAGATGTAACGGAAGATTACCATATTAGCCAATCTCTGCAAAACAAATACCATATTATTTCTCTCGTTTGTGGTTCTTAGATTTAATATGGATGCAAAAACTGTGTGTACAGGTGACATGAAAATATTTATGGACTTATGGGACGAGGAGAGTTAAAAATAAGAGGATAAAATTATGATGGGTGCACTTAATTATGTTAAATAGACATGCTTCTGTGAAGATGTCTTTAACTCANTAACATTCAGTGAATATTCACACATTCTTATGTAGTCCAGTATTATGTAAAATATAACAATAAAAAAGTAATCTTTTCAGAGGGTCTGGTCAATACCGATGTGCCTTTGATTGTTAATATTTGAGTGTGACTGTGAGTGTTTTCTAGCTTAGATTGATTGAAATGGGAAATATTCTATGAACATGAACTCTAGACTACATAAAGCAGAGAGAGAAGAGTGAGGAGAGAAAGAGAGAGGGGTTTGGGAGGGAGGGAGAGAGGGAGAGAGAGAGAGAGAGAGAGAGAGAGAGAGAGAGAGAGAGAGAGAGAGAGATCTAAGGACCAGCATTCATCTCCCTGATTCCTGCCTGCAGATACCACCTGACTAATGGACCAGTTGCCCCAGTGGCTAGGACTTTCACAACAGGACAGGCTATGCTGCAAACAATAAGCTAAAATAAGCCAATCCTTAAGTTTACTTAGTCGGGCACTTTATCACAGTCAAGAGATAAGGAACTGTAGAGAACTATTACTTTTTACAAAGTAATGCAGGCCTTAGGAAGTAAAACCTGTTTGACAATGCTCTACACCCCTTTGCAATGATCACATAAGCCAGACTCTGCTGTTAAGTCAAGCTGGCCCAGCCTCCGTCTTTTTTGATATGCAGAATAATTATTGCTCCTTAAAGCAGAAATTCAAAGCACACTGTGAAGACAAAATTGTCACAGACACTTTTTTTTTCTTTTTTAATCTTTTTAGAGCATAAAAGTATATCGAAGTCTGCATTTTAAAGGGCATTGTGCCATGGAAAATGAAAACATTCCTTGATTTATTAAAGTTTAATGGTATTGTCTAGGATCAGTAAACAATAGAAGAGCACAGGTTTTTCACAGTGAGGGCTGCAATTTCAATTCAGTAAGAGAGTAAGTAATTACTAATGTAAACAAACCATCCTTTAAGGACCTGCAGTGCACTCTATCAAAAGCACTTAGAGCAAAATTCCAAGCCACATAAATGTTTCACAGTACTTATTAACTTCAGGGAAATCTAGGGACAAGCTGACAGTTATCAACAGGCAGAAATTAATAAAGATTGGCACAAATTTAAGCTCTTACATTAATGTATAGGTCTTTGGAGAACAGAAAAATAATAGGTATTTTACAGACTCTTTGTTACGATTTATGCTTCATATAATGTCTGCTGCAGCTAAACATATTGACCCTACTAGAATTCAGTATCATTGCTTCATTGCTGCAGTAGAAAAATCAATTGCTCATGTCTTAGAAATGTTTTATTATGGAACGAGTGAATATATTTTTAGAACACAATGCTGCATTTCAATGTCATTCCAAAATTCGGCTTATAAAACCACAAAGCTGAAAGCTGAAGGGGAAGTATGCTGTGTTTCTTAGAGAAAAGTTGAAAAGCAAAGGACTAGTCTGATATGCATTTCATTCTTGAGAGTGATCTCTTTGTTTTGGGCACAAGTCATGAATTTAGTAAGCATGGCTTCAGTCTATGACAGCAAACTGGAAGCATAGAACGTATTTCCTCAGAATCTGACCAAATAGCAGCTATAATGACAGCAACTAAGGTGAAGTCTAGCATTATGTGTCCCATGGAAATCATACGAACTCACATAGTTTTTCATGTTTTTGTCAGCACAGCTTAGATAATCTACTTCTTTTAAGTAATATAGGTAATCTACTTTTGTGTATGTAATTAAAAGCTTAGAGACTTGAATTCTTGTCTCTGAACTGATTTGTTACTTTGGGAAGTCATGTTGCCACTCTAGTATGAAGGAGAGGTGAATATATTTCTATGAAGGAATATTTTTTTTTCTCTTAGTTTCCAAACTTGATGCCTAGCAGCCACAACAATAGATAATTTTTACAAACACTATTTCTTGGGATTCTATCAATTTTAGATAAGTCCTAAAATTTCTTTTAAAAAATAAATCTATCAAGTTCATGCTGATTCATAAGTAGAATTCAAATCAATAATGCACAAAATTTTAAAGGTCTTTTTAGCTGTATGATTCAATGAAACATTTTTTTATAAAGGCTATAACTTAGAACACAATCATTTTAGAATCATAAAAGACTTTGATTTTAAATTGAATACTAAATAAGAGAATGTCTAAAAATGATAAGGGTATTTATTTTGTTCAATGAAATGGTTCAAATATGTTATAAACTTGAACATTACGTACCAGGGAAATTTCACGGTCAGTAACTACTTGCGGAACAAACATGTAGACCTGAGTTTGGACTCCTAGGATTCAAGTTGTTGCCAGGCACAGCACCAAACACCTCTACCGGAGCACTGAGGAAGCAGAGAAGGGAGATCCTAGAGGCTCGGTCGCCTGAGAATCTGGCCAAATCAGGGTGATCTGCATCAAGTGAAAGGCCTTGTATAAAAAAAAAATTACAAAACAACTAGAAAAGACACATACACAAGTCCCTTGTCAATTCGTGTACACACATACACAAACACACTTGTGCACACTCACTGACAAACACACTCATAAATGCACATGCACAAGTACACTTACACATGTATACCCACATAGTCTTCCTCATGTTCACAGTTCATCTACACATACACATAAATATGAAGGTTACTATGAAGCATACACATAGGGATAAAAAAACATACCTAGAATCTAAAGATTTGATCCACATTTAAACTGAAGAAATAAAAGCATATTTTATATAATTCTATATGGATCAATGAAAATTTGTAAATTAAATTTGATATATATTTATGGAGATTTTATAAGCATAAAATTTTGGCTTTTCCCTACTTATTAATATGTCATAATTTCACCCCCACATTCTCCTTCCGTTAATCCATATGCATTAGGTACAAAACATATTTTCAAATTTTAAACTATCTTCCTATATGCAATTGTTTGGCAGAAGCTTATAGAATCCTGGAACCTATTAAAGAGAGAATTCCAAAGATAGTTAATAAAAAGCCCATCTCAGTGAGGCCATTGATAGAAATCAGTCCATTGAATAAATGTTTCACTGTGACTCATCCTAGCTGCTGTATCTAGACAACTTTTATAATTATGAACACCCAAAGATATTCACTGACTTCTTCCAGAAGTGCCATTCTCATGCATTTAGTAAGAAAACTAAAACATAACTTCCCATCATAAAGATTGTTACCCAGTCTGCCACAATAAGTCCTGCAAACTTCAGTCATTATCGGATATTCAGGTATAGATGGAGTTATCTCTACAACTACACCTCCACATTGAAATCAGCCAGAGCCCGGATTCTCTACAGAGATAAGTGAAAGTGCAGTGGAATTATCACCCCCATATTCTTGGGGTTCTTTAGTAAAACACCCGTCTAAGGTACTCTTTGGGTTCAAAATGAAGAAGTCTGGCCACAGGTTAAAAATCGTAATGGTGGGAGGTGTCCTTTATTTTTGTCTTTATACTGTACATCATCTTAAAGTTCAAATTATATATTTCACATTTAATTATAATCTTATCTATGACTAATCATTTTTTGTTATTGTGTCAACAAATAGTTATTTTCAGTGGTCCAAATATATTACAGAGGAAAAAATGTCATATTACAAGGGTTAAAATTGTTTTTAAAAGTTTAATTTACTCTATATACGTTTAACTACAGGATATCTGTAGGAAAGTTTTATTTAATATAAACTATCTAAAAAGCATAACCCTCGTACACATAAATAAGAGGGACATAGCTTGTCCCTTCTTCTGCAGCTGGGTGTTCCATGACTGGGATAGTGACCGAGGTCACCAACTGCATTTTTGTTTTCAGTACAGGTTTTGTGTCTTCTCTTAACTGGAGCTGATTCCTCTAACTCCTTACTGTTTGCAAATAGCACCATCAGCATTATTGATTTATTTTCAATATTTATAAATATTTTCCCAGCAGCCATTTCTTAGACTAGACTTACATCACATCAAAGCAAGAATTGTTTTCTGCTCACCTTTAAAGTTCCACACAGTTTTGCACACTATAAATAAGCTCTGTCTAAGACAATTTGGTGTGTGTGAGTGTGTGTGTGTGTGTGTGTGTGTGTGTGTGTGTGTATGAGAAAGAGAGAGAGAGAGAGAAAGAGAGATGGAAATGCTTTTTTGTGCTATACAGTACATACCCGAAATCTACTAAAATAAGAACCATTTGAATTGATACTAAAAATGGAATCTTCAATTTAAGTTTAAATCAAAATGTGGGTAGAGGTTACTATATTGGACAATGTCCTTGAGTATAATTAGTATAGCTTCTTAAAATTGATTATTTTTTATATATTGTGATACATACATATATGTGCATGTGTGTGTACATTTATATATGAGCTTTGTACTGTATTTTATAGTCCTTTTCCCATTTACTTCTAGTATCTCTTATCCAAAGCTTTCAGTAAATTAGAGGGAACAATTGCAGGAGAAATAGCAAAAGGCTAGGAAAGAAATATCAAACAAATGGACTCCAGTTACTTAGTTACTTAGTTTTTGGACCTGCAATTTAAATCTCAGAACTGATGACCACAGAGACAATCCTGCCTCATTTCCAGAAAAGATAAGCATCAGGAGCCTGGATGAAGTTCCAGCAAACTTCATTTCTTCTCTGTTACAGGGGACTTACATCATTGTCTAACATTGCTCTTATCAAACACTAAACAAACAAGCAAACTAACGAACAAACAAAAAGAGCATAAAAATGTGATTAAAAATTTAAAATTTTTCATCCAAATTTCTAAATGGTAAAGCCATAATCTTAGCTCTAATTCAGGCCAGAGCCAGTGATACCATATCTTAAAAATGCATGCACAATATTTTATAGTTTTTGCTGTAAAATATTGAAACCTCAAGTAAATCCTTTTAATACTTATAATAAAGTCCAAGCTTATTAGAAGTTATAAAAAAAACTAACAATATGATTCATGGCCCAATGGTTCTGTATAGGCAAATTTATTTTCACAAATCAGTGTACCTAAAGTAAAATGTTCAAATTAAATATTTCTACATTAAATTATTCCTAGTATATCATTTTTTCAAAATATTATGTTATTTATAAAAGTAAACAAAATCAGCGGTCTGGCAACATTTTTAGGATGCTCTTTACATTATCCTTGAAAAATAAAATCATGAATCTTACTTTTACCTTTCTGGTATTTTTTCATTATCATTCATAACAAACTCCTCTTACTCCAGTTGTTTAAGTTTCAAAATCTGTGCTTAAAATATGTTCATCTTTCTAATATCTTTAAAGCATTTTCAACTCTTAGTTAAGAAATCTACTGAAACTGTAGTGTCGGAGCAATGTCATGGTTTTTAAGAGGTGGTATCCATGGTCACAAGAATACACTTACTGTTTTTTTTTTTTCTTTGTTAATTCAAAATTTTAGTTTTTGTGAAAATTCTATACATTAGTACTCTATAGTTTGAAAGCTTGTCCTCAGAGGAATCTTGCAGGTCAGGTTCAGCTGGATTCCTTCAAGTCCTGTGTTGCAATATTTGATATCTTCAGCAAAAAGGTCTTAACTTGCAAGTATATGTCTGTGCTTATACATGGATTCTTTTTTTTTATTTCTTTTTTTGTATTTTTTATTATTATTTTCTTTATTTACATTACAAATGCTATCCTGAAAGTTCCCTATNCCCCCCCCCCCGCCCCTGCTCCCCTACTCACCCATTCCCACTACTTGGCCCAGGCCTTCCCTTGTGCTGGGTCATATAAAGTTTGCAAGACCAAGGGGCCTCTCTTCCCAATGATGGCCGACTAGGCCATCTTCTGCTACATATGCAGTTAGAGACACAAGCTCAGGGGGTACTGGTTAGTTCATATTGTTGTTCCACCTACAGGGTTGCAGCCCCCTTCAGCTCCTTGGGTACTTTCTCTAGCTCCTCCATTGGGGACCCTGTGCTCCATTACTGTTTTCTGATGTCTATAAATAACTCTGGTTTCTTTAAAGTGTCCACGAGACAAAACTTTTATTTTAAATCATCTAATTTATTAGTTTAAAGCTACATTTTTAGAAATGACATTTGTTTCATTACTTAACGATCTTCAAGCATCTTATGGTAAAGGAGAAATGTATGTAGGTGTTGTATTTGCCTTCCACAGCCTCTCTCTGTTGTTTCTTCTCATGCCATATTCTCTTTCTAAACTAAAACTGTGTGTTCCATTCTGCATGAAATATTTCAGGTTTCTTCACAGTGTGGCTGGTAAATGAAGACATGCGAGAGTATAAATAAGAAGGATCCTTGGGTTATTTTCAACCATGATATTCTTTAGAGTTACCCTCCCTTGGCTTTACTAAACTGTGGTTGCTGAGGCTGTTATTGTCTCAGCTAAGCATAGTCCCTAATTTAGATAATCATAGGATAAACCCCATAGTGACATGCTGCTTCAAACAGAATACTGATACCCCTTCATATAGACAGAACCACAGAGACACACTGCATTTAACATCAGCCACTTGCCTAGACTTGAACTCTATTATTTCTGATGTCACATTCAACATAAACAGTAAAAGGCAAATGAATCAAAAGAGAACCACAAAATTTCTGCTTTTTATGCTTTACCAAGCAAAGTGGCTGTATCAGAAAAATAATTTTATTACATGTATCAAGATAATAAGCAATGTGTAGCATTTTGCTCATTTAAGAAAATTCTTTTAGATTTTACATTGTGGTTTGATTTAGTTCATGAACAGTTTCATTAGACAAATGATTTGTGCAAATAATTCATGCTAAAGTATGCTACAGGGGCCTCTTCTTTCAACGATGAGGGAGAGAAATAGAAATAAAGAAAAGAAAAGAAAAAGAAAGGGAGAATAATTGAATCAGTAAGATGCAAAGGCATTTCTATTTTATTTATTAATGAACTGAAATGTTGATGTGTAAAAAGAGCAGGCCCAAGATTTTCCCAGTAATACCAAGTGTTCTGTCATCATTATCTTAGATACTTTGTATTATACACTAGACTATTAAAAATGTAACCTGTATCAGAAAGGAAATGTATAATTTGAAGAGATGGCCCAGAAGGAGAAGAATGGACAGAAACATAAGCAAGGCTCTGGAATGAACTGCATAGACACCAAGTACAACTTACCGCTGCAATCCCATGCCTTTCTTCTGATATATTTGAGTCATTCTCCTTTATCTTTAGAATGGCAATGATAAGGGCAGCGTTTCATTTAGATGATGGGAGAATTGGTTTTTAATTTTTCTACTGTTCTCTCTTTGATGCTAACTTAAAAAAAAAATCCAAGGTCTACATGAGCTATATATATAGATGATTGACCATCATAGCTCAGTTATCAGACTTCTAAGGATAAATTTAAGAAGTCATTTTTTTTTATATTTCCTCAGAAGTACAAATCGCAGTAAGTAGATGATTATTGAAAAGGTAGCCAAGATCTGGCACTAATATTATTTTCTTGTTTATTAAGGAAGCATAAGAAAATTTAATAATAAGAAAAGAGCTAGTTCTAGTGAAGAACATGATTAAAAGACAGACAATAAATTTGATATGTATGCAAATAAATGTCAGGTTAGCAATTGTGTTCTGCATAGCTATTTAAGTATACTAATGTCTTCCCTCAGCAAAAATTATCCTTATGTCCTTCACTCAAATGAGAAAATTTAATTGCTCCATAGAATTCATATTTTAAGGTAGCAAATCATTACATAGATCTAAGCAGAAATTACACAAAAGAGTGACATTCATTTTTAAAGAGAAATTATATATTCTTGAAATTAACACATAGAAATTGCTAAAAATTAAGTAAGAGATAAAATCTGTAATAAGATATGATAATGAAAGATAATGGATGGCCGGGCAGTGGTGACGCATGCCTGTAATCCCAGCACTTGGGAGGTAGAGGCAGGTGAATTTCTGAGTTCGAGGCCAGCTGGTCTATAGAGTGAGTTCCAGGACAGCCAGGACTGCACAGAGAAAACCTGTCTCGAAAAAAACAAAACAAACAAACAAAAAAACAAACAAAAAGGAAAGATAATGGAAATAAGTAGAATGAACAAAGGAAAACAGACCCCAAATCAAACAAAATATGATATAGAAGACTTTTTCCAAACCAATAAGAAAAAACCTATTGGTGCTAAAGAATATATATCATATATATGTATACATATACACATACATTTATACATATATAAATATATATACACATATATATATATACCACATACCATATATACATATCTAAAGAATATATCATTTTAGTAATTCTTCATAGAATTTCTTATTATTTGCAAACAAATATATATATATGTATATATATATCAGAATATATATAACAGAATTTTTATACATATAATTATTCATTCAGTCAGTCAAAAAGCTACTTTGATATCATCTATTTAACTACCACATGAAATCTTCATTCAGAATGCATTAACATCATGATTTATTAAAGGGGATATTTTAAGAAATAAATGTTTTTCTGTATCTTATCTAAAACTATTATTAAGTATCTTTTGTTCTTAGGCAATATTCTTCATAAAGGAAAAGTTTCTCACTAGATATATTATGTTCAGGAAGTATCTAATTCTCCTAACCATTAATATATTTTCTTTAGGCAGAGAACATGTTACATGACTCATCACATATCTCAAGGGTGGTCAAATGTGTTAGATTTGAAATGTGTAGGCAGACTCTTGCTTCTGTCCACACAGGAATGTGACCTCTCTGAATTGTAGTTTCCTCAAAAGCCATCTGAGTAAAGATCATTGGGATTCACAGTATACCCACTGAGAGACTGTGAACATTTCTCTCTGGCTCTTAGCTCTGTCCTCTGAGCCTCCAACTCTAAACTCCCCGTGTTCTAAACACATAAAATGATTGATAGGAAAGAGACAACTAGTACTTAACAAAAAACTGAATATAAGAATGCCAATCTCATATGATAATGAAATTTGCAAGCACACATAGCCAATATCACTAGGAGAATGCAATCTGAAGCCACAGCAAAGTATCACTTCGTAAGCAGTAAGATTGTTACAAGCCAAATGTCACAATAAGCAGTGTTTGTAAGGATGCTAGGAAGTCTGAATTCTCACATATTATTGATGGAAACATAAAATGGTATTAGAATAATAACTTGAAATTTTCTATTATATTTAACATATTTAACCACAGTACCACAATTGTAATTCTATAAATGAACATTTGGGCCCCCCCAAAATATATGTGCTCAATAGCCATAGCGGTTTTATTTTTAATAGGCAAAATTGAATATAGTCAAATACCCATCAACTGGAAAACAGAAATAAAGCACAGTATAGCCATTTAAAAATATAACCTAGAAATACAAAGGTTTAATGCCAACACACAAAATGAATGACCCTTTGAGTAAGTAAAAGAAACAATGCATACCAAATTAAATAGTATGTGGCCCATCTTGTGAAGTATATGAGTGGGTATACCTTTTTTAAATGACAAACAATATTTTTCAGTGACCAGAACTTGAATCATTCAAACCCAAGGTTAAGGGAATGCCACAGGCATGTCTTGGAGTGATAGAAACATTTTGTATCTCAGTTGTGTGAGTTCTACCTGACTGTATATATGTAATAACTCATCCTATTGTAGTTCTTAAACTCACTAAAATAAATCATACTTCAACAGGTAGAAATTCAACTTATTGACAAATATTTAGTGTAATTAGCTATACATTAACATTCACTAATTTATTTTGGTTTATTTATTATAATGATAAAATAAGAAGCTGCAGTTATAATACTCACAGCATCCCACTCACAAATTCTTGATAGGTCCATGAAACTCCTCATGTCAACACTACTGACTCCTTGGTGTTTCCAGTATTGAAAGTGAGGTGGTGAACCAGGTGATTATCCTATCAGGGAGGCCAGCTACAGAATTATTATGCCATAGCTCATTAACAAATTAAAAGACTCTCATAAAGGATAATCTCACAAAGGATAGAGACTTCATTTGAATTTTCTCTTTCGATTTTTAAATGATTAGTAACTTGCATGATTATTTACTTGCCTTTCTGCATAAGCATTTACCCTTGACATATAACTGGCAAAGTCATTCTATTCTGAGTCAGGTGGCCCAAGTAGTGTATTTTAAGACATTTGTAAAAGTTATATCAAATTTTGAAATGCTTTTTTGAGTCGGAGTGACACAAGTGTCACAGTGTAAATTAACAGATTGCTGTCACATGGTCCAGTATTATTCTATTTCTGTTTCTCTCACTTTCCTAAAAAGAAAAATATAGCATATTTCTAAAGTTACAGAACTCACTTTCTTTATACAATACTCGGCCTTTCCTCTTAGCTAAGCACTCTATCACTAAATTAAATTGCCAACCACAGAACAGACATTTAAGAGCAAAATCACATATAATCTGCCTACCTTGCATTCTCTTTACCAAGTCAGAAAAAGGCATATGAACTGGCAAACAAGAGTGGAGGGGATAAATTCAGAGCGTGTTGGTTTGAACGGGAAATATCCTCCGTAGGCTCATGTATTTGAACATGTGGTCTCCAGTTGGTGGTTCTATTTGTGAAGGTTATAGAACCTATAGAAGATATGTCATTAGGTAGGCTTTGGCAGTTTATTGCCTTTTGCCAGTCCGTTTTCAATCACTGTTTCTTATGTGCAGATGAAATATGATCAGCAAGCTTCTGACTCTTATCACGTGCCTTACTAGGCTGATCTTTTCTGCTATACCAGACTTTATTCCTGAAACTGTACATTAATGTTGCCCCTTTCTACCCTTAGTTTCTCTCATTTGTAGTATTTTATAATGGCAACAGAAAAAAATGGGTACCAAGAAATTCCAATAGAAAGCTTAAAGTGAAACAATCTCTGCAGTTGAATAGAATAATCTGAAACTGATAAGTTTTGTCCATTCCACAGTAGTGTAGATTTATGTTTTCCAAAGCTTGACACTTACTAAAATTTACTCAGTTCCCACTCAAATAGCATTCTTCCTCAACCAGAGAAAGTTGAGGAGAAACAAGAACATGATGAATCTATTCATGAACAATCTACTTCAACTTTAGAAGAAAAACAAATATCTGTAGCACTTATAAAGCACAACATAGAATCCTGAAAAAAGGAAGGTTTAAATGGCATCCTTTTTACAATTATATGGCTCTTGGATGGACATTTATCTCCCTAGATAAAATGTTTTCTTGAATGATTCAGTGATATTGTACAATTTGGAAGTAGCAACTGGGATCATGGTATGGTCAAGACATCCACTGCAAGGGTTCTTCCAAGAAGGGAACATCTTCATAACAGTGGGGAAGCACAGCTGTAACATTGTATGATATA
The DNA here is from genome assembly GCF_900095145.1 of Mus pahari. Taxonomy (NCBI): domain Eukaryota; kingdom Metazoa; phylum Chordata; class Mammalia; order Rodentia; family Muridae; genus Mus; species Mus pahari. Next base: position 12,952,149 of record NC_034591.1, read on the forward strand.
AAGGTATCACACATGAGAATAGCTAAGTAGACTGCAAAACTTAACATTTACTAATAGTTTTTTATCTACAAACTCAGTCTAGATTTATTGACATACTAACAAGAGGATTTCTAAAGATCAGTGATATAGCAACCAAAATTAGACATAACTTCTTTTTACTAAGATATGTTTAACATCACAAACATTCATTTTCAGCACTAGGCTAAATATTTGAGTCTATCATGGAAAGTATGAGGTACATTGTACACATAGCCACAAATGGACTTGAAGCTTCTTTAAATCTCATACTGCTATTTAATGAATTGAAACTCAAATTGCAATTATTTCAAATAAATTTGTCTTCTGTTGTCTTTGTTCAGAGTATGTCCCTTGTGTGGTGATGCATTTAGAAATTTCACGAACTACAGTTGTTCTCTATAATTACTCTGCAACACTTGGGGCTCCACTACAGTTTACTTTACCATAATAGCTCTTGAATATGTTTTGTCTCTCTAACACGATGCTCTTCATTCATTCAACAACGGTATCTGATCATTAAATGAAGTTCTTGAACCCATTCATTGAGTGGGAGTGAATCACTGATAGGGGTTTACCCAAAAGAAAGATTCAAGCTAGGAGATAAAATGACCTAGAAAATACAACAATAAAGATAAAGAAGGATGAGAGGAACAAGGAAAGATAAAAATGATTATGGAGACAGATATAGCAGAATGTATCAGCAATCATCAAAGAAGGCAAATATCTCCATCAGAACCATATTTTAGGAAGAGCATTTGAGCAACTATGGAAATTATAGTTTGGATTAAGGAAAACTAAGATGAGGGAAGATTTTTGTACTGTAACTTAGAAAAAGCATAGTATCCTCAAAATTGTGTGGACACTAGTAATAAGGAAACTAAAAGGATTTAGAGACATATTAGTCAGTAGTTCATGTCAATACTTTAGCAGTCATTGCATCATTGTAACTCTGTATATAAACAAAAAAATTTTATATAATGAAAAAAATAATTCAGATTTGTATTGACTTTACCCAAATAAGAGAGAGAGTGGAAGCAAGAGAAAGGAACAAAGGGAAAAACAGGAAAACAAGGAAGTTTAGGAAGGAAGAAGGTAGGATGGGCAGTAGGGAGTAAAGAAGGAGGGGAGGATAGGAGGGAGGGAACGATAGAAAAAGGGAGAAAGGAAGAAGGGCTGTTTACAGTTTGCAATACACCTTACTCCATGCTGCTTTTGGCTCTACTCTTTCTCTCCTGTACATAGTCACTAAAGTTTTAAGCCGTTGGAGAATGCTCATAGGTGCAGAAGAAAGATGTGTGGCAATAGTGGAAGAGTAGAACCAGACATCACAGGGGTTCTGTGAGCACAGAGGGGAACCTGGAGACACAATTGTTTTTCTCCATCTTCTTCAGCATTATTTCACAACTTTTTCCTAAGATGAGTTTTTGCTTTTAAAAATGTGCCTATTTTCTTATTTTCCATATCCCAATTACCTATTTATCTTCTTTTTTAATTATAACACTATTATACATCATAAGCAAAACATCACACAGCCATGTTAAGTGACACTTATGCAGTCCAAACTTCTATATATTTCAGTGAGTTTTATACAGTTAGAGTGATTGTCCTAAAGCCACGGAGCTTTGTTTAGGGGGTTATTTTTCTCTATTAATTATATTTTTATCTTTCTATGCACCACAGCAAAAGAGAGGGAAAATCAGGAGGGAATTAAAAATAGAACAAATAAATTTCATAGCCTATTCCATGACTCAGGTTTCTTTCTGTATGCATTCCGTCCTTCCATATTACCCAGTATTACCCTCTTTTGATCTCTTTTCTAAATTTTATATGCATGTATGTATGTTAAGAGGTAAGCCTCTGGGGACACTGAGAATGACTTCTGTGGAACGGCCTAGCTCCCTGTGGGCAGTGCTACCTCTGGGCAGCTGGTCCTAGATTTTATGAGAAAGGTGGCTCATCAAGTGGTGAAGAACAAATCAGTGACCACCATTCTTTCATGGTCTCTGTTTCAGCTCCACCTTCCAAGTTCCTTTCCCTGAGTTTCTGTTCTGACTTTCCCTTTGTGAATGACTTTAAGCTTTAAGATGAAATGAATATGTCCCTACACACACAAGAGGCTTATGCACATGCTGCAAAATTAACTTTTATTTGCCTGAAGCAATTTTCGCCTTGGAAGCTTACTGCCAAATAAATTCACTCTTTCTAGCTTCCCGAACTCAGACGGGTTCAACTCAGCTGTTTTGATAAAAACGTCTGTCCAAGCTGACAGATTAAAACTGGCTTCTCTCTATTTCTGACTGACCTGCTCTGTTTGGTCTCATATTAACTCTAGCAATATGTTTCAGTCTTCTGGCTCCTTCTGATTCTCTGTCTCATTCTACATTTACCTGTGTCTATTGAGCTTGTTCTTTCTGCAACTTGTCTCTAAAACTGCCCTAGTAAAATTGTCTCTTCCTCCCCCCCTCCTCTTCCTCCTCCCCCTCCTCTTCCTCCTCCTCCCTCTCCCACCATCTCATCTCCCTCAGCACCACTATCTCAAGTTGCCTCCTTCCGGTCTGATTTCATGAGAGTTGGGCTTATCTTTTCTCTGACTCATTCTGTCAAATCTTTCTCTGATTCATCAGTTTGTCTGTCCCTCAATTAAATATCATTTTCAAACATGGCTGATTCCTTCTATAAACTTACTTTACCTTTTCTCTTTGGGATTAAAGGTGTGTACTGAGGGTGTGCCTGTATTGCAACCCGAGGGATTTAACGTGTGTAATTCCAGCCAGATCACACGGACCTAGAATGTCTTCAGATGTGGTCCCTTGACAGAGCAGCCATCTTGCTGGATTGAAATTCCTCTATATCAGGTGTGTAGCATGAAGTATTGATAAAGGTATCATCCCACACCACTGCTGGCTACTCTCTGCCCGTGTGATCTTGCTGCCTCCATGGCTAGCCCCAGGCAGTGGTCTTCCCATCTCTGGTTCGCCTGCCTCAGTGCTGCTTATACCTTCCCATCCATGCCCCACTCCCCCTGCAGTTAGCTGTCACAAATCCCCTTAACCCAGTAAATCAAAACTCTAGAATCTTATAATTGTCAGTCAGTTTTATATACCAATAAATTCTCAATTCACAAAAGAACCACACAATAATTTCAGAGCCAATTGATAATGATACAAGCTGCCCACCTAGATTAGACAAGTTATCTCAATTAGTCTATCCTTTGATGACAATCATAGCTACCTGTGGCTATAAAAAGCCATGTGGATAAGGTTCATCCTCTTCTCTATCCATCTTTTGTCATCTTCCTCCTGCTCCTCTCTTCCTGTCCCCATCTCTGAAACTCTTAGCTCAGACTTCCTTTTCACTGTCCAATCACAGACTTCTTGTTGTATTAATGTTTAAATTAATTTCCAAACAAATTTAAATTTGTTTCATTTGGGGGAAAATTCTGCTACACATGAGTTTATTACAGCAACAGAAAACAAACTGGAATAGGTATCTCTTTCCATTATATGTGTTTTATTTCTTTCTTTGTCAGAGTTAGGTGGCTGTAGCTTTGCTGGGTTTTTTTCTTTTGGGCTCTATTCTGTTTCACTGTGTCTATCTTTCTGTATTTATGCCAATATCAGAATGTCTTCATCATTACAAATCTGTAGAATAAGTTGAGGTCATACATTGTTATTCTTCCAGCTGTGTCCTTTCTCTTTAAAATTGCTTTGGCTATTCATGTTCTTTTGTGATTCAGTATGAATTCTTAAATTGTTTCTTCCTGACCCGTGAAATATGATATTAGAATTTTGACATGTACTTTATTACATCTGAGGTTTAGTTTTGGTAGTATAGCCATTTTGTGATATTAGTTCTGTCATTCCAGGAGCATAAAGGTCTTCCATGCTCTAGTGTCTTCTTTGATTTACCCTTTAACTGCCTTGAAAGATTTATGAACATATAAATGTTGAGATAGTATTAATAGCTCAAGAATCACCATATAAAAATATTATTTACTGATAAATATGTGAGAAAGGAGAACTGATGAAGCGTTTCATAGTGTCCTATGATATTTATCCAAACAGTAACAAAATAGGATTGCCACATGTGTATCTATGCATACACCTCACAGACTTTTCTAGAAATGTGGCATGTTTCAGAAATCATCTACCGTTCTAAGTCTCTTCACTGGGACCCTATTCAGTGTCTGTCTTCCTGAGCTATTCCCATGGCCCCACATGAGAATCAGTTGTGGTCAGTGAGGTCTTGGCTCATATCTCTGATCTAGGTCCTGATTCACTGATGAGGGAATAAAACATGATTCTATCTTTTCTCCAGGCTTCACCCTGGGAAGGAGCATGTGATGGCATAGATTGTAGCAAAGTCAATTATGTATTACAGATTTCACCTTGGCCTTAGAGTCTACAAATTTAGCATGTGCTTTACAAAGGCCCGAGATAGGCATCTACAGGAGTGTGTCCTAATGTGTTTCCCAATAATTCTAATCCATACATGAAAAATACAGAAAGATCAAATATCATGCAGCTGCTTTTTATTAAAACAGTTGTGATAAGTCATATTAATGAAGACAAGGTAATAGAATGACAAAATATCACTTAAATTAGGTGAAAATTGGAAGTTATATAGAGTGCTTCACTTCTTTTTTGTTGTTGTTGTTTTTTTCGAGACAGGGTTTCTCTGTATAGCCCTGGCTGTCGTGGAACTCACTCTATAGACCAGGCTGGCCTTGAACCCAGAAACTGGCCTGCCTCTGCCTCCCGAGTGCTGGGATTAAAGGCGTGCGCCACCATGCTCGGCGAGTGCTTCAATTCTTAAAAACACATATATTTCATAAACCACTTTATATAAAATAAATATATGATAGGGTATATATTTTGATACATACCATATATTCCAAAGTAATAATTCATATTTTATTAAATCATATTATAGAAGATTTATCATCTTCTAAACTTTATAATAAATGCACATCATGTACAATTTAAACACACATATGAGAATTTTAGGCCGGAGAGAAATCTAATTTCAGGCCATGCCTCTCAAATTATGTGAATTTGGGATTGCTTTTTCTTTCACCCAATGCCTCTTTTTCCACTTAAAATATGCAAATTGATGGCGGCTGTCCAGAGATCCAAAGCACCATAAAAATTCACGATGTTATCAGAACTTTTTAAACGAAGATCTAACAGTCTTAATTAAGTGAATAATACATATGTATGAGTATATTGTATTTTTTTTTTTCATAGAAGACACAGCTGCTGGCTGAGGGGTTGAAATCCCACTTAAAATGTTTAATCCTATGCTAATGATCGAAAGAGAAAGGAAAGTGGCAGGCGATGACATTTTGTTTTAATATTAAACATTCCCAGTGCCATAGGCCTCCTTACTGTTTCAGTATTAATTAAAAGCATTTGCTCTTACAATGGCATACTTCATTGTTGTAGTGTCCCTATGTCTTAAATTACTTTTAAAAAGGAACTCTGCATTGTCGACTTGAAGAAAAAATATCTTAGTCTTCTGTGCTCTCAAGATTGTGTGATAGACTGAAAGCAGCGGTACATTTGACAAAGTGGAGACAGGTGAGGCTGGCTGCGTTCCTCTCACTGACCCGCCCATCGTCAGCTGACCCGCCCATCGTCTGTCCGTCTGCGCATGCTTTCTCCTTCCTCTGGAGACAGAACAGTCACATAGAATTTCATAGGTCTGCTGCCATCTGCCTATGTCCGTCCATCCATGGAGTTCCTGGCAGTGCAAACCCCAGTGCCCATGGCCAGCCCGACTTTCTGCAGAAAGCATATGAAGGGAAGGGAGCAGTGTTCACTTCTGTATCTTTGAGACCTTGAGCCACATGGGCAGCTTCCTCTTGGAGCAAAGAACTTGAGAGTGATTGGAGGCTTTGTGTACCAGCCAGCGCTTTCTTCCAGCTTTTCTGCTCCCCTTTCATTTTAACAGAAGAGGAAAGAATTGTCTGTCTCTACTTCACCGTGCTATCAGAAACTGTAAGACCCCGAAAGGAGGAACTCCCTCTGGTCCGGAACTCTCTTGGGTCCCCAGAAATATGAAATACACCTTGCTGTAAATCACATGAGGTACTTTATTTAACGAGGCCCGGGGCCGACTCATATCCCACGCAGGAGACAGAGGAAGTCAACCCAGTCCCTCAGAAGTAAGGGGTTCTTATAGAGTTAGGGTTGGGGGGGCGGGGAGAGTTGGTGCAGCCACAAGTGATTGGCTCATTTGAACATACAATGCAACAAGATAGTACGCGTGCGCCAGCCGGAGTGGCAGAATTCCAGAGGCCGGGGGCATAGTAGAGTCTGGGGCACCTCTGGTCAGTGTGTGACCCTGAGTGAACCGGGGTGAGATGCCTCCTTGGCAGAGTTTATGAGCTAACCTTGACAGCCCCGGCTGGCTCCGGCACTCCTTTATCTGTATGGCCTTGTTAGTCTTAGCGGCCGGGCAGGCTCCGTCTTTACAGTGTTCGGCCTTGAGCCTTTGAATTTTCTTTTTAGTCTCAAACATAGGAAGATGGGTGCCTGGCTGGGGCAACTGAGATAATTGCCTAGCTAGCTGTCAGGTGGAGGAACAGAAGACCTTCAGCTGCCCTAAAAGAACAAAGGCTCTTTACTAGCCACTTTTCTAATGATCTGGGGAACAGGTTTGGGGGAAGTTTTAAAATTTAGGGCTCCACAAAACCAGCTCCAGGTCACTGTGAAATCTTGATGCTTTCTCCTTCCCGGGCCTAAGGAGAGACAGAGAATGAGTGGATACTCATTCTCCCACAATTCAAGTATACCAGCATATGTATTTGTAGTGTAAATTAGCATCGCAACTACCTGGGTTCTGAGTGATCTGGGGCTCCTTGTATATAATGTCCAGAACAGTGCATTGTATAAAACAAGGAAAGCACTATATAAATAAAATAGTGCCATCACTATTAAGGCATATACAATTTCCATACACAGAAATAGAAATTCAAAAATTCTTGTCCTAGGCTTAGGACAGTTTTCTTGTTATTGTTACAAATTGAAATTTTATCTTTAAAAAAAATCTAAACCTTCTAATCTCTCTCTCTTCCTCGCTCCCCCTTCTCTCTCTCTCTCTCTCTCTCTCTCTCTCTCTCTCTCTCTCTCTCTCTCTCATACTAGAAAGGCTTAGTTCATGGGAAAAGACAGCTTGGTGGAAAGGAGCCACTCCCCAGCTCGCTGTACCCAGGCACAGAAGACCTCAGTGTAGGAAAACAAATGAACAACCAGCAGCAAGGATAGAACAGAGAATTCGCTAAGACATTCTTGGTAACAGACTTTTAGACCCAAAATTGGGGTTGGAACCCTATTGAAATCACTTGACTGTGGGATCAGAGCAGCATGCAAGGGAAGGCTAAAGATTCCTCAGAGCTTGCCCTTACCTTTGAATGGGGGGACCTGAGGTGTAAACAAATGCTTGGACTGACTCAGAACAGAAACCATTAACAACTTATTTCCTGGGGAGAAAGCTGGTACCTTCAGCCCCCAGCTGGGCTCACAGGCATGGATGTGGCTGGAAAGAGGCTCTTGTAGAGAGCAACAGCTAGTTGAGACAGCATTTCGGAGGAAGACTTAATGACGCCTTCTACCCTCCCCATCCTCTGACTCACTTCTGAATAGTGTGCTAGCAGGTGGTGACACAGCTCCTGGAAATGGCTAGGCTCTTGGCCACATTCCAGTTGCAATACTATAATTTTGTGCCTACAGCAAACCTTTCTCCAAATTACACCCACACTATAATCAGTTGCAGAGGCCTTTTGTGACTATTTATAAAGGGCACACTTTAATTCACCCTTATAATTTAGCTGGTAGCATTTTCTGGAAAAGTTTTAACAGCTATGCAATGCAAAACTGCCTTTATTAAGTGCACAGACTTCTTTGTAAGTGTAGAGTATGCCACAGAGCCACAAAATGCTAATTAATACAGCTGCCACCAAATTCCCATGTAAGAGTTTAATATCCCTCATTCCTCAGCAATTCCAAAACAACCTACAAGTGCCGCTTAATTGTCTTGGCTGATGCCTGGCCTAAACCAAAAACTAAAATGAGATTTGCATAGATCATCAGTGCAGCAGGAGATGTGTGGGGTTTGTGTACATTGTCCAACATTAGAGTCCTTAGACTGTAGAGAGCTGGAAACCTTGTAAAACTGCATATTCAGAGTCAGAGAGTATGTGATGAAGCTAGAGTACCTGTGTTTCTAATAAAGTGGAAGCTCATGCCATGGCCCACCACTCTGGGTAGTAATGTGGCTATTGTTAGGATGGGAATATCTGGAGAGAACTGTAGCTCTATTGGGTACTGTGTGAACATTTACATCAGCAAATCCTTTTGGTGGTGATGAAATTATAATTGAAGTTGAAATGGGGAAAGCTGACCTTTGCACCATCAGTTTTATCATCCACTCATGTTTATCATCATCGTCATCAAAAATAAAGAACAAATATCCATAAATGGATTGAATAAAAATAAATTCACACGTAGAGAATCCATAGCTTTGCAAGTGACAAAAATGTCCATATTTCTGTAGCTCATCACTGCATTAGGAACCAAAACTACTCCTCAATTAAATTTAAGCTTTTATTGCATTTTGTTTATTGATATTTTCTAAGTACAAGTGTGTGGGGTAGGTCATACATGTGTCATGGTGTCTTTGTGTGAGTTTGAGGAAAACTTGAGGGAGTCTGCTCCCTCCTTCCATCATGTGTGATGGTTGGATGCAGATCACCAGGCCTGACAGACAGTATCCTTAACTACTGAGCCATCCTGCCATGCATTCACTCAGATTTAAGATAATCATAAATCTTTAAGGTTTAAGGAAAATTGTATGTTAATCCTTGAAAAAAAAAAACAAAAAACAAACAAACGAAAAAACCCAAGTCCTGTTATTGCCCAACCCCATGTCTCATCAACAATTAGAGAAAACTCAATCAAATGATGTAATTTCTTTCTAGGTCTACACTGTTAAGATATAGTATACCCAGTTTTTTTATTTTAATGTGTGGCCTTTGTCTTCAATCTCAATCAGGTGATAATTACATAAAATATTATTTCTTTGATCATCCAAACACATTGAAATAAGTGAAATCGTCCTTACTGGTGTAATATCTCCAGCAGAATGGCAGCAGAATGAAGTGAGCCATCTCTAATGTTTAAAGAGGAATAATATTTGGAAGTGAAAAGGCCTCATTCACTAATCATCCTGGGATTATTTTGTATTATGATGCAGACACTCAATTTTCAAACTACATTATCACATGTCAGTAGAGTCATATGGCTAAGGAGAACACAGGTAGTTTCCAGTACTGTTGTCTGGATAGCCAGCCCCATTCCTTGAGGAGTAGCAAATCCACAAGTGTAGTTGCACACCAACTCAGTGAGCACAACCTTCTCAAAGGATGCCACTCTTCCTAGTCTTCAGGCTGAAAATTTCTTGATTAGCAAATGACCCTTCCAGCTTGGAGGTAAGATGACTTAGAAACAGAAAGTACACTTGTAATACTCCTAGTATACAGAGCTATCTGCTCTGTATATCTCAAAAACTCGCTCCTCACCTTTTTATCTAGCTGCTTGTTTATGTCCATCACAGGAAAACACAAAAATATAAAGACAGAAGTTTATTTGATAATTAATAGCTTTTTGGTCTTTTTACTACAAACTAGGGATACTAAGTGTAATTGTTAAGGTTGACTGTATTAACATAAAAGTTTTACCTATTTTTACTTTTTATCAAGTAATATAGATCCTATTTTTACCTTGACATAAGATAATAAAAACAACAACAACAACAACAATAATAATAATAATAAATTAGGGTGGTTGTAAAATGGGTTTTGTGCAACATTTTTATCATCTAAAATATTGTTTTTTTTTTTTCAGAAGAAAAAAAAACTGAGTAACTTAATACTTCTCTCATTCTTTGGTCAATGAATAGCAGATCTGATATCAAGGCCATAGTTTTCTGTTTTTCCCATTTCCTCAAAATTTCTGCCCCAAATAGCCAAATGGCTTCTTATAACATAGAATAAAACAGAAAAGTTCCTCACGATAGATACTGAGATACAAAATGTTTTAACTGTCTTTGAGAAAAACCCACAGGTAAAAGAAAAAAAGAAACACCCTCTTCTTTCCAATTTATTTAGTATTTGTTTTCTTTTATGTTTTATGAGGAATTATTTATTTTACGAGGATGAGAGAAAGGGAGAACATGGAATAGTCAATTTTCTTTTAAAACTATATGATATTGTTCAAATTCTTTCCATGACATTCAGTCCTGTAGATTGCGTTCAGATGCAGGCATCTGTGAGTGGAGTGGTGCACAGGTCTGTGCACCGTGCACTCCACCTGTTGTCCTCACAAACTCAGGAAAACATCACGGCTTCAAAATAACTGTCTAATGACCTGTGTGCCCACAGAGTAGGAATGTCCCACACAGGCAACTCTCAACTTCCATAGCAGAGGATGTTTGACTCAGCCAGCATTATGTGTTATTATCCGGTATTTCATCAATGCAAGCCAAGAATGTTCACTTCATCTTCTATTGTAAATCAGTAGATTGGCTTTAGTCCACACTCATTCTCTTCTGTTCTGTCAAGCAGCTCCAAGTTGTAGCCCCCCTTTTCCTTTTTTTAACATAAATATGCTTTGCAATATTTATTGACATCAGAAAGATAAGAGTACTGTCTTTCCTATTCAAACTTCTATATTTTTTTACTGTGTATTATTCTTTCCATTATAGGGAGACAATTTTAGTCTTTTTAAAAGAAATATAATTTTGAAAGATTTCTTTTATCTCTATTCGTGAATATGTATGGAGTGTCTGCATATGTATGCCATGTATGTGAGTGCTAACGGATCCCTTGGAGTTATAGTTACAAGTGGTTGTGAGACACTTGCTGTGGGTGTTGGGACTGAAACTGATCCTCCACTTCAAGAGCATCAAGTATGATTGACTGTTAGGAAATCTTTCTAATTCCCATGACAACCTTTCTCATATTAAGGAACATGCTGTAAGATTAAGAATATGGAGCAACTCCATCAGCAAAATAACAATGCCTACATTGGTTATTTTCTCTGAGTCTATCACTCAACTCTTAATCTAGAACTCTTTCTTACTGCGTCTTATTGTTACTATTTAATCTATTCCAAATCAACTGAAATAAAAATCTACTCACTAACTTATATGGTGCATCTTAAAAGATATGTAATATAAATAAATAGAGAGACGATAAACACACACAGGTGAAAAACAGATATTATTCTGCTAGATGATCATAACAATAAAATAACTCTCAACAATATCCTGATATGCTCATAAATCAGTGCCTCAGACAACAACAGAGAGGCTTCCCCTGAAGCACATAGAGTGATGGACTTGGAACACTCAATGCTAAATAGATGCCTTTATCAAACACCCCCTGTCATGGTTCAGGGCTTACAGAAGAAAAGGTGGAAAAGTGTTAAGAGCCAGTGGGGATAGAAGACACCAAGGAATCAAGGCTCTCTCTTATCACAGCAGAACTGACCTGAACTCATAGAAGCTGTGGCAGCATGTACAAGCTCTGTATAGGTCCAAGTCAGTCAGGGACTCAGCACTGAAACAAGAAAGTGGACACAAGCTCCTATCATACCCACGAAGCTATCTCCAATTCATAACCATTTACAAAGGAAAAATTGGTTTTCTCCAGTGGAATCTCACTGGGCACATAAACCATACTTTATGGAGGCCCCATGCCCAGCATTAAATGGACAACAGAAAATGAACTCAACCTGTTCTTGTAGAATTTTTTTCTTATGTTACTTTGTTTGGTTATTTTCCATTCTTGTGGGTTTTGTTCCTATATTATGGCTTTTGATTTGGGGTTTTTATGAGTTTGTTTTTTTTTATGTGTGTCTGTCAGTCTGTTTGTGGTTCTTGTGCTTTTTTTTTTCTTATTCTGATAGTTTGCTTATTTGATTGTTGAGTTGGTGAGGAAGTGGGAGGAACTGGGAGGAACTGGGAGGAGATTGAAAGGGGGAAACAGTGATCAATATTAACTGTATAAAAGAAAATTTTTTCAACAGAAAAAATACAAGCAGCCCAAATATTTATCATTTTCCTTGTGGCAAGGGCATTTTAAGTATTCTCTTTTAGGCATTTGCACCTATGTATTTTCCTTTTCCATTTAAGAATCCTTTTGGTGGTTTAAATGGAGAAATTCTCTGGTGAAATTTACATATCTCTCTGTCTCATTCTTTCACACACTTACACATACACACAGAGATGACAAACCTTTCCAAAGATCGAGATGGAATCCTGAGGAATTGAAATTACATTTAAAAGGACATTTAAAAGATGATAATCTAGGAGCTATTTACTCCATGTAGGCCATAACCTCCATTTCTTAAAGAATTAGATATCCTCCTGTGAAAATTATCTAGCCTCACCGAATGGAAAACCCATGCTAACATCCCTCATACAACCCAAGCAAACCATTGAACTCTGGGGATAGCCACACCATCATGGCATATGTTGGGCCAGAAGAATGAAACCCATTCTGCTCATTTTTTGACCTTGTATTATTTCTGTCATTGTGGACTCTCATGTAAATGATACTAGTGGAGTGAGCTGCGGTGCAAACCATGTCTCCATCATCTCTCTGATTCACTTCTCACAATATATTTGGAATGCTTTTTTTTCTTAAAGCTCTTCAGAGCCTTGTCAACCACTCTGCTCTTAGACTTAACATTTTTTACAGAGCAGCTTTTAGAGGGGTTGTGGAGCGTTGTGTTTTCTCACCATCATCTTCTTTAAAGAGAGCTGTAACTGACATCCTGAAGGCAAAATGAAACACATAGATTAGTTGTATTGTGGAATTTGACAAATCGCTTCTTTCCCTGACTCATAATTAGTTCAGTTTGATATAAAATGCCGAGCCATTTATACACGTGTGCTAATTGTTTTGTGTAAGCTCTTCACCTACTTCAAGGACGTTTAAAAGGGTCAGCTTTGACCATGTTAACTTACAATTTGACCTTCCTAGTGTACAGTTTAAGAGCTAAGAGTGGAATTCAGTTGCATCTGTCAGTGTCCTTTGACTAAAGATGCTTTGAGATGAAATAATCTATTACATTTTCTTCTCTGGAATTGCTAAACAGCAGTAAAATGAATCTGAGATTCAGGGAAAGGTGTTTATCATTCCTGAGGACGTCTACTCTCTCCCCATCACTGACTCTGAGTCTCTAAGTCCTTCTAAATATAACATGAATATTCTTACTGCTCATCTCTGCTAATAAAATCTCAATCCAGGTTGCCGACACTTCTGAACTAAGAATACTTTAACAAATAGCCATCCTGAAGGCCATCAAGCCTACTACCAAGCCCTTCATACTAAAGCTCAGCAATACCTTCAGATGCATTTCAGATAAAACTCTTGCAGAGCCTTGTTGGTCTCAGTACAAAATCCAATCACTCAATATAACACCTCTCCAAACTGTCTTATTTCTGGTTGCTCACTGCCGCTTATGCATTCTCTAAGGAGAGGGTTTAGCTTATGAGTTCTTCGTGCAAGAGTCTAATCTCTATGGTTTTCTTATGCTAGTACCTTTGTCTAGAATATATCACACACAGTACATGTACACAAATAACTATACACATGCTCCAGAACAAAGCTAGTTATTTCAAATATCAGGAATCTATTTGTATCATATTCTCTTGATTGATTTTTATTATGTATTAGAATCACCAGGAAGTTTGGAAGATCTCGTTATCTAATCCATAGTAAGACCCACTAGGTTAGGCTAGAATATACGTACTTTATGAGCCTTTTAAAGTTTATAAGTAGTTTTAAAGCTTTCTAGAGGATGCTACTGAATATTCAAGATTGATGCTCACTATAGTGAGATTTATCGAATTCTTTCCCTTAAAAATCTAAGCCATCCTAATAAATTAACCAGAACTTCCATTTTTTCTAAGGCCATATTTTCCCACAAAGGCCATAAGAATATTGTCAATATTTATGAAATCCGTTATCTCGTTAATATGCTGTATTTTTTAAAAATAAGAGTTGCTAATCTTAAATTGCATCAGATTTTCCTTTGTTACACAAAGTACTATGTACATAAAATATTTTCACTCATTGAAAATGGTATTGATGATATTCACTAAATATGAAATGTTAGTTACTAGAATCACAAAATTAATTTTGCAATGAACCAGTAGTTTCAAGTAAAAATATGCTTTCTGCGTGCAAGACTGTATGCTAAGAGGTTTTCTATTCTCAGAATGACACTGAAAACTGATAAAAACTGACAGCAGTAGAACAGGACTCACATAATCACCATTTCTAATTAAAAATTGTTACTTTATGTAGTTGACAGAACATACATGTATTGTGTATAGGTTTTGTATATAACACATACACACAAACTGGAATGACTTAGTGGAACTTGTTAATAAATGTATTAGCTTATCTCTTTAAATGGCTAGGTTCAAAGTTTAAAAATAGGTTTAATTCTTTTTGATTTTCTTTTCAGATAATGATGGGTGTAGCACTGCATTTTGACATATGCTCTCATGCATAGAGAAATAGATAGAAATCATAGGTCAGGCAACCTGAATCCTAATTCTATGTCTATTAAAGGTGAGAACACAGTTAGAATGAACACTTTGGGCAGTGAAGATCAACCTATGTCTAATTGTCTTGTAAGATTTCATTTACAGGAGTCAGATGCATGTGGAAGGAGTGACTGAAAATAATTCAAAGAAAGGTCAACTGACAAAGGTGTGGACAGCATAAAGATGAACAAACTTTCTCAAGATCCCACAGATATTGAACTCCTGATCTTTCCAAGACTTAACATAAACAGATGATGAATTTTGTCAAATGCTTTTTCAGCATCTACTGAAATGATCATGTGGTTTTTTTCCTTATGTAGTGAATTATGTTGATTGAATTCCATATATGGAAGTATCCCTGCATCACTGGAATGAAGCCTTCTTGATTGTGGTGAATGATCTCTTTGATGTATTCTTGGATTCGGTTTGAGAGAATTTTATTGAGTATTTTTGCATCAACACTCATAAGGGAAAATGGTCTGAAGTGCTTTCTTTGTTGGGTCTTTGTGTGGTTTTGGTATCAGCATAACTGTGGCTTCATAGAATGAACTGTTAGTAGTGTTCACATAGTGATGTTCCTTTTGTTTCTGTTTTGTGGAATAGTTTGAAGAGTATTGGTATTAGATCTTCTTTGAAGGTCTGCTAGAACTAGCATTAAACCCATCTGGTCCTGAGCTTTTTTTGGTTGAGAGACTTTTAATGACTGCTTCTACTTTTTTAGAGGTTATGGGACTATTTGAATGGTTTATCTGATCCTGATTTAATTTTGGTACCTGGTGTCTGTCTAGAAAATTGTCCATTTCATCCAAGTTTTCCAGTTTTGTTGAGTATAAGCTTTTGTCATAGAATTTGAAGATTTTTTGAATTTCCTCAGTTTCTATTATATCTCCCTTAATATTTCTGATTTTGTTAAATTGGATACTGTTTCTGTGCCCTCTGGTCAGTCTGGCTAAGGATTTATCTATCTTGTTGATTTTCTCAAAGAACCAGCTCCTGGTTTTGTTGATCCTTTATATAGTTTTGTTTTCTCTTTGGTTGACTTCAGCCCTGAGTTTAATTATTTCCTGCCATCTACACCTCTTGGGTGTATTTGCTTCTTTTTTTGTTCTAGAACATTCAGTTATGCTGTTATGCTGCTAGTGTGTGCTCTCTCCAGTCATAGTAAAAGCAATATACAACAAACCAGTAGCCAACATCAAACTAAATGGAGAGAAACTTGAACCAATCCCACTAAAATCAGGGACTAGCCAAGGCTGCCCACTCTCTCCCTATCTATTCAATATAGTACTTGAAGTTCTAGCTAGAGCAGTTAGACAACAAAAGGGGATAAAAGGGATAAAAATTGGAAAGGGAGAAGTAAAAATATCATTATTTGCAGATGATAAGATACTTAAGTGACCCCAAAAGTTCCACCAGAGAACTCCTAAACATGATAAACAACTTAAGCAAAGTTCCTGGATATAAAATTAACTCAAACAAATCAGTAGCCTTCCTATACTCAAAGGATAAACAGAATGAGAAAGAAATTAGAGAAGTGACACCTTTCACAATAGTCACAAACAATATAAAATACCTTGGTGTGATTCTAACCAAACAAGTAAATGATCTGTAGGAAAAGAACTTAAAGTCTCTGAAGAAAGAAATTGAAAACCTCAGAAGCTGGAAAGATCGCCCATGCTCATGGATTAGCAGAACTAATATAATAAATATGGTTATCTTACCAAAAGCAATCTACAGATTCAATGAAATCCCCATCAAAATTCCAACTCAATTCTTCATAGAGTTAGAAATAGCAATTCTCAAGTTCATTTAAAACAAAACAAAACAAAACAAAACAGGATAGCAAAAACTATTCTCAACAATAAAATAATTTCTTGGGCAACCACCATCCCAGACCTCAAGCTCTATTACAGAGCAATAGTGATAAACACTGCCTAGTATTGGTAGAGTGACAGGCAGGTACATCAGTGGAATAGAATTGAAGACCCAGAAATGAAGCAACACACTTATGGTCACTTGATCTTTGACAAAGAATCTAAAATCATCCAGTGGACTGTATTTTGAACAAATGATCCTGGCTCAACTGGTAGTCAACATGTAGAAGAATGCAAATTGATTTATTTTATCTCGCTGTACAAAGCTCAAGTCCAAGTGGATCAGGGACCTCTACATATAACCAGATATACTGAATCTAATAGAAGAGAAATTGGGGAAGTCTCTAGCAGAGTAAAATGTCCTGAACCAATGGCTTATGCTCTAAGATCAAGAATCAACAAATGAGACCTCATAAAATTGCAAAGCTATTATAAAGCAAAGGACACTGTCAATAAGATATAACATCAACCAACGGGTTGAGAAAAGATCTTTACCAATCCTACATCTGTTAGAGGGCTAATATTCAATATATACCAAGATCTCAAAAAGTTAGACTCCAGAGGACCAAATAACCCTATTAAAAATGATGAACAGAGCTAAATAGAAAATTCTCAACTGAGGAATCTTGAATGGCCAAAAAGCATCTAAAGAAATGTTCAACATCCTTGGTCATCAGGGAAATGAAAATCAAAACAACCCCGTATTCCACCTCACACCAGTCAGAATGGCTAACATAAAAAACTCAAGTGACAGCAGATGCTGGTGAGGATGTCAAGAAAGAAGAACACTCTTCCATTGCTGGGGGGATTGCAAGCTGGTACAACCACTGTGGAAATCAGTGTGGCAATTTCTCAGAAAATTGGACATAGTACTACCTGAGGACTCAGCTATACCACTCCTGGACATATACCCATAAGATGCTCGAACGTGTAATAAGGACATATGCTCCACTGTATTCATAGCAGCCTTATTTATAATAGCCAGAAGCTGGAAAGAACCCAGATGTCCATCAGCAGAAAAATAGATACAGAAAATGTGGTACATTTACACAATGGATTACTACTCAGCTGTTAAAAACAGTAACTTCATGAAATTTGCAGGCAAATGCATGGATCTAGAAAATATCATCCTGAGTAAGGTAACTCTGTCACAAAAGAACTCACATGGTATGTACTCACTAATAAGTGGATATTAGGCAAAGAGCACAGAATACCCATGATACAACTCACAGACCCCATGAAGCTCAAGAGGAAGGAAGACAAAAGTGTGGATGCTTCAGTCCTAGTTAGAAGGGGGAACAAAATAATCAAGGGAAGTAGATGTTGGGAGGGACTTGGGAGAAAGAGAATAGGGGGAAGAGGAAAAAGGGAAAGAATCAGATATGGGAGGAGATGAAGAAGATGTACAAAGGATCAGGAAATTGAACAGAGGTGTGTAGCAATGGAGGATGGGAAACTGGGGGATAGCAACCAAATAGTCCCAGATGCCTTCTAGGATCTCATGGGTATGACATTAGCTGAAATACCCCACAACAAGGAGAGAGAAAACGTCAAGACCATATCCAGAGTTTAGTCATGCCCCACCCACCCTCAGCCCCCAACCCTGCTTGAATGAGGACGGGGCCACCTACCCATCTCCAAAATTTTAACCCAGAATTGCTCCTGTCTAAACAAAATACAGGGACAAAGAATGGAGCAGAGACTGAATGAAAGGCCATCCAGAGACTACCCCACCTAGGGATCCATCCCACATGCAGACACCAAATCCAGACACTATTGCAGACACCAAGAAGTACTTGCTGACAGAAGCCTGATAGAGCTGTGTCTCCTGAGAGGCTCTGCTAGATC
Source organism: Mus pahari (assembly GCF_900095145.1). NCBI lineage: Eukaryota > Metazoa > Chordata > Mammalia > Rodentia > Muridae > Mus > Mus pahari. Next base: position 12,970,511 of record NC_034591.1, read on the forward strand.
CTGACCAATATAGATGCGGATGCTCATACCCAAATATGAGACTGAGCACAGGGACCCCAATGAAGCAGTTAGGAGAAGGACTTAAGGAGCTGAAGGGGTCTTATCTGGCATCAATGGGCAGGGAGGCCCTTGAAGGCTTGTTGGTCCTGTGAATGCTTGTTGCCCCAGTGTAGAGGAATGCTAGGGCGGTGAGGTGGGAGTGGAAGCACCCTCATAGAAGCAGGGTAATGAGGAATGGGATAGAGGGTTTGCAGAGGGGAAACTGGGAAAGGGGATAATATTTGAAGTTTAAATAAATAAAATATATAATTTTTTTTTTTAAAGCACCCAGGAGACCAGTTGAAACACAAAGGATTTACTACCACTAGCTGTCAGTGTACCAGAGAAAGAACAAGACATAGATTAGAGCCAAGTCTGTGGAAGGCAAATGCCCTGTAGCCTTGTAAAATATAGTCACCATTGCTAAAGCTATAATTTGACAGGAAAGGCAAAGAAAAATAAACACTTTCCTCTCTTCTTCCACCCTATGATCTCGATCTGGCAACTTTCATAGACCAAACCTTATTACAATTCGGCATTGTCTCAGTAATGTATTCTACAGTAGCCACCGTCAGGGAAACAGAGGATAGAAGAAAACAAAAGATCTGGGCAAATGGTAGAATGTCAAACACATCATGAAGGGTAACCCACAATATGTTGTGAAAATTATTTTTAAATGTTAAATAAAAAAATATAAGAGTGGAGACTGTCACGTGGATGATATTGTAGTCTCAGACATACATCACTATGATTTGTTGAACCCCACAGACTGTACAATATGACCCTAATGTATACCCTGAATTCAGTAAATTAAAATGTGTCTAGAATGATTTATCTAGATACAATTCTAAGAAATCTAGCACACTGATGCAAAAGCGTTAAAGTAGGGAAAGCTAAGGGTGGGGAGCAGAAGTGTGGGTTATATTCTTAACTTTGTGTGTGTGCAAATTAAAATTCTTGGTTTTTATTTTATCTTACTTTAGAAAGCAGTCTCTTGAGTGATTATCATACATAGATCCACAGTACTGAAAAATCTGTGGTGAGTTGACAGCAGGGCAACACCCTGTAACACTTATCTATACGAAATAGATGAGAGGCTGAGAAACACATTTTCTAGTTATACTTGGGGCAAATTTCTACCGTTATGAGTTAGTCAGGCTTCCTCTTCTAAAATGCACAATTTTCCATTCTTTAGTTCACTCATACAGAATAGCAATGCCTTTCTTTGTCTCTCAGCATTCTCAAAACCCATTCAACAATCTCATAACCCCTTGAATGCTTGCTTTTTCACTTAAAGCTTAAACAACCTTATTTTAACAATACTTTAACTGTGAAAGACTTACACTGAGGGTATATGCTTGGAGATGTTTTTGTTGTCATTGTAACAATGACTCTTCTGCTGATGAGTGTTATTCAAACAAGTGGAAACTAAAATGTTCCCTCAAAAATACCAAATTCAGGGAAGAGAGAGTGTTCAGTTAATAAAGGATTTAAAACTAACAATTCAGACCTATTTTTGCATCCTATTTCCAGCACCCAGATAACAAGCTAGGTGCAGTAGAACATGTCTTTCATACCAGAGCTAGGGATACAGATAGGAATATAGATACAGTGCTACGGAGACAATCAGATCACTGGAACTTTCCGGCTAGTCTAGTGGAATAAATGAGCTTCATGTTCATTGAGAGGCCCTGTTTCAAAAAATAAGGTCAAGAACAGTAAAGATACCAGCTATAGATATACACAGTTACATACTTGAACACACAGATGCTATATATGTGCCATAAATGTGTATGTATGTACACACACACACACACACACACACACACACACACACACACACATACACACAAGGAATGTTCAATTTAAAATATATTTCCTTTTACATCTACCTTATTTCAATATTGTTTTCTTAATGTAGGCATTTTAAAATATATATAGTTTATGCTAAAATATCTAACATAAAGATCTGGGCATTTATATTGTTTTTCACAAGAATGATAAACTGTAGGCTCCCTGTCCCTGATTGCTGTTGTTGCACACTGGTGATCTCAGGGTGAGGAGAAGCTGGGGATCAAGGTCTCAGGCAGTAGGCAGTAGGCAGTATGCCCAGTATGAAGGACAAGGGGGGGCTGTGTCATGGAGATCCTGCAGCTTTGGAACATTAGGTTTGGCCCTTTTGTACATCCTAACAGTTTGCAAATAATATAGATTTTGAAGGCTGGCCATGCTGCTTGGTGGGCCCCTGGTTGACATCCTTCATCTATACTGGGTGGTGTGGTGTCAAGAGGTCGCTATGACTTGCCTGTGGCACGCACTGGAGAGCTGGTCTGTGGGTGAGATGGTGGTCCACAGGTCTCTGTCTGTCTTCCTCCTCCTTTGTTGTGCTGCTTGGATGTGATTTGAGTTGATGGAACTTTTATGAGTCCTAGGCGTTGGCGACCAAGCCAGGCATCAATCTAGGATGAACAAAGGCCTGCCATCTGCTCTGTCCCTGACTGATGTGCGACACCACCACCAAGGTGTCTCTTTGGCCATTGCAGGAGGAGATGTGGTTTTTTAAATTGCAGTAGGGAAGAAATCAAAAAGCAAACTATGACAGACAAACAAACAAATAAATGAACTAACGAAAACAGCACTAGACCTTACATCTCAAATCAGATGCAAAGAGTCAGAATTTGGAGATGGTTCCTGATGCTGCCTACAGTAGGAAGGATTGTAGTTGTGGCTCTTCCCTAGAACACAGTGTCTTTATCCTCTGTCCCGTTTCCCGTCTCTCTCTGTCAACAACAGCCCTGTGCATCAGCTTAAACAATTCTGCCTCTCTGAGAAGATGAATGTAGTAAATGATATAGTGCAATAGGTCTGGGGTTTGCCTTCTAGGGTTGTTCATAGCAGACAGATCACAAAGCGCCCCCTCCTCCTGCTGCTGCTGTATAGCACTGACAGCTGGCCTTTGGGATTGCCCCTAAGAGATTCAGTGAGGGTAGTTTATACCATTTATGGCTTTGATAGTAAGACTAAGATATCAGCCATAGCACCATATTTCAGATGTGTTCCATGCCTATACTTTGCTCACTCATGAGTAAAAGTGCAAACCCCATTAGGAAATAAATGATTCTGTCTGCTCTTATCAACATGGTTTGTGTGCACACTGATGCTGGAAAGGCAGAGGAACAAACTCGCACGCAGAGATATGGATTGCTTTTGGATTTGCAGCTGCAGCTGTTGTTTGCCTTACTTGATGCCTTTCATGGGCCTTTTTCTCTCACCCATATCTACCCAGCATCTTTTCCTGGCAAGCTCACCCCAATTACTGACCTAGTTCGTGTAGCTCTGAGACTTCCCAGAAATCTGTGGCAGGGCAGGTTCAGTCTCTTACAAGATGACAACAGAAAAGCAGTACCTTCACTACAGCTAAAAAGGAGAGAGAGAGAGAGAGAGAGAGAGAGAGAGAGAGAGAGAGATTCCTTTTATGCCTTTATAAAACTATTACTTTTTAAAAAGGAGTATTTCAGAAACTTAATCCAAGACGCAAGATACAGTGTACCAGACAAAGGGAGGCTATGATTACAAGAGGTATTATTTAAGGAAGTACTTTTTTTTCCTTTTTTGGCTCGGGTTATGTGTTTTGTCAAACTAAGATGAACAATATCTTAGTAGGTGATGAGTTCAGAAATCACTTCACAATTTGTTCTTGGCTCGATGACCAGAGGTCCTAGGGTTCTGCAACACCCTGGGAAAGCTCTTCAGAGAAAGCATAGAGAACGCAGCATGAACACAGGCCACAGCTCCCCTAAACGAGGAGGGGGCTGCTATTTCTCCCCCTGCCAGCACTTATGTTTGTTCCTGTAGATCCTGGAGCGAACTGTCGAGGACTTCCAGCGGTTGTTTTGGCAATGTGCCAATGACTTTATTTCCCTTGCAAGAAGAAGAGAACAGAAAACAGTAAAAATCTAATTTAGACATAAAATCAAAGCACAGCAATGTTAGGAAGATGATCCATGTCTGAAGCTCAATGGTTATCTACTTGCCTCATCTGTGTGAAGCCTCAGGTGTGATTCCTACTCTAACCCCAAACAGGAATGAAGCAAGGGAGAAAATGCCTGCACCTTTCACAAGAAATCTCCTCTTGATAGTGTATAAACACACTACATGTATGACCACCAGCCACAGCACACAATGTATTAAAAGCATAGGCAGGTAAAGTGTGATTATAAATTCAAACACAAACACCTAAGCTACCCACTAATGTTACCGAGATATTTAAATATTGACAATTTTTAAAATGGCATACTGGAATGCTTAATTGTTTAAGTTCTTTCATAGAGAATGTAGTTTCATGAGTCCTGATTGACATAATTTTAATTTTACTATTTTAAATTTAGCATTTAACATTTTTCTTCAGTCATGTACAATATACATGTATATATACATGTATGTACTAATACGTATACACACAGAGAACAATGACAAACATAGGAACTCAGGATAAGTTTCCAATTGGATTCTATATTTTCTACATACACCTAACTAGTTTCTGTTCTCTCAGTTAACAAATTGGGTTTCACTGTTTTTCTTTAACTTGTTTGGTGACCCAAATGTACCCAAATGTTGCCAAAGATGTCAGCAGCAACATGGAGAAGAGAAACAGTGCCTCCTATTCCCCAGAGAATCTGGATTAATCATCATCCAGACAGACATTTACTCCCTAAGGTCAGTGATGTGAGGAGCTCAAAGTACACTTGAGGAACTCTCCATCTCCAGGAGAACAGAAGCAGCACATTAATCCAGCAGAGTTCAACATTCTGGGAATGGGAAAGAAAGAACATTCTCAGGGACTACAAAACTGATATCCTTGGGAAGGGACTCCACACTCCAGCCTCCAGTGGTCAGACCCACACATCACTTCTCAGCTGTTGATGCTGCTTCTTACTATCAGAGCAAGCGCTAGACATTGTAAGATAGTCCCTCATGCTTCCAAGTTTTCATTTGTAAGCCTTGACTTTGATTGTCCTCACAACCAGCAATTCACTGTTGTTTCATAAGCTGTCCTCCATCTTTCTTCAGACAATGGCTTCTGCATAATGTTGTCCATAGACAGACTAGTCAGTCTTGTGCAGATGAGTCATTGGTTTTGCTGCAAAATAAGCTTTTTTGGTCAGTAGTCACATAAATTGGGGTAGTAAGATAGAAAATACGGTATTCAGTAAATATGCAGGTGGCAATGCTGGCAAAAGCATTGTGGGGGAGGAAAACAGAATCATATCCCAAGTTTTCTTTGTGAGATGGCAGTAATCCAGTGTAGCCATTCTGCCACTAAATGGCTCACTACTCCCCAAAGAAATGCTTGCTTTGCTGTAGTCTCATGGTTGGTCTATATTATTAGATGAATAACCATTCAATGTGGTAGATGCCATAGGAGGAAAACAAAAAACTTACTTCTTTGGAATACACCCTTTTCTGCCCATGTTATTCATAAGTCCCATACAGACTTTAAAATAACACTGAGATGACCTAGGAAAGAAGTGAATTCTGCACAAAGCAGAATGTTCCAATGACTTCCCAGAGTCTCCTCGAAAATGGATAACTGAGCATTCGCATATACCTGGCAAAGAAAGCTGGATCACCCAGTAGTCTACTTACTCCATTCAAGGCTCTTCACCCATATTTTCCATGCGTCTTTGCCCATTAACTAATACACACCTGTACAGTAAATATGGAATTGTTCTTAATATTCTAATTACTAAAAAGTCATTTTCTCACTGTCTCCAACATCATTTCTGATTTGAAGTTCAGTAACACACAAGTTTTTCTAAACTAAATCTCAACGTCTTTCTGCCTTAGATACCTGAAATCAGAGAAAGAGTCAAGTAGGAACAGATTCCTTAGGAAATTTGAGTTTTCCTGATATGCTTGAACTAGATTTTAATGTATACTATTTAAAGCTGATTATAAAATGATATTGTCGATGCTCAATTTTATGGTAGTAAGACATGGTTTATAAGGAATACAAGGAGTATCGTTAACTTATCACTTACAGAGATTTATCCTCCCACTCTAAGGGCAAAATCTCAATATAAGAACTAATATTTGAAAGTAAAATAGATCTTCCACCTGAACCCTGTGGAGCCTGCCAAGAACCCCAGAGGACTCTCCACACCACAGGACCTCGGGATCACCTCGGGATCCTGGAGGGTCTTGTGCCAGCAAGAACAGGGAAAAAGGAACCCCACCCAACCAGAGGCTGGGATCCGCTTCGGTAGGGGCCATCCCCACTATCTTCTGTGTGAACCCAGCTGAGGGCTTCAAGGGCCTCAGGAATCTTCACACCAGAAGACCCCTAACACACATGGGACCTGGGGACCACGGAACCCCTAGCACACCCAGGACCTCTTAATCACTGGAGAGCATGTGGGTGGCAGAAGCAACAGAGCTTCTTGGACAGGGTCCCTTCGGGCCTTCATCCTCAGCCAGGAAGTGGAGCTGAGACCCAGACCCCTGGACACCTTCTTGCCAGAGGAGAGTCGGCCTACAGGGAGGGCTCTGACCCCAGGACTCAGGAGGTGGATCAGAGCTCCAGACTTCTGGACAGCTGCCCTGGAAGAAGAGAACTTGCCTGCAGAGAGTGCTCTGACCACTGGGACTCAGGTGAGAGTTGGACTCCCAGGAGTGCTGACAGAGGCTAACAGAATCAAAGGAGGATCAAGCTCCAGCCAGAGACAACTATAACAGCTAACGCCAGAGATTACCAGATGGCTAAAGGCAAACGTAGGAATCTTACTATTAGAATCCAAGAACACTGGGCATCATCAGAACCCAGTGTGCCCAACACAGCGAGTCCTGGATACCCCACACACCCAAAAAGCAAGATTTGGATTTAAAATCGTATCTCATGATGATGGTAGAAGATTTTAAGAAGGGCATTAATAACTCACTTAAAGAAATATAGGACAACACTGCTAAACAGGTAGAAGTCCTTAAAGAGGAAACACAAAAAATCCCTTAAAGAACTACAGGAGAACAAAACCAAACAGGTGATGTAAATGAACAAAACCATCCAAGATCTAAAAATGGAAGTAGAAAAAAATGAAGAAAACCCAAAGGGAGACAACTCTGGAGATAGAAAACATAGGAAAGAAATCAGGAACCATAGATGTGAGCATCAGCAACAGAATACAAGAGATGGAAGAGAGAATTTCAGGTGAAGAAGTTTCCATAGAGAACATGGACATAAAAATCAAAGAGAATGCAAAATGCAAAAAGATCCTAATTCAAAACATCCAGGAAATCCAGGACACAATGAGAAGACCAAACCTTTGGATAATAGGAGTAAATGAGAATGAAGATTTTCAACTTAAAGGGCCAGCAAATATCTTCAACAAAATTATAAAAGAAAACTTCCCATATCTAAAGAAAAAGATGCCCATGAACATACAAGAAGCCTACAGAACCCCAAATAAACTGAACTAGAAAAGAAATCCCTGTTTTCCCGCCTGAGGAGGGGTGTCTGCCCAGGAGCAGTCTCTGGGCCTGAACCATCACCCGGCACCTTTCCTGCCCGAGGAGGGGTGTTCACCCAGGAGGAGTCTCAAGACCTGAGCCGGAAGGTGAGTCATCTTTGGTCCGGTCCACTCCAGGGCGGCCTGGAGAAGTGACACAGCTTCTCGGCTCCAGTCTGCTCTGGCAAGAATGTGGACCACAGAAGCTACACAGCTTCAGGACAGAGAGAAGCAACCTAACTTCTGGGACAGACTCTATTTTGGGCTCCAGAAATTTGGGCACCTTCTGCTCCAGAGGGCTGTCTGCCAGAGCAGGTGAGAGAGTCATATTGTGTCCAGAGTCCCTCAGTGGCTAGACTGTGCAGGTGAGTGAATGATATACAGGGCAATCCTAAATCTGATAGAGGACTAATATCCAATATATACAAAGAGCTCAAGAAGCTG
>NC_034591.1:12978506-12979897 GCF_900095145.1 Mus pahari
AGGGCTGAAATCAACCAAGTGGAAACAAAAAGAACAAAGAATCAACCAAACCAGGAGCTGGTTCTTTGAGAAAATCAACATGATAGATTAAATCCTTAGCCAGGTTAACTAGAGGGCACAGGGACAGTATCCTAATTAACAAAATCAGAAATGAAAAGGAGACATAATAACTGAACCTGAGGAAATCCAAAACATCATCAGATCCTACTACGAAAGGCTATACTCAACTAAACTAGAAAACTTGGATGAAATGGACAATTTCCTAGACATATACCAGGTACCAAAGTTAAATTAGGATCAGATTAATAATCTTAACACTCCCATTTGCCCTAAAGAAATAGAAGCTGTCATTGTCTCCCAACCAAAAAAATCCCAGGACCAGATGGGTTTAGTGCAGAATTCTATTAGACCTTCACAGAAGACCTAATTCCACTCCTTCTCAAACTATTCCACAAAATAGAAACAGAAGGTACTCTACCCAATTCGTTCTATGAAGCCACAATTACTATGATAACTAACTAAACCACACAAAGATCCAACAAAGAAAGGGAACTTCAGACCAATTTCCCTTATGAATATCGATGCAAAAATACTCAATAAAATTCTCACAAATCAAATCCAAGAACACATCAAAACGATCATCCATCATGACCAAGTAGGCTTCATTCCAGGGATGCAGGGATGGTTTAATATAGAGAAATCCATCAACATAATCCCTATATAAACAAACTCAAAGGAAAAAAAATCACATAATCATCTTATTACATGCTGAGAAAGCATTCAACAAAATCCAACACCCCTTCATGATAAAAGTCATAGAAAGATCAAGAATTCAAGTCCCATAACTAAATATAATAAAAGCAATATATAGCAAACCAGTAGAAAACATCAAAGTAAATGGAGAGAAGCTGGAAGCAATCCCACTAAAATCAGGGACTAGACAAGGCTGCATACTTTCTCCCTACCTATTCAATATAGTATTTGAAGTCCTAACCAGAGCAATTCAACAACAAAGGGAGATCAGGGGGATAAAAAAATAGAAAGAAAGAAGTCAAAATTTCACTATTAGCAGATGACATGATTGTAAATTTAAGTGATGCTATAAATCCCACCAGAGAACTCCTAAACCTGGTAAAAAGCTTTAATGCAGTAGCTAGATATAAAATTAACTCAAACAAATCAGTGGCCTTTCTCTACACAAAGAAAGAAATAATCACAAAAAATATAAAATACCTTGGTGTGACTCTAACTAAGCAAGTGAAAGACCTATATGACAAGAACTTCAAGACTCTGAAGAAAGAAATTGAAGAATATTTCAGAAGATGGACAGATCTCCCATGCTCATGGATTGGCAGGATTAATATAGTCAAAATGGCTATCTTGCCGAAAGC
>NC_034591.1:12980927-12982280 GCF_900095145.1 Mus pahari
AGGAACACTCCTCCATTGCTGGTGGGATTGCAAGCTGGTACAACCACTCTGGAAATCAGTCTGGTGGTTCCTCAGAAAATTGGACATAGTACTACCGGAAGATCCAGCAATACCTCTCCTGGGCATATACCCAGAAGATGTTTCAACTGGTAATAAGGACTCATGCTCCACTATGTTCATAGCAGCCTTATTTATATTAGCCAGAAGCTGGAAAAACCCAGCTGTCCCTCAACAGAGGAATGTGGTACATTTACCACAGCTATTAAAAATAATGAATTTATGAAATTCTTAGGCAATTGGATGGCTCTGGAGGATATCATCCTGAGTGAGGTAACCCAATCACAATAGAAGTCACTTGATATGCAGTCACTGATAAGTGAATATTAGTCCAGAAACTTAGAATACCCAAGATACAATTTTCAAAACACAAGAAAATCAAGAAGAAGGAAGACCAGCGTGTGGAAACTTCATTCCTCCTTAGAATAGGGAACAAAATTACCATGGAAGGAGTTACAGAGACAAAGTTTGGAGCTAAGACAAAAGGATGGACCATCCAGATACTACCCCACCCGGGGATCCATCCCATAATCAGCCTTAGACACTATTGCACATGCCAGCAAGATTTTGCTGAAAGGACCCTGATATAGCTGTCTCCTGTGAGACTATCCCAGTTCCTAGGAAACACAGAAGTAGATGCTCACAGTTATCTATTGGATGGAACACAGGGCCCCCAATGGAGGGTCTAGAGAAAGTACCCAAGGAGCTGAATGGGTCTGCAACCCTATAGGTAGAACAACAATATCAACTAACCAGTACCCACGGAGATTTTGTCTCTAGCTGCATATGTAGCAGAGGATGGCCAAGTGGGCCATCATTGGGAAGAGAGGCCTTTTGATCTAGCAAACTTTATATCCCCCAGTACAGGGGACGCTAGGGCCAAGAAGTAGGAGTGGTTGTGTAGGGGAGTAGGGCGGGGGGAGGTAGAGGGGTCTTTGGGGATAGCATTTGAAATGTAAATGAAGAAAATATCTAATAAAAATTGACAAAGAAAGTAAAATAGTTAGGTCTGCTTTGCATACAATAATACCCAGAGACAAGCTGATGTGGCACACATCTGTTTTTCAATACAACACCTAGCAAGTGGAACAGAATGACTACAAATTCAGATTCTATTTTATGAACAAACAGACAATAGTAAATACCATTTTGATATATTCTATTAGATACCTAAGAGTGTTTTCTAGAAGTGCTAGAGACAGTGACAGACAAGTAGATCAATGGAATAGAATTGAAGATCCAGAAATGAATCCACACACCTATGGTCACTTGATCTTTGACAAGGGAGCTAAAACC
>NC_034591.1:12984040-12988517 GCF_900095145.1 Mus pahari
AAGTGCTAGAGAATCCTAAGTATTTTCTGAATCGAATAGGTTGCAAATTCTAAGTAACAAACCTTACATTTCAAGCTAACTATTACATTTTGTCTTTTTTTGTCCTTCATTATAAACATGAACATGTAGCTTTGTACTACTGGTAAAAGATAGAATATCTTAAATTGCTATGTTTGTAGCCTTCAGAATCAAAAGTCTAACTAATGGAAGCAGAGTTAGCTCAGTCAGCTTCTCTCCCCTCCCCCTCTCTCTCTCGCTCTCTTTCTCTCTCTCTTACTCCCTTCTTCTTTCTCAGTCTCTCCCTGTCTTTCTTTATAAAGTTTGCAACTCAAAATAGTACTATATGGAGTGATAACTCTTTATTCTAATATGTCCAATGTATCCCAAATGATACCTAGAAAGATCTACCAAGCAAAAATCTGAATTTTTGAAACAATTGTCCTCACTCTGATGTACACGTATCCTAAGAACACATCCACAGTCACTGGCACTTCAAACCTTCAAGGTCCAAATGGCATGATGTCCTCAGTGAAATGAACCAGCATAATATTCTGTGTGATAATTCCTGGAAAACCTATTCATATAGAAACATGAGCTGATATCACCCTCAGATAATATGATGAAGATGTAGTGTCCTTGAAAAATGAAAGAAATGGCTTTCTGTTGCTGTTTGTTAATTACTCTAGAGGAGAGAAAATGATCCAGGCAAAGAACTGCATGCTGTATGCTGGACACCAAATTGATTTATGGCAGTGGAGATAAAACATCTGGAACAACAGCTGAAATTAGAGTCTCTTCCTGATTAATCACATGGCAATAAAGGCATATTCTACTAGATTCACATATTGTGTGCATAATGCAAAATAGTTGGGTAAACTGGAAACGTTATTTTAAAAATTCAACCTGAACTGTCAAATATTTGTTAGACTTCACAGTAGTTTTTAACTGTCCAGAAGTTGACATTTAATTGTTATTTATCCTATTTGTTTGTTTGTGGTAGTGGAAGTTGAACCAACTATGCATGTTAGTCAAATACTCTGTCACTAAGCTATCTCTCAGGGTTATTTAGCTTCTGCCTGTTTGTATATGCACACATGAGAATGTCACAGCACATGTGTGCGGAGACACTGCTTGTGTCAGTTCTAACCTTATACCACGTGGGTCTTGAGGCTAAAACTTCAGTAATCAGGTCGGGCAGCAGGTGTATCTTTATTCATTTCTTTTAATTTCCATTGAAATAAAGTTGCTAAGCTAAACAGACTAGCCTTTACTTGGCTCTGTAGCTCAGACAGTTCTTGAAGTGCAGACCGTCCACTCAGGGTTCTGAGGTGGAATTACAAGACTGAGCTGAAGATGAGCTCTTCCTCAGTTTCTGTTTGTCCATCCCTACTAGGATTTCTGTCTTCCGCACTGCATAAAACAAACATGGAGACTTTCTCAGCATGTGTATGTCTCTTCCAACATAATAGACAATTTGGACGGTGTATTAGTCAGGGTTCTCTAGAGTCACAGAACTTGCAGATAGTCTCTATATAGTAAAGGAATTTATTGATGACTTACAGTCTGCAGTCCAAATCCCAACAATGGTTCAGTAGTAGCTGTGAATGGAAGTCCAAGGATCTAGCAGTTGCTGAGTCCCACACCACAAGAAGGCGAAAGAGCGAGAGCCAGACTCCCTTCTTCCAATGTCCTTATATGGTCCCCAGCAGAAGGTGTAGCCCAGATTAAAGGTGTGTGCCACCACACCTTTAATCCCAGATGATCTTGGACTCGGAGATCTCCCTGCCTTAATCTTCTGGATTCAATCACCACTGTGTCTCAAGATCTCCATACCAAGATCCAGATCAGAAACTTCTATCTCCCAGTCTCCAGATTAGGTTCACTGGTGAGCCTTCCAATTCTGGATTGTAGTTCATTTCAAATATAGTCAAGTTGACAACCAGGAATAGCCACTACAGACGGTGTCCAAATTTAAAACACGTAGTTTTGATCAGTGTCTCCTGATATAATGACCCTGTGGTTATAACTAGATAAATATAAACTGATTGTCAAAACAAAGTAAAATAAAGGCAAATATTTGCCGAAAGTGAATGTCTTGCCTAATCCCAATGAGACCAAACTTGCTAGGCCTTTTTGAAGCACTGTGTATTAGTCTCAGTTCCAGACAGAAGTCAAAAGTCATTGCTCAGAATTGGGGTGGGGTGGGGTGGTGCACACTTTTAATCTCAGAAGTTGGGGGCAGAGGCAGGTCTCTATGAGTTTAAGACTAGCTTGGTCTACAGAGTGAGTTTTAGGAAGACCAAGTTTATACAAAGAAAGTCTGTCACAAAAAAACAAAACAAAAACATACAAACAATAAAACAACCCATCACAAACACTACCAGTAGCAACAGCAAAACAATAACAACAACAACAACAACAAGGAACTTTGTTGCTCTTATTCATATTCAATGCATGCCCATATGTCTGACTACTATGTAACATGCTGAAATAGCTGTACTCACCTTTGAGAATTTGTTGAGGTCTTCTATCCTTGCCCAAAGGATTCTAGACCTATAAATGGGATTAAAACTAGAATTTGAGTGAGAGGCTATAGTACTTCATTGCAATGACTCAAGTATCTATTGTTAACAAAATGCTTTGAATCAGATATCAGATGAAAATGTTAAATAAATCAAGTGCACATTTTCCAGGCTTGCTTCCCCATAAAGGTCTACCCTTCTGCAGTTGTCTCCTGAAGGCTGACATTGCTTCTTGAGCACTATAGTCTAAGATCTTTGGTTGTAGAAATGTACCTGCGAGCTCAACACTCTGCCATCTTGAGACAAAAGGTGTGTGAGTTTGAGGAGTACCTGCCTCCAAAAACAAAAATGGTGGCCTATAGTGACATTTTGCATCTGTAATCCCAGCCTTTGAGAGACTAAAGCAGGAGGCTTGACATATAGGCCAGCCAAGACTAAAGAAAAATGATGCTATTAATAAAATGTAAAACTGAGGGTTCATCTCAGTGGCTGGGATGGTTTGTATATTCTTGGACCAGGGAGTGACACCATTTGGAGGTGTGGCTTTGTTGGAATAGGTGTGACCTGGTTGGAGTAGGTGTGTCACTGTGGGTGTGGACATAAGATCCTCACCATTGCCTGGAAGTCAGTCTTCCACTAGCAGCCTTTGGATGGAGAAGTAGAACTCTCAGCTCCTCCTGCACCATGCCTGCCTAGATGCTGCCATGCTCCCACCTTGATGGTAATGGACTGAACCTCTGAATCTGTAAGCCAACTCCAATTAAATGTTGTATTTTATAAGACTTGCCTTGGTCATGGTGTCTATTCACAGCAGTAAAACCCTAACTAAGACAGTGGCTGTCAAATTTTCAAGCATAGGACATCCACCACCGTGCTTTCCATTGGAACAGACTGGACTCCGTTGCAGTTACCACCGAAAGCTCTGGTTAAGTGGGGCTGCTCTAAAATCCAGGTACACAGGCCAGGGAAGTGAGCAAGAACATTCCACAATAAATCATTTTCAGCATTACTCCCCTGGGTTTGAGGTGTGCTAATGTGTGATACACTAAGATCTTAGGACATCTCCATAATATTGAAGTCCAGGCTTCTCTGTTCAGATTTAAGCCAACATCCTGGGTAAAATATTGGAGCTACTCCAAGCTGTTGCAGGTGGCACATCCTCTAGAGAATGTCCAGGACTGTACTCATGACAGCCATCGAGCCTAACGCAAGCTACTTGTTTTCATCCTGCCATAGAACAACTAGAATCATTCTTACTCATATACTTCCCCTGCTACCTATTAATGTGACTTTGGAGAATACTGTCTTTGGGAGGGTTTATGTCACTTCCCCTGTTCAGGCAACATAATCACAGCTTCTCTACTAATTTTCTAATTTCGTGTCAGGAAGCAATGCAAGCAGAGGTCAAGCTAAATAAAGTCAGAATAGCCTTACAGTGTGCTTTCCATGTAAAATGCTCTCTGCAGGTTCACTTTCTCCAACACTTGGTCTCTAAGCTGTTTGGGATGTGTGGCAATTTCAGGGTATATTCTTTTAGTCATCAAAATTAGACTGTTGAGGGGAACCATGAAAGCCATATACACTTATGGTTCTGGCTAAGCTCTCTGCTTCCGGGTCTGGGCACCTCTTGAGAAACAACAGTCACTTGCTTGTGGTGTCACGTGGATGCTCTGCTAGGTGTTTCCTCCACCATGATAGATGGTTCTCTCTGAAACCATGAGACAGAACTACACCAATTTCTCACACCAGACATTTTGTCTGGGTGACAAACTCAGCAAGAAACAAACTTTTAAAAGCCACACAATATAGGTCAATTAGAACTGACCTGCAGAGACTGCTGGGGAAGAAGCGGACTGGAGAGGAGAGACCCGGGTCTGGTCCCGGTCGTCCGGCACCTGTCCCGCCCAAGGAGGGGTGTTCGCCTGGCAGCAGTCCCCAGGCTGATCCGGCACCCG
>NC_034591.1:12988528-12992440 GCF_900095145.1 Mus pahari
AAAAAAAAAAAAAAAAAAGAACTGACCTGCAGAAAGGGATGCTGGCCTCCACAGCATGAGACACAATCTGTTTCTGGTGGGAAACTAAAGTTCAATGGATGTAGACTGATGAAAATTGCCAATTTCCTTCCAAGTATTAAGGTTATCATTCTCCCTAATCAATATTCCAACTTTCACAGGAAAGGCCTCACATTAGAACTAAAAATCCAGTTTTCCTTTTAAGTTTGCAACTCTCATGATCAAACGCTATTTGTTGTTGTTGTTGTTGTTGTTGTTGGTTTAAATTGGTAGTACCATATCTACAAGTCAACACAAATGTATTTTTAAGAACACTCAAAAGTGTGACTTCTCACAAGTGACTGTACTATTAGCTCCATGTTTTTCTGTTAATTCAGCAGTGCCTGTCTCCTACTGGTATTCCATTTCTTTGACTGTGCATTTGTGATTTTATGTTCTGACAACCAGTATCTTATATTCTGCTGCTGATGCTAAGGACCTAAGCCAATCCTTGTTCCCTGTCTGTGACAGTCTGAAGTCAATATGGGACTCCAAAACAAATCCTTATTCTCTGCCTGTGACAGTCTGACAGCAATATGGGGCTCCAAAGCCAGTCTTCTTCCGTGCCTGTGACAGTCTGAGGTTAATATGGAGCTCCAGAGCCAGCCCTTGTTTCCTGATTATAAGAGTCTGGTTCCTGGTCATCATTTTTATTATTTACTGTATCATCTAGGATTTAGTGACCAACACATAAGACATAAGAGATTTAACAGAAAGCATGTAAAAACATCAGGAAATCTGACCTTAGAAAAGGCAGCAAAAGTTAAATAGACTCGAGAAGTCAAAAAATAAGGGACGGTCCAGAGACTGCCCTACCTGGGGATCCATCCCATATAGAGGCACCAAACCCAGACACTATTGTGGATGCCAAGTGCTTGCTGACAGGAGCCTGATATAGCTATCTCCTGAGAGGCTCTGCCAGAGCCTGACAAATACAGAGGTGGATGATCTCAGCCAACCATTGGACTGAGCACAAGGTCCCCATTGGAAGGAGCTAGAGAAAGGACCCGAGGAGCTGAAGGGGTTTATAGCCCCATAGAAGGAACAACAATATGAACCAACCAGTACCCCCATAACTCCCAGGGACTAAACCACCAGCCAGAGAGTACACATGGAGGGACTCATGGCTCCAGCTGTATATGTAGCAGAGGAAGGCCTTGTTGGGCATCAATGGGAGGAAATTACCTTGGTCCTGAGAAGGCTTGATGCCCCAGTATAGGGGAATGTCAGGACAGGGAAGCAGGAGTGGGTGGGTTGGTGAGCAGGGGAAGGAAGGTGATAGGGGGTTTTCTTAGGGGAAACTAGGAAAGGGGATAACATTTGAATTGGAAATAAAGAAAATATCTAATAAAAACTAAAATAAAATAAAAAATAAGGGATTTTAAGAAAGCATCGCCCATTCCTAAACTACTGTAAGTAACAAAGTGGTAAATACTATCCAAATTCCCATAAGCTCACTTACAATACTATTATTCACCCCTTTCTTTTGTTAATAGGACAGAATTTTCCACAGGTAATTTCCACAGAAATTTTCCACATTTCTGTACATGTTACAAAGGATGATTTTTACTTGTATTTTTCTAGATTATATAGTAGATAACCTTGGAAGAAAGAGATAATATCTTTCTTCAGAGCAAAGACTTTATATAAAATGACTGTAAGGCACAGAATTATATGCAGATCTAGAGAGTTGGCTCAGCAGTGAGAGCACTGGCTACTCCAGAGGACCTGAGTTTAGTTCCCAGCACTCATATGGCAGCTCACAACTGTCTTTAACTCCAGACCCAGGGGATCCGTACCATCTTCTGGCTTCCAGAGATACCAGAGACATATATTTTTAAAATTTTATCCATATGCCCAAATCTCATAATCCTTCTTCTGTAACACGTATCTCGTGAGTCCATGTATCAGCCAGGATTCTTTGTGCTACCCTGGGGTATCTGTGCTTCACAGAACAGTGCAAAAGTTGGCTTCTTGGTTGATAATCTGAATAGGGCATGTTTTTGAATGTAAAGCCCAATACACACATGCACACTTACATAAATTACAAAAAAGTCTTTTAAAGACTTTTCTAAAAGTCTTAGTCACTATTTGGCTTTCACTTTTAAATCATGAGTGAAATACACAATGTCCCTATTCCATATATCTTTTTTCTTAACTTCTGAATTAGCTATTTGAAATATTTTAAGACTATGAATTTAGCTATATTTTTTCCCTTGAGACAGTCTTATTTCCTCAAATTTCTGAGATAGCTGTCCTTTATAATAAGACTTCTTCTCTGAAGCACTTGGTTCTTAGGAAGTGTTTTATAATTTCCCCTCGAATTCTTAAATTGGAAGAGTGTCTGTACAAAGTGCATATTATGCTAAATGCAGAAGCTCATGAAGCCAGATCCCAGAAAGAACTGTAAAATGCATGTTTGAATAAAGAAGAATTGGCTTAATGCAAAATCCATCAGAACGCAGAACATTGAAAATGGAGGTGCCTCTAGATATTTTAGTTAGCTCAAGTCTGTGTGAAGTCCTATTTCCTTCCTCTTCACATCCTTTGGGGTGTCCTTGAAACACAATTTCTCACATAACTAAGTAAAAAGGAACATATACATTTTTGTATCAGTTTATTAAAGAACCCTGCTTCTAATAACACAAACAAGTGATTATGTTTTGGAAAACCTATATCCAAACAAATTTTCATGAATTTCTCACAGACACAAATTGATAACTGTGTGAAAATATTGGTAAATATACATATTGTAATTCTTTTTTTTTCAAGACAGGGTTTCTCTGCATAGTTCTGACTGTCCTGGAACTCACTCTGTACACCAGGCTGGCCTTGAACTCAGAAATCCACCTGCCTCTGCCTCCCAAGTGCTCAGATTAAAGGCATGCACCACCACCCACCAGCCATATTATAATTCTATGTATCATTGTAAGCAAAGTCTTAAATACACACTAGAATATCACTGAAAATGTTTATAATATTAGGTTGAATTAATATGAAACAGCTTTGAAGAAAGCTTTACAATTAAGATTTGTATGTGTGTGTGTTTAAAATTTATCTATATATGAGATTTATGAACACTTTTCTTATAGATAAATTTTCTTTTTTTGAATTAGTTCTTTCTAGTGAATGGCTATAGAGTGTACAATGTGAATATAAACTTCCTTCCTTTTAGCATGTAGGATGCTTCCAGCTGTTACAGAAGCTAGCAACAGGCAGGGTTTGGAGAGAGAAAAAGTGTAAATGTAAATGTCACTTTTGTTTCCTCAGATAAAGGGATGAGATTCATACCCAAGATTTATGAATATATAGCTTGGGCTGGGCCCAGAGTACTTCTATAAAATTGTTTCTAGGCCTAGGCCTGGAAGCTTTTAGCCTCTGTACAATCTAATTTTCTGCAATCCTGGACCTTGAAGGCTTAAGCTTCCAGCATCCATCTATTAGCCTAGGACTAGAATGTTTTAGCCTCTGAGACTTATGCTAAATAAACCCATCCTTTCTAGTTCTTTCTGACCTATGGCTGGCTGGTTCAACTCACCTTTTCTTGCTCAAACTCCAATCCAAGCTGACTGATTAAAATTGACTTCTCTTAGCTTCTGACTGAATTGCTCTGCTTAGAAAAGCTGCCTCTAAATTCCACATACTGAACTTCTCTGAACAGCATGGCACAGAATGGAAAAGAACAGAGCAGAGCAGAACAGAACAGAACAGAACAGAACAGAACAGAACAGAACAGAACAGAACAGAACAGAACAGAACAGAAAAAACAAAATTGAATTTTCTTTGCCTCACTCTCTTTTTTTCTTTTTTATTTATTTTTTATTTTTTTTATATTTTATTTTTTTTCTTTATTTA